>NC_059326.1:239106707-239406707 GCF_018350155.1 Leopardus geoffroyi | reverse complement strand
CCCCCACCCTCCTTGTGTCCAGGTGTGTGCACACGCTTGTGCGCCCCACCCCTGCATTGCTGCCCCCACCCTCCTCCCTGCTGGCTCCCATGCCTGCCATGTTCCGGTCTCCTTCCTGTTTGACTGATCTCGGCAGGATTTCAGGAGGTGCCCATCTGTACGGTCTAGTAACTAATGTAGCGAAAGGATTTGTTTTCCGTCAGTATAAGGCAAATAGCGCTTCTTACCACAACAGGCAAACCCTGAAATCTGAGTGGCTTAACACATGTTCTCGCTCATTCTGGAAGTTAGTTCTGGCCGGTGGGCCTCTCCTCACACAGTAACTCAGGGACCTGCTTCCTCCTCTTCTTTCCAGCTAGTGCAGCCCCCTCTACCTGCCACCCCTGCACCTCTGCCCAGTGACACTCCTCATCCCCAAGACCCACCCCCCACCCCCCACCCCCCAGCTTGGCCTCTTAGCATTTTGTGACAACAAGTCCTACTGTGGGTTGTTCCCAGGTGGGCTTCTGTTTTGTTTGTACTCATTACAAGGGGTGATCTTGAGATGTGCTGATCCTGAGAGGCTGGGCTCATTTTTGATTCCAAGGTGTAACAACAGCTAAGAAGCTGTGAAGTAACAAGCTGGGTGTCGATCTAGACAGTCAGATGTGACTGATTACCAACCGTTACCCACCTCGTTCATTAATTTACTGAATGTCTGCCCTATGCCAGTCACGGGCCTGGGGAGGAGCTGGGGCACGGCGAAGGCCACAAAACCCCTGCCACATTGTAACAGGAAAGAGATGTGGACAAATAAATACACAGAGCCCCAGTAATGGAAACCAGGGCGGAAAATACTCAAGATGAGGCGGAGCGATGGAGGGGCACAGTGGCTCCCTCACTGAAGGAGGTCACAGAGGGTTACAGAAAGGACACACGGGGAAAGAGACCATAGTGAAGATGAGTACTGAGAACGGTGCCCAAGGAGAGGCACTGGCAGGTGCACAGAACAGCCGGCCTGGGGCCGCGGAGGGGAGAGGACAGGAAGGGCTGGAATAAGAGGGGCTGAGTGAGGAAGGGACCCTCCTCACTCCACCCCCGTGCGAGCGACCCGGGCCGGGACCCGGTCCTGAAGGCTACCTCGCCCGGTGGGAGGAGACAGCCACCCCACAGGTCTGACAGCTCAGGCCCCGCCTTTCCGGCGCGCGGCCGGAAGCGGAAGTGTCTGTGGGCGGCTTACTTCCGGGCCCAGAGCCGGGCGGCGGCGGTGGAGGCGGTGAGTCGTAGACGGCGGCGGAGGAGCGCGAGCTCCTGAGCGGTGGTCGGCGCGGTGCGAGGACGGAGGGGACGGAGGGCGTAATGGGAGGGGTCGGGCGGGGAAACGCGCAGCACAGCCGGGCTCTCGACTGTCGCGGCCCGGTCGCTCTGTGGCGGGGAAGGCTTGGTTGAGGCCGCGATGGGTAGGGGCCTGTCGACTCCGAGAGCGCCGCTCGCTGGGGAGCTTTCGGGGGGCACCGAGCCAGTCGCAGGGGGCCGTCCGAGGCCTGCTGTGCGCACCTGCGACCGGCTGGAGGCCCGCTTCTGCGGCTACCGTCCCGCCCCGTGCGGAAAACCGTGCAGGTGTGCGGCCGGTGGAAGCGCGGGTTACCTCTGCAGTGAGTGTCGGCTGAGGAGGAAACGCCTGCCTTCGGATGGTGGAATTTAAGGCTGGTTGCCTTTGGCATCTGCGCATTTTTCTGTCCCGTTAGATTCTCGGCATTGGTGGGCATTGGTGGGAAGGACTGGTTGCAGCGTAGTGCCTTTCGAAAGAGGAGCAGGAAGGCGCATCCTGCACCCAGTGATTACCTGATACAGAGCCCATGGCGGAGATAGTCGGTGCAGTTCTGGGTTTTTCTGAAAGCTGTGGGAATGAGGAGTAAAGTATTAAGGGAGAGGATGGCCCTTTCGCTTTAAGAAGCTGTATACAGAAAACATGCGCAGAAGTAGGAGTTTAATAGCTGAGGTCAGGGGATCCCGTGTGTATGAAACCCTCTCATTTGGCAGGCCTCACCAGATACCCCTGTTGGTGCCAGGAATAGAGCTCTGGAGCTGGGTTGGAAGGTAGGTTTGCCCGGCGGGCAAGCGTCGGTGCTCTGCACGTTGTACCTGAGCACAGGTGCCTTCTGCCCCCTCATCTTTGTTTATTGGGCTGTTCGGTGCAGGCAGCGGAATGCTGGGTATTACAGACGGCAGTGAGTTTTGAGGAGAACCCTAGGGCGTGGGCTGGGACTTGAGTAGGGGAGGGGTGAGGCATGTTGAGGTGCGTGCTGTCCCTGTGCCTCCGCGTCCTCACCGAGGCCTCTGGGCACAGCCGCCCGCCGATGTGGCCAAAGGGTTCTGTGAAGGCTCCAGAAATTGGCCTTGTCTAGGGAAGAGAAGTCCCTTGGAGACCGACAGCTGATAGGACGAGGGGTCTGAAGTCCCCACGGACACGTTCTCTGTTCAGAGATCAGAGTTCATACCTGTGAGTGCCTCTGCTCCACTTAGGGGTAGAACTGTCTTCATGTCAGAGTTCTGAAGGTTTGCATTTCGTATTAAGGAGCTCGTAATCCCCGCTCAGCTTTCGGGTTTAATGGGTGAATGATCTCAAATGCTGTCTTTACAGCTCCATTGTGAACAGCTGACCGTTAGGGGAATGAGTTCTGTACCTGACATTTCTTCCTTCCCTGACCTCCTCCCGCGCTCTCCCCCCACCCTCACAGGACACCTCTAGCATGACAGGTGCAGACATCCCACCTGCTTTGTAATCATGAAGGAAACAGACCGGGAGGCTGTTGCGACAGCGGTCCAAAGGGTTGCTGGGATGCTTCAGCGCCCGGACCAGCTGGATAAAGTCGAGCAGTATCGCAGAAGAGAGGCCCGGAAAAAGGCCTCTGTGGAGGCCAGATTGAAGGTACGAGACCAGAGAGGCCATGGGCGTCGGCTTTACTCCCAATCAGGACAGATCTCTTTCTTTTGAGTCCTGGGTTTCTGCACAACATCTTCATTGTGGTTTTGCTAAATTAAATTGGATTTTGTGACGATCTGGAAAGAGGCAGAATGGAACATCACCTTTCCTTAACACATTCCTTCCAACCCTGTATTACCAAGCAGTAGATTCACAGAGGAGATGGTGGGAATATTGGAAGTCCCAAAGGAACAGCCTTAAGAGAATGAGGCTGCAAGGTCACCTCTTCAGTCGAAAACGCTTTTAGCCTCCAGGCAATGGCAGGCTTGATGAGACAGGTGAGGGTCATTCATTTGTCCCAAAAGGAAGCATCTGAAGGCCGGTTAGACTTATTTAAAATGGTAGTTTTTCTTTCATTTAAAAAATAGTTTGGACCCGCTACATTTGTAGTCAGAATTTTTATCTGTTCCAGAAACTTGTGGGATTAACAGATGATTATCCCTGGTGACTTAGGAACCTTGTGCAGTCTGTTACCATCGTCTTAATGATTTCTACCTGCAGTTTATGACTCCTGGGTCAGGTGTGTTCCTGGCTTTGATTGTGCCACCCGGTCTTTCCCTTCCCTGTCCCCTCCACCTGCTGCCATTCCTTCATGCCCCCTCCCTTCTGGCTGTGTACAGCTTGCTCGTGGCCATTCGGCATCACTGGTGGAGGGAGTCTGAATCTCAGATGTACCAGTTCTGTGCAGTGGCACTGTCCGTCATGAGACATGAGCCAGAGAGAGGGCCGGGGGGTGGGACGGGGGAGAGACAGAGAGAGAGAGAGAATATCTTAGGCTCCAGGCCCAGTGCAGAGCCCGACGCATCTCCCCTGGGTGTCTCCCCTAGGCTGCGATCCAGTCCCAGTTGGATGGTGTGCGTACAGGCCTGAGCCAGCTCCACAGCGCGCTGAACGACGTCACAGACATCCAGCGGTCCCTGGCCGATGTCAGCAGAGACTGGAGGCAGAGCATCAACACCGTTGAGAGCCTCAAGGATGTGAAGGACGCTGTCGTGCGGCACAGCCAGCTTGCTGCCGCCGTGGAAAACCTCAAGAACATCTTCTCAGGTGGCTGGGGGGACAGCTGAGGAGGGCGGGTGCCTTGGGCGTCAGGGGCAGCGTGCTGTCTGTGCCTTTCCCCACAGCTCTGTGGGTGATGCGGGGTGGACCCAGCTTTCGTGCAGGGTGTTTTGTAGACCTGCCTCTGCACGGATAGTGGGTTTGATTCCCGCCTAAGCAGTTGACTACTTGTTTGGACTAAGGACGAAGGGACCAGTTGCAAAGACCAGGAGAATGCTTGTAGTTCTGTTTGCCAGGACAGAGGCACAGAAACGGGTTAGTCAAATAAGCGCTATGGGAGCTTCGCTCCCCTGGCCACAGTATGGCTGTTAGATCAGGGGGGCCCTGACAGGCCAAGGAGAAGATGCATCCTGGTGAACAAGACAGAGGGTCCAGTTCCCAGAGAGAGGTGACGCAGGAGAGTAGCGTTTTCTAGGTGGAAGAGAGTGCTCACAGGCCAAGGGTGGGGAGGGCAGAGGAGGGACTGCTCTGCGGCGTCAGGCAGCTCGGCGCTGGGGACCTTGGGACCTGGTGGGGGTCTGGGGGCTGGCGGAGTGGCGCAGGGAAAGGGAGTATGGAGTGGCCCTTTCGGAGCCTTGCCCCGACACCTCATTACTGAGAAGAAGTACACTCCACAGCCTTGTGGAACAGTGTCAGTCACCTGGGCGGGGCTCTCTGTCCACTCTGCACAGTCCAGAGTCTGTCTCCCGCCACCCTCATCCCCTCCCTTTATCAGGGTCACCAGCATCCCAGCCAGAGGCCTTGGAATAGTCTGATCCCGAACCTTCCTTTATCCCATGTCTGGTGTCCGTGGATTCTCTGTGTCCTTCCCTAAACTCTGCTTGACCCCTGAACATCACAAGGCCGCGTGTCTCCCATCACTGTGGAACTGCAAAGCACCTTGGCAGCTTGCGTCCTCAGGCTCTGACTCCTCAGGCTCTGACTCCTCGCTCTGCACTCAGCCTCCCAAGGTCTGATACCTTGGGCCACCTTCCACGTTGCTTCCCACATAGCTATGTGAACGGCACAGCTGTTGCTGGCCCTGCAGCGGGTGCTAAGGAGGCAGCTCCTCTTGGTGGCTGTCCCCAGGACTAGCATGGAGTCCCCACGCCCGACTCTCCTTTGTGACACCCAGCTGGCACCTTGCTAGTTAATCTCTCTCCTTATGATTTCCTTCCAGTCTTGTAAAACTAACGCCAGATGACCAGAACGTGACTTTACTGGAAGCAGTCCATCCACAGGGGTTGAAAATAATTTCCTTCCCTTGAGGAATGAATGAGGCTGTGTTACATGTGTATTTTTGTTAGGAGTAGATCTTACTGGGAAGACGTGCTGGTGTTTTGTTTTTGTTTTGCTTTTTCTTTTTATAATTTTTTTAATATGAAATTTATTGTCCAGTTGGTTTCCATACAACATCCAGTGCTCATCCCAAAAGGTGCCCTCCTCAATACCCATCACCCACCCCCCTCTCCCTCCCACCCCCCCATCAACCCTCAGTTCTCAGTTTTTAAGAGTTTCTTATGCTTTGGCTCTCTCTCTCTAACCTCTTTTTTTTTTTCTTCCCCTCCCCCATGGACTTCTGTTAAGTATCTCAGGATCCACATAAGAGTGAAAACCTATGGTATCTGTCTTTCTCTGTATGACTTATTTCACTTAACGTAACACTCTCCAGTTCCATCCGTGTTGCTACAAAGGGCCATATTTCATTCTTTCTCATTGCCACATAGTATTCCCATTGTGTATATAAACCACAATTTCTTTATCCATTCGTCAGTTGATGGACATTTAGGCTCTTTCCATAATTTGGCTATTGTTGAGAGTGCTGGTATAAACACTGGGGTACAAGTGCCCCTATGCATCAGCACTCCTGTATCCCTTGGGTAAATTCCTAGCAGTGCTATTGCTGGATCATAGGGTAGATCTATTTTTAATTTTTTGAGGAAATTCCACACTGTTTTCCAGAGAGGCTACACCAGTTTGCATTCCCACCAACAGTGCAAGAGGGTTCCCGTTTCTCCACATCCTCTCCAGCATCTATAGTCTCCTGATTTGTTCATTTTAGCCACTCTGACTGGCGTGAGGTGATATCTGAGTGTGGTTTTGATTTGTATTCCCCTGATGAGGAGCGACGTTGAGCATCTTTGCATGTGCCTGTTGGCCATCTGGATGTCTTCTTTAGAGAAGTGTCTATTCATGTTTTCTGCCCATTTCTTCACTGGATTATTTGTTTTTCAGGTGTGGAGTTTGGTGAGCTCTTCATAGATTTTGGATACTAGCCCTTTGTCTGTTATGTCATTTGCAAATATCTTTTCCCATTCTGTTGGTTGCCTTTTAGTTTTGTTGATTGTTTCCTTTGCTCTGCAGAAGCTTTTTATCTTCATGAGGTCTCAGTAGTTCATTTTTGCTTTTAATCACCTTGCCCTTGGGGATGTGTCAAGTAAGAAATTGCTGCAGCTGAGGTCAGAGAGGTTTTTTCCTGCTTTCTCCTCTAGGGTTTTGATGGTTTCCTGTCTCACACTCAGGTCCTTTATCCATTTTGAGTTTGTTTTTGTGAATGGTGTAAGAAAGTGGTCTAGTTTCATCCTTCTGCATGTTGCTGTCCAGTTCTCCCAGCACCATTTGTTAAAGAGACTGTCTTTTTTCCATTGGACGTTCTTTCCTGCTTTGTCAAAGATTAGTTGGCCATACTTTGGTGGGTCT
Organism: Leopardus geoffroyi; assembly: GCF_018350155.1. Lineage (NCBI taxonomy): Eukaryota > Metazoa > Chordata > Mammalia > Carnivora > Felidae > Leopardus > Leopardus geoffroyi. The sequence continues at coordinate 239,400,004 of NC_059326.1, read as the reverse complement.
AGTTCTGGGGTTTCTATTCTGTTCCATTGGTCTGTGTGTCTGTTTTTTTTTGTTTTTTTTTGTTTTTTAAATTTTTTTTTCAACGTTTATTTATTTTTGGGGGGACAGAGAGAGACAGAGCATGAACGGGGGAGGGGCAGAGAGAGAGGGAGACACAGAATCGGAAACAGGCTCCAGGCTCTGAGCCATCAGCCCAGAGCCTGACGCGGGGCTGGAACTCACGGACCGCGAGATCGTGACCTGGCTGAAGTCGGACGCTTAACCGACTGCGCCACCCAGGCGCCCCTGTGTGTCTGTTTTTGTGCCAATACCATGCTGTCTTGATGATTATAGCTTTGTAGTAGAGGCTAAAGTCTGGGATTGTGATGCCTCCCGCTGGTCTTCTTCAATGTTACTTTGGCTATTCGGGGTCTTTTGTGGTTCCATACAAATTTTAGGATTGCTTGTTCTAGCTTCGAGAAGAATGCTGGTGCAATTTTGATTGGGATTGCACTGAATGTGTAGATAGCTTTGGGTAGTATTGACAGTTTAACAATATTTATTCTTCCAATCCATGAGCACGGAATGTTTTTCCATTTCTTTATATGTTCTTCAATTTCCTTCATAAGCTTTCTATAGTTTTCAGCATACAGATCTTTTACATCTTTGGTTAGGTTTATCCCTAGGTATTTTATGCTTCTTGGTGCAATTGTGAATGGGATCTGTTTCTTTGTCTTTCTGTTGCTTCATTATTAGTGTATAAGAATGCAGCTGATATCTGTACATTGATTTTGTATCCTGTGACTTGGCTGAATTCATGTATCAGTTCTACAGGCTTTTGGTGGAGTCTGTTGGATTTTCTGTGTATAATATGTCATCTGCAAAAAGTGAAAGCTTAACTTCATCTTTGCCAATTTTGATGCCTTTGATTTCGTTTTGTTGTCTGATTGCTGATGCTAGAACTTCCAACACTATGTTAAACAACAGCAGTGAGAGTGGACATCCCTGTCGTGTTCCTGATCTCAGGGAGAAAGCTCTCAGTTTTTCCCCGTTGAGGATGATATTAGCTGTGGGCTTTTCATAAATGGCTTTTATGTTTAAGTATGTTTCTTCTATCCTGACTTTCTTGAGGGTTTTTATTAAGAAAGGATACTGAAAAAAAAAAAAGAAAAGAAAGGATACTGAATTTTGTCAGATGCTTTTTCTGCATGGATGGACAGGATCATATGGTTCTTATCTTTTATTAATGTGATGTATCACATTGATTGATTTGTGGATGTTGAACCAGCCCTGCTCCCAGGAATGAATCCCACTTGATCATGGTGAATAATTCTTTTTATATGCTGTTGAATTCGATTTGCTAGTATCTTATTGAGAATTTTTGCATCCATATTCATCAGGGTTATTGGCCTGTAGTTCTCTTTTTTTACTGGGTCTCTGTCTGGTTTAGGAATCAAAGTAATGCTGGCTTCATAGAATGAGTCTGGAAGTTTTCCTTCCTTTTCTATTTTTTGGAATAGCTTGAGAAGGATAGGTAATATCTCTGCTTTAAATGTCTGGTAGAATTCCCCTGGGAAGCCAAGATGTGCTGGTTTGACGGCCTTCAGGCTTTTCTCGTTACCTGCAATTCAGGAGTACTGTGCACACAGCCTCCCCCCCCCCCCCCCACTTTATTTTAATGTAAGATACACAGGGTGGAAAGTTTATCAGCCTGATTGTTTGCGTGTACAGTTCTGTGGTGTCAAGTGCTTTCACGTTGTTGTGCAGCTGTCATGACCACCCACCCCCGGACTCCTCTCGTGAAACAGGCACGGGACAGTGTTGCGTGCCCGTCACATGCTAGTAAAACTGAAAGAAAAAACAAATTTTACACCCGTTAAATGTTAGCTCCCACTTCCCCTCCCTTTACTAGTTATGGGTCTGTTTAGATTTTCCGTTTCTTCAGGGGCACCTGGGAGGCTCAGTCGGTTAAGGGTCCCGCTCTTGGTTTCAGCTCAGGTCATGATCTCACGATTACGAGATTGCGCTGACATCGGGGAGCGTGCTTGGGGTTCTCTCCCTCCCTCTCTCTGCCCTCGCCTGCTCACACTTGCTCTCAAGATAAATAAATAAACTTAAAAAAAAAAAAAAAAGATTTCCTGTTCTTCAGGGTCAGTCTGGGTGGGTTTGTGCCCCTTGTCTAGGTCGTTGTACAGTTTCCAGGACTCTTGTGGTCGTATTTCTGCAGGATCGGCAGCCATGTCCCCACTTTGATTTCTGATTTTAGTATTTGAGTCTTCTCTCTCTTTTTAAGACCATTTAGCCAAAGGTTTGTCAACTGTTGATCTTTTCAAAGAACCACCTTTTGGTTTTGTCGATTTTCTGTGTTCTTTTCCTGTTGTCTGTTTTGTTTCTCTCTGCTTTCCTCTTTACTGCCTTCCTTCTGCTGACCTTAGGGTCACCCTGCTCTTCTCCTGGTTCCCTAAATTATAAAGTTCGGTTGTTGACTTGACATTTTTCCTTTTCTTTGATGTAAGCATTTAGAGTTCATACACTTCTCCTTTAAACTGCTTTCCTTGGTCCCATGAGTTTTGGTGTGCTGTGTTTACTAGGTATTTTCTAATTTCTTTTGTGATTTTTTTTCTTTGATCCAGTGATCGAATATGTTTAATGTCCACAGATTTGTGCATTTTTCTAATGTTACAGATTTCTGACTTCATCTATCATGGTTGGAGAAGGTATTTTGTATAATATCTGTCTTTTAAAATCTACTGAGATTTAATTAGTGGTGTAAGATATGGTCTGTCCTGGAAAACGTGCTCTTGGAGGAACAGGTGTGCCACTGCTGGGTGGAGTGTCCCCTGGGTGTCTGTTAGAAGTCGGTGCTTGTGTGGTTCAGGTCCTCTATGTCCTTCTCTCTTGACTGCTTGTCCCGTCCGTTACTGTGAGTGACATCGAAGTCTCCCAACTATGATCACAGGACTGTCTATTCCCCAATCTTGCGGATTTCTGCTTCGTGTAATTTGGTGGTCTCTCATTGAGTGCGTAAATGTTTGTATCTTCTGGCTGTAAAGAGCTTCTTATTAACATATAATGCCTTCTTTGTGTCTTGTAAACTTGTTGATTTGGGGTCTGTTTTGCCTGATATTGGCAGGACCACCTGCTCTAATCTGGTCACTGTTCACATGGAGTGTTCCCTCCGGCCTCTCATTTCACACGGTTTGTATCTGTGGATCTCAAGTGAGTCTCTTGTAGATGCCAGGTGGCTGCATCCTGTGTTTTTGTCCATTTTGCGGTCTTGGTCTTCTGATTGGAGAGTTTAATCCACTTACATGTAGAGTAATCCCTGAGAGTGGGTGCCTTACTTCCGTCATTTCCCCATTTGATTTCTGTGTGCCTTACAGCCTTTGTGTCTATCGTTTCTGCATTATTGTCTTGTTTTGTGTTTAGTTGATTTTTTTGTAGTGAGATGTTTGAATTACTCCTCATTTCCTTTTTTTATATATCCAATAGCTGTTTTCTTTGTGGTTACCATGGGGATCACATTTAAAAAATAAAGTTAAAATACTCTGAATGTATCCTGGCTTAACTTCAATAACACATGAAAACCCTCCTCCTACATGATGCCGTCCTTACCCCTTTTCAGTTGTCGATGTCACAAACTTCGTCTTTATCTGTTGTCCAAAAACAGACTCACTGGTTGTTGTTTTTTATGTATTAGTCTCAAATCATGTGGAATTATAAACCAGTTATAGTAATATTATCTTTGAACAAGGAATTTTTTTCCTAGCTGTATTAGTCTTTTAAATTACTTAGAACAAAAAGTAAAGGTACAAACCAAAGTTACAATAACACTGGCTTCTCCAGCTACCCATATATTTCCCTTACCCAGATCTGTATTTCTCGACCCAGCTTTGCATTACTGTCCCGCATCCTTTCCTGTCACCTGCAGGGCTCCCAGGAGGTCTCCGGGCAGGTTTTGGGGTCACGAGCTCCCTCAGCTTGTGTGTGTCTGGCAGTGTCTTCATATCTCCTTCATTTTGAAGGATAGTTTTACTGGGTATGGGACTCAGGTGACAGTGGTTTCCTTTTAGTCTTCGACTGTCCCAGCCCCCTGCTGTCAGGCCTCCACGGTGAACAACCTTCTTGTCTTACTGAGGTTCCCTCATAGGCAGCCAGCTGCTTCCCCCTCACAGCTTTCAAGGTTCTCCCTTTGTCTTTGGTTTTCAGCAGTGTGTTTGTAACATGTCTTGTTCTAGATCCTCTGAGTTTTTTCTTCTTGGAGTTTAGTGAGTTTTCAGATGTTCATAGACCTGTCTTTGATCAAGTTAAATGCAAGTTTGACCACTAGTCAGATGATTTCTCTGCCCCCTTTTCTCTCTTTCCCTCTTCTGGGACGCCCACAGTGTGCGTGCCGGTCACCTGATGGTGGCCCACAGACCCCCGAGGCTCTGGTCACTCTCCTTTAGTCCTTTTTCCTTCTGGTCCTCTCACCTGGTAATGTCCATTGTCCCATTTTGGTCTGCAGTCTTCTTCTGACCATCAGACCCACCTTTGTACACTTGAGATAAATGTTTTCACTTTCAGGGTGGTTTTTGGTTTCCTTTTAGGGTTCCTGGCTCTTCATTGATGTTTGCATTTTGTTCCTGTGTCATTTTCTGGACTTTCTGCACCTCTTTCTTTAGTCTCTGGAGCACATTTAAGACTTGCTTTAAAGTCTTTGTCTGGTAGACCAACCACCTAGTGTTTCTCACTGATGGTTTGTGTTGGGTAATTTTTTCCCCTGAGTCTCCATACTTTCCTGTATCTTTTTATGACTTGTGATTTTTTTTTTTTTCCTTTGGACATTGGGCATTTGAATCTGGTAACCTGAGAACTCTGAAATCAGGTGCTCCTCTTCCCCAGGGGGTGATTTTGTTTATTACTTGTGTTTTGGTTATTGGAGGCTGTCCCTGTGCTGCAGATCAGACCAAGAAGTATTGAAGGTCTTCTCGGGTCTGCTGAGCCTGGACCTATGTCTGGAGGGAGAAGGGAATAAAAACAGGGGGGGAAAGAGGCGCTGGCTCTTTAAATCCCCTAGAAGTCACCTGGTGGAAGAGAGAAGGGTTACAACATTGGTGGTGGGCCTGTAGTAACAGTGGGCTCCACCTCCGTGTCCGCATCTCCCTGATCAGCCAGCAGTGGGGACACAGATCCTTAGTATTGGAGGACGTGGTCCCTTCTGCTCACCCAGGTTCTCTCGGGCTGTGTGCGAGCTGCTTCAAGAGCATGTGGCGGGCTGGGCGGGGCCTGGGGAGCTGCTCCTGTGCTCAGAGCTGCGACGGACCGAAATTAACCTCAGTTTACCACCAAGCCTTCTCTGGGAAGTTGCTGGCCTTCCGCAGACTCCACAGTCCAAGTAGTTACCCAGCTTCTGCCAGTGCAGTTGTCTGGGTGGCAAGACAGGTCCCCATGCTGTGTCCTCTGTGTCCTTCCCAGCCTCCCACACAGACAGGTGCCCGTGCTCCTCCTCCCCAGCATCCCGCACAGACAGGTCCCCATCCTCTGCCTCCTTCCCAGCGTCCCGCACAGCCTTTTGTGTGGTTTTCACAGTGCCATCTTGTGCCTTTTTCCCTAGTGCCCGAGATTGTGAGGGAGACCCAGGACCTCATAGAACAGGGGGCGCTCCTGCAGGCCCACCGGAAGCTGATGGACCTGGAGTGCTCCCGGGACGGGCTGATGTACGAGCAGTACCGCATGGACAGCGGGAACACTCGTGACATGACCCTCATCCACGGCTACTTCGGGAGCACACAGGGGCTTTCGGACGAGCTGGCCAAGCAGCTGTGGATGGTGCTGCAGAGGTCACTGGTCACCGTTCGCCGTGACCCCACCTTGCTGGTCTCAGTTGTTAGAATCATCGAAAGGGAAGAAAAAATTGACAGGCGCATACTCGACCGAAAAAAGCAAACTGGTTTTGTTCCTCCCGGGAGGCCCAAGAACTGGAAGGAGAAAATGTTTGCCATCTTGGACAGAACCGTGACCACTAGAATTGAGGGCACGCAGGCAGACACCAGGGAGTCGGACAAGATGTGGCTCGTCCGCCACCTGGAAATCATACGGAAGTACGTGCTAGATGACCTCATTGTTGCCAAAAACCTGATGGTTCAGTGTTTCCCCCCGCATTATGAGATCTTCAGAAACCTCCTGAGCATGTACCACCAGGCCCTGAGCACGCGGATGCAGGAGCTCGCGTCCGAAGACCTGGAGGCCAATGAGATCGTGAGCCTGTTGACTTGGGTCTTGAACACCTACACAAGGTAACTCCGGGTTCACTCCTGCGTTTCGTTCGCGTAGAGTTGAGTCGTCTTGCTCTGGTGTGTGCTCGGCACCCTCAGACTTTGTTTTCTTGCCAACGAAAGTCTCCTCTCTGGCCTGTTTGTGGGCTTCCCCTGAGGTCAGGGCCCAGACTCTGGTTGTGTGAACGCCCTTGTGTTTAGGTGGCGCCCTTGATGCCCAGGCCCTGTCGAGCGGCTCTGTGTTGCGCTTTTCTATGATCCTGAGCCCGCTGTGCACTAACCCATTCCCTCCTTGCGGTGGCACCCTGAGTGTGTGATTTCACCCCGTTGGACAGGTGGGGACGCGTGGGCACAGGAGGCCCCGGGACCTGCATAGTCACATGGCTGGGAAGGAGGCACCACTCCGTCCTCCTGGCTTCCGGTGCCCCCAGTCTGGTTTACTCTCACCAGTAGCCGAGAAAAGTCTGTTCTCTTTGCATTCCAGCCTTGTGGTTTTATCAGTTCACAAAAGGAATGAGCGATTTTGTGCTTGATTGGTTTGAGGTTGATCTAAGAATCTCGGGTGAGGGGTGCCTTGGGGGCTCAGTCGGTTAAGCCTCTGACTTCGGCTCAGATCGTGATCTCACGGTTTGTGAGTTCGATCCCCACATCTGGCTCTGTGCTCACAGCTCAGAGCCTGGAGCCTGCTTTGGATTCTGTCTCCCTCTTTCTCTGCCCCTCCCCCACTTGTGCTCTGTCTCTCCCTGTCTCAAAAATAAATAAAACATTAAAAAAAATTTTTTTTTTAAAAAGATTCCCTGGGTGTAAATCTAGGATGAAAAGTCTTTTAATAGTCACAGAACTTTCTGAAGTTCACTGAGGAAGACCTTGTATTTCTTTTTTATTTATTTATTTATTTTTTTCTTTTAACATTTATTTATTTTTGAGACAGAGAGAGACAGAGCATGAACGGGGGAGGGTCAGAGAGAGGGAGACACAGAATCCGAAACAGGCTCCAGGCTCTGAGCTGTCTGCACAGAGCCCGACACGGGGCTCGAACTCACAGGCTGTGAGATCATGACCTGAGCCGAAGTCGGCCGCTTAACCGACTGAGCCACCCAGGCGCCCCAGACCTTGTATTTCTTACACATAGTGGACTAGCTGTTGGTACTCAGCGTTTTCATCGTGAATACACATTTAGGGGACACGGCATAAGGTGTGTGAGTTTTCTGAACATTTAAACCTCGGACTTTTGAGGACTAGCCCCACGTAGATACTAACTTCTTTATGGAAACTTTTTTCTGGAACTCAGTTCCCATCCGTGTCTTCTTAAGCACAGTCGCCTGAACGTATTGACACTTTTTGCTGACTCACGTTAGGTTATGAACCGCATAGATTAGCAACACTAACTTCAGGGTCTGGTTTCTAAATTATTGTACTTGGGTGTTACTCCCTTGTTTGATAGAACCTGTCTACTGAGCACCTTGTATTTGCCAGGCCCTGGCCTTCCCCATGGGGAGGTGCTATGGGGAGAAAAAACAGTTCTTCCTCCCGCAGGGTTTCTTTCCTGAGTGATGTGGGTGCAGCCGGCTGAGGCCAGGGAATGAGCCGCCTCATGTGGCCCCTTCTCGCCCAGCACTCTCCCCAAGCCCTGCCTCCCCGCCCCGGCGTGGCATTGTGGGGGGGGGGGGGGGGGGGCGGGGGCCTTCGTGTATGACAAGACCCAGGAGCACTTACCTGAGTGTTTTCTGTCTTCCTAGTAATTATTCTTTCTCGTACCTGGTTTTGCCATAGTGCAGAGATGATGGGGAACGCGGAGCTGGCCCCAGAAGTGGATGTCAGCACCCTGGAGCCTTTGCTTTCTCCAGATGTGGTCTCTGAGCTGCTTGACACATACATGTCGACTCTCACTGTGAGTAGGTGCTGTGTGGTCCCGAGCCAGGCTGTGTCCCTCACGTAGACCACGATGTGGGCTCTCTGGGTCAAGCTGCCGTCACCGAAGCCAGTGGGCAAGAGAAGGCAGGGGAGAGACCTGTTTTGATGTTGGCTTCCTCAGGATGTGCAGGCTCTGTTTCTGAGAAGTTGGGTCTTGAAGTGCACGTGGCCAGTTAGATGAGGAGGGCGGCTTGTCCTCTGGCCACTGGGTCTGGAGGTTGAGGTACGTGTTTGAACCTCCTCCGGCTGGAGTGAGGAGTGAGCCTGTCCTACCCCTGGAGGCTTTGGGAGGCCCCTGGATGTCCTGCTGACGGGCAGTGGTGCCAGCCAGCCTCTTAGAGCTGAGCCCAGGAGTGGGAGGGTGGTGGCAGTTGGGGACCAGATGCCGCTCAAGACCCCAGGTGGCCTGTGGTGACAGGAGGAGGTCAGGGTCTGCTTCCTTGGACAAGGTGAGCCCGAGTAGCAGATAGCATTCTGACTGAGGTGCTGAGCAGGGTGGGGTCTGTGTCCTGAAGCGACAGTGCTGGTGTGCGGTCTTCGTGGACGGGTCTGCTGGGAGCATGGCAGCCTTTGTGCTTCTGTGTACTTCTGACCGGCCTGGCCTGGCCTGGCCTGCAGTGAGGTTCTCGCCCGGAAGGTTGTCTGTGGAGGCCCCACCTGCCATGGTGGTGGCTTGTGGCACGGCTCGTGTGGGAACGGGGACTCCCGGGACCCTGAGTTTGGTTTCTGCTGCTGCACCCCTGAAGAGAGGACATTGCCTTGCTTCAGAGGGACCTGTTCTTCTCTTCTTTCTCTGTGATGCTGGACTTCTTTTAGTCAAACATAATTGCCTGGCTGCGGAAAGCACTAGAAACAGACAAGAAAGACTGGCTGAAAGAGACGGAGCCCGAAGCCGACCAAGATGGGTACTACCAGACGACACTCCCTGCCATCGTCTTCCAGGTACTGTCGCACCGTCGAGGGTCATTCCTGGGCTGTCCATGGGCTCTGTGGGTGCTGCAGATCAGCATGAAGCCGCCCCTGTAGTAAAGACAGAGGGAGCCCCACCTCGTACTTCAGGCCCTTCTCCGTCTGAAGCAGTTGTGCCCACCGTTGCTTTAGTTTCCGCGAGGTGTTCGGATTTGAACTAGCACCTAACTACGTGTTATTTGCGTATGGTGCTCAGATAGGAGTTTGCTTTCTGATGTTTCCTCATGTTGGAAACGTCCAAGATTTGTCTTCATAAATGCCGCCTGATTGAACATCGCCTGATGGATTTGGGAAGGGGTCCTTTATGTTTTGGCCATAATCATGCCTTCTTGTGATTACTTTTTGATGCCTGGCACTTGCTGGCGCCCTCCAGCTTCTTTCCTGTCGGCTTTTCTTCCTGGAGGAAGCTTTCTGGCAGGAGGGGGGCTGAGCCGTGTTCCGATACTTGTGTGGGACCGTATCAGTGGCATGTGCTTGGGCACCAGCTGGGCACAAGTAAGCGATGCGGGCGTCTGTCTCTGGGTGACACCGTCAGCATCCGATGGGGCCCCACCCTTTCCCTTATTTTGGAAACTGGTGTCCTGACAGGCCTCGTGTGCCACGGGCCTGGAGTTGGCTTGGCCGTCTGGCCTTTCTCTGTCTCTGTACATCTGCCTCCCCTCAGTCCAGTGTATACCCTCCTAACTCTTCCTAAGGAATCCCCGTGGCAAATCATAGCCCAACCCCCGGCACCCATGTGACCCCAGTCACACCCAGCCTCCCTGTCTGGGGAGCATATACATTTCCCTCTTTGTGGAGACCAGCCTGTTTGCAAGTAATTAGGAAGTGATTCACTTGGTTTTTTTCTATCTAGTGAGAAAGTTGTTTGACTAACTTTGTTATTTTTCAAGCGGTTTCATTTTTTTTTTCCTGAATGTGGACTGTAACTACCAATTGGCAGATAGGGGTTTTATGTAACGGGAAACTCTTGTGAGTTTATATGACAACTGACAAGTTCTCCAATTTTTAGATGTTTGAACAGAATCTCCAAGTTGCTGCTCAGATAAGTGAAGACCTGAAAACAAAGGTACTAGTTCTGTGTCTTCAGCAAATGAATTCTTTCCTGAGCAGGTATGTATTTTTGCCAGCGTGCTGATTTAGAAAGTGTATGTTTTCAAAACTTAAAAGCAAAATTTTGATCCCGATACGCCTGGTGTTAAAAAATGCTTGAAGCCCGGATTTGCTATAGTGACCTTTGTTATTTTGAAACAAGCCTTTTCTTACTGTCTTCCTTTGGAATGGACTGTGCCATTTTCCTGAGAGTCTGGACGGGTCCGCTGGGCAGTGAGGTCAGGGCCGCCGTCATTAGAGTCTCCTCCAGACACGTCCTTCCTGTTGTCTGAACTGCCCCTGGCCCAGGAGGGGGAGACTCCTTCGGTGGTGGCTCCACATTCCGTCACTGGGAGTCGGCCCTCCAGGGTGTCTCGGGGTGTGTTTCCAGGACCCCTCCCTCTCTCTGCATTGTTCACAAAGGAGATTTTCAAACCTCTACAGAAGTAGAAAGGTGTAAAAACCTCAACCCGTCATCCGTCTTCAAAAGCTGTCCCTTTAAACCCCCTTCACCTCATCTGTACACCCCGAGGACTTTAAAGCAAATCCCAGACATCCAGGCACCTCATTTCCTGCGTTCTTATCTCACTGTAGGACCATCAACCCACGTACACGTGAGCATCCTTTCTTGGGATCATCTGACACCAAATTTGTATTTGGGTCCCCCCGTCCCCCTGTTGATCCAGGAAAACCTCTTTCAAGTTACATATTCAGACGGGGTAGCGGCAGGGTCTGCATTGCGAGGTCTTGGGTCCTCGAGTGCGGCCTTGCCCCTCTTTCAGCCACTGGCCTGTGGACGCGTGTCAGATTATCTCAGTGCCTAACCCTGACTGCCATCCACCTGCCAACCACGTGTTGGCTCTAAAGGCTGTGGGTTTCATCTTTATCACCTTGCCCTTTGGCAAGAAGCCCGCACAGGTAGTGTGTACACGAGGAGATGCACGTCCCTGTGTCCTCTGCTGGCTCAGGCGCCGACAGCTGGGCCCCTCACTGAGAGTCCCCGTCAGTCACCCACCTGCGCATCATGGCCTTGTTTAGTCCTTTTGTTAGCAGGAAGAGGAAACTTTCCTCATCAGCCTCAGAAGCTTGATTACCTGAACCACATGTCGGACAGAAAGGCAGAATAAATGCTTAATTATTTCTCTGTAATTGGCAGTTTTCAGTTTGCTTCTTTCTTCAGGTCTTTTAAACATACATACGGTACGTTGTGCTATTCTACTCCTGTACGTGTTTAGGAATCTAACAAATTCAGAAATAAAGTGTGTAGTGATCTCACTTGCTTGTTTTCTTGACCTCAAATGAGTTATTTATTTTTGAGTAATTTATTGGTTCTTCTTCAGAAAGTGAAATTTTATCTAATATTTGATAATGTTCTCAACACTATCGTATGCATTTCTAGGCAAGTTGTATGTCCGATGAAATAATAATTTCCCATTTACTCAGAAATATTTCTAAATATTTGTGTAATGAGAATACCGAACCATATTTTAAAGCCCGATAGAAGATTTATCTTCAAGAGTCCGTTTAAAGTGATCAGCTTCCCTGGTCTTACAGATCATCCCAAAACTCCCCTTATTCGTAAAGACTTGCCTGCTCAGGTGTCAGCGGTGCCAGATGTGTTTCTGGGGTGTGATGTCAGCGTGGCGCCGGCACACCCACCTGCCCCTCGACTGATGCTTACCGGGGGCTGTGTGTTCCAGATACAAGGACGAAACCCAGTCGTACAAAGAACAACACCTGAGGGACCGGCAGCACCCGCACTGCTACGTGCAGTATGTGATCGCCATCATCAACAACTGCCAGACCTTTAAGTAAGTGACCGTGGACAGGGCGGCCCAGAAACAACAGAGGAGCGGGTAAGGGCGCTCGGCCGCTTCACGGAGCCGTAACTGTTGCCTCGTAGAGAATCCATAGTCAGTTTAAAGAGGAAGTACTTGAAGAGTGACGCGGAGGCAGGCGTGTCTCTGAGCCAGCCAAGCATGGACGGAATTCTGGACGCCATTGCGAAGGAAGGCTGTGGCAGCCTGCTGGAGGAGGTCTTCCTGGACCTGGAGGTGGGAGCCGCTTCTTTGCCATTTCGTTTCTAGGCTGAAAATGGGGCTACCGTCCCGTGTGCCCTCGGGGACACGCACCCAGCTGACACTCGACTTCACCTCTCTCACTGTCAAAGGGCTTTTTCCGTCTCTGTGACGTACGCCCGTACGACAGAGGCCTGGGTTTGGGGCCCTTCCGATGTACAGCTGAGCAGGGACCCCGTGAACTGTGAGGAGACTCAGTGGGGGCAAGTGTGCAGACGGATTACGTTCATTAGCGAGTTCTCGAAACCAGAACCAAATTGAGAATATGTGCACGCTGCACACGCATCACGTAGACCAGTCTCAGCTTCGAGTGAAAACACAAAACGAGCCATTAACAAAGTGCGTTTCGCATCGCATCTGAGGGATAATGCACCGAGAACAGCAAGTCAGGTTAGATGGCTTAGCGCTATCTAGAGATGTTCGCGGAAACCGGAATATACCGAACAAACTAAAACCGTGATCGATCTCCGGTCCTGCTGGGAAGGAAGTAGCTGGAAAGGAGCTTTTGGGGTGATTGGTGGGATCGTTTTGTGAGGGCTGTAACTTTCTTGAAAATGGCGTAGAAAACAGATGAAATGTATACGTTTGAAATCATTTCAAAATAAAGTAACAACTCTAAGAGAAAAGTAATGGATGACCAAGTTTCACAGAACAGGGTTTTTACAAGTGTCCTAAATACAAAACAAAATTGCCTATCTCCCTGACCCTCAGGATATGCAAATTCAAGCCAAGTGGTATCTGTTGCTTAGCGGGACAGCAAGGGTTAAACACGGCAGTACCTGTCCGTGTTGTCGCCGGCCTGGGGACAGACGTGCAGACAGCAGTTTCTGGAGGGCTACTGACGCTTCACTTTGCACACTTGTGGACTGAGTTACGCTCTTGGGGTTTCACCTGCAGAAACACAAATTCATCGCAGCCTTCTTTGTAATTGCCAAGTGTGAAAAACTGTAAGTGTCCGTCAGGCTGGGGTAAATAAGTTGCAGAGTATCAAGCAATAAATGCACGTGAATGTTAAAGGCAGCACGTGTACTGCAGGCGTGCGTAGAGGACGCAGCCCAGCACGACGGTCACGTGCGGCGTCCACCTCCCGCAGCTAAGGTACGCGTTCGCGGATCGCGGGCCAGTGGGGTTTCCCGTGAGTGTGTCTGCTGTCACAGAACGGCACCAAGGCTCTGCAGCACCTTCCTCCCGATGCACGTGACTTGGGGACAGCGTCCAAGTGACGTTTTTCTCTGTCCTTCGCTTTTCAGCAACATCTCAGTGAGCTGATGACGAGGAAGTGGCTGTTGGGGTCCAACGCCGTGGACACCATTTGTGTTACCGTGGAAGACTATTTCAATGACTTTGCCAAAATTAAGAAGCCGTATAAAAAGGTAAGGGCGCGGGCACAGCCACTTGGTGTTGGCGTGTGCTCACCTGCGTGTTGGAGCCCACACGGCATCTCGTGTGGAACTCAGTGTCCAGCTCTTCTGTGACTGGTGTTCGCAGGTGGTTTCAGTAACCTGAGGCAGGGAGGACACATCAGCGTCTAAAGGGGTTTCTGTTGTTCCTTTAGCCTTACTGCCTCCTGGCACCCCACCAAACCGTCTTTGGCACAAGGCCACACACGCAGGCAGTGCTCGTGATGGGGACCCCTGGCAGGGAGGGTGGAGGCAGTGGCTGTGGACCAGGGTGAAGCAGCCGTTCCCTCTCCGGATCCCCGTCCCGGGCACAGGCAGCCTGGCTGTGTTTCCACTCGGGCAGAGGCCCAAGGGTCCTTCCCCGTGCGGCCGGGCCCTGCGAGGACCTGGGAGCCCCGCTGCAGATGGGCGAAGGAAGGAGCCGTGTGCCCGAGCCCCCGTGTCCCTCGGCCGTCTGCGCGAAGTCCTCCTGCAGGGCCCGGGCGTCTCTCCTCACTCCCTCCTCGCGTGTCCTGCCAGGGCGTCGGGCCGTGCTTGTGTACCGTAAAAAGTGATATATTTTAAGAAGTTTGCTTCGGGCTTATGGAAGTGGTTTTAATACACGGACCTCACGTTCAGATATTGTAAAACTTTGTGAGTGTTTCTAGGATTTGCCTCTGGACCCTTTCAGACCTGTACGTGCGTGGTTGTGTCATTTTAACAGAGACACTGTTTTCGTTCCTGGTCCTCGCACCTTCCGTGTCTTCCTGTCCTGCTGCGTTGGCTGGGACCCAGTATAGCCCTTGTCTAAGGACTAATTTTACAGGGAATTCTCGTGACTCAGCCACTAAAAGTGATACCTGTAGGGAGGCCCGGTGGTTGGAACCCCCGACTGACCGGTCCCCTCGCCTGCCAGGAAGCCTCTGGCCGGTCAGAGGTCGGCGTGCAGCCCTCTCGTCCGTTGCTTGCACAGTTTTTGGTGCCACTGTTTACTTCCGTAAACATCTGTTGTGTCGATTGAATGCCGGGGTCTGGCAAGTGCTGTGTGCAGGCCTCCGGATGGTAGACGGGTCTTGTCTGGACGGCTCCTCTCGGGCGGCTGGCGGGCGCGTGTCTCGTGAGAGGACCTTGTTTCCGGTTTCCTTCCACCACTCAGTGGAAAGCACCCTAGCGAGTGGGGTTGTGGTTCAGCGAGGTGATGCAGTGCCGACCTCGGGTGCGCACCTGCTGGAGGCTTCTGCCGGCGACCGGCGAGGGCTCGCCCCCCGGGTCTCCACAGAGGGTGGACCTCCGCAGGGACCTCGCTGACCCTTGTCTGCCCGCAGAGGATGACGGCAGAGGCGCAGCGGCGCGTGGTGCTGGAGTACCTGCGGGCCGTCATGCAGAAGCGCATCTCCTTCCGCAGCGCAGAGGAGCGCAAGGAGGGCGCAGAGAGGATGGTCCGGGAGGCCGCGCAGCTCCGCCACCTGTTCCGGAAGCTGGCCTCCGTGAGTGCCGCCTGGGCCCCGAGGCTTTCTCATTGTCCCCACCCCCAGGGCCGTAGGCCAGTTGGTCGGGGACCGGGTGACCTGTCGGTCTCTCTCGTGCGAACGGGAAGGTCTGGTGGACCCCGTGGCTGAGGCTTCGTGCACTGGGGCGTGGCTTCTAGACCCTTGGGGGGCAGCGCTAGCCAGACGCTGGCCTGACCCTCATGGGCAGTCCTGGGCTCGCTCACTCCCTGTCGACTGTCCCCGCCCTCCTGCCGGTAGCACCGCCATTGAGTGCTTGGTGAGGGCTCCACTGTGGATCCTGAGCTGGATCCAGAGCCACCTACGTAGGAGGTGGGGAGCCAGCCAAAGTGAGGGCTTGACAGAGACTCGTCAGGGGTCCCCCTTTGTGGCCCTCAGCCGCTGGCGCCCTGTCTTCCAGGGTTTTGGGGAGGATGCGGATGGGTACTGTGACACCATCACTGCCGTCGCAGAAGTTATTAAGCTGACAGACCCGTCTCTTCTCTATCTGGAAGTCTCCACGCTGGTCAGCAAATACCCAGACATCAGGTAAGGGCCAGTGTGCCTTCCTGTTCCAGCTAGAATTCATGGCACAGAGCAGCAGGCTCATTCCTAGGGTCACTGGGAAGATGGGAGAGCCTGGCTGTCAGGTGTGAGCGCCACTGGGGGGGCGGGGCGGGGGGTCTGGGCTCCTGTGGCGACCGCCAGGAGTAGAGTGGACTGCAGAGAACAGCAATGTCTCTGTGCCTCCCCTGGCCCTCCACAGGCCCTGGAGCCCACAGGCCCCCAACATGGGACGCATCTCCTGGGGTCAGCACCAGTGAACAGGTGGGGCGTCGGTCACGCTCTGTTTGCTGGGGAAGGTGCACAGCAAGGTGGCTTCAGGAAGCTCCTCTTGTGCTCCTGGGTTCAGAGAAGAGGGGACACGTGCCACACTCGACCAAGACACTCGGCCAGTGTCTTCCCTTTCTGCCAGTGTTCTGGGCTTCAAGCAGGAGGGCCTGGTGGTCCTGTCCTCCCCAGGGTCCTCCTGCTCTAGGCAGGCAGTCCATTAAAAATTTAGGAGAACAGAGTCTAGAAAGCTTTGTGCTTGTAGCTTGAAGAAAAGGCCACAGTGAGAGGAGAACTCTGGTTTCTCTGCTGTTGTTACGAGTGGTCTGCAGCTGTCCAGCCCCCTCTGGGGCCTTGGGGTTGGCTGAGTCAGGCGTCGGGAGAGCACTGGGGGAGTTTGAGTCGGGCCTGGGGGCCAGTGGCTGTGCGTGCACCCCTGACGCAGCCCTGGTGTCCCCGCATCCACAGGGATGACCACATCGGCGCACTGCTGGCCATGCGGGGGGACACCAGCCGGGACATGAAGCAGACCATCATCGAGACGCTGGAGCAGGGCCCGACGCAGGCAAACCCGAACTACGTGCCCATCTTCAAGGAGATCGTGGTCCCCAGTCTGAACGTGGCGAAGCTCCTCAAGTAGCCCGTGGGCCCCAGCCTCGCTGTGGCGCTGTGACCGTCCCCCACCCTTGGAAATGCGTGGCGGCCAGAGGGACATGAGACGCCCAGGTCCCGCATGCCTGCCTCTGGTGGGACCGCGCTCGTGGCTTCTTGATGAGTGAGCTCTCTGATGGTCATGGCTCTTCTGGTTTTCTCCTCTCTTGTCGTTTGAGGGGGCCTCATGGTGCCTGTCCCCCTTAACCTCTGGGTCTCCCCTCATTTCTGCACGGTGTAAACACCTCCAAAACTCTGCCGCTCAATAAAAGAGTCTAAACTCTTGCAGGAAAATGAAGACTTCCTGGTTGTGAAGGGTTTCTTCCTCGGGGTGACCTGGTAAGGTTCCAGGGCCCGGAAGCTAGTTTCTGGTTGACAGGTGTGCAGCCCAGGGACGTGCGTCAGTCCGGACCGGGGGGCCTGTGTTCCGCAGCTCTGCGTGGAGCCCCCTCGTGCTGAGAGTCCTACCGGGTGAGGTTGGACAGGCGTCCCTCCGGTACGCCCTCCCGTAGGAACAAGCCTGGCACCCGTGGGTATGGCCGGGCAGGTCCTCGCTGGAGACGTCGTGAGCGTCAGGTCTGACAGACTCGAAGTGAACGTGAACGTTTATCTGGTGCGCGCTTCAGGGTCTGTGCTTACGCCTGACACGGGACCCCGTAGACCCCCGTTGTGTAACCATCTCCACGGCAACTGCTTCAGCAGTGGCTTCGTTTGCACAGTAGTCTTTAATCTCATGACAAATTAACAAAGAAGCGACGCCAGAGTGAACGGTAGCGACTTGTATGTGGGGTTTGAAGGGTCCTGACCCTTCCCCACGCTGCCGTTCGCCAAGGGGGTTCCTCAGATGCGCCGTGCGGTGCCGGCCACGATGAGGGACGGGGTGTTGCCCTGCTCCCCCACCCTCGCTTCAGGGGCCCAGGGACTGCAGACCCCTCGTGAGTGCGGCGGGGGCCACTCTGAGCAGCCGAGTCTGAGTCTCTGGGACGTGGGCTTCCCTTCCTCTCCAGCCACGTTCAAGGTGCAAAGCTGGTAACCACCTTTATTTCCTCTTCGCGAGATAAAAAAAATTCACACGTAGGACTTTTTCTGGAAGGAATCCACGCCTAAACGGGATGAAATAACTAAACGTGGGATGCAGTTCCTAGAACCGTTACTGGTTCAGGAGAGGCGTAACTTTTCGACAAATGCGTGGTAACGCCCTGCCTCTTCGTGTACATGCTAAGTATGACGTCTTCATGCCTGCGTGGAGCAAGTGGCCAATGCTTCTTGAGCGCATACAGCGAAGAGTCAGCGATCGCTAGTTATTGTCCCTATAATAATAAGAATACATCTGTTTTTCCCCCAGCTGAGAGAATTTTCACTCCGTGTTACTTTGGAGCAAACATCCGGGGTGAATCTTCACACAATGACAGCAGACCCCAGTGATGCACATGGTTCTGGCCGGTCCCCTTGCCCTGATCGTGTGATGGTCACTCCAGTGTCCCTGGTCCCCGCTCACACCTGCTTCCGGGATGCCTGCGGCGATGGTGGGCTGAGCACGGGCTGCCTGAAGTGAATGCCAGATGCCGGCGCGTCCCAGACCCTGGGGACTCGTGGTTTTGAAGGCAGCACTTTGGCCAGGATGCGGTGGGAGTGGTGGGGACAGCAGAGGGCCGCGTCCTGGTGGTTGGGTGACACCCGGGGGAGGGTCACCTCCAGGCCAGTTGGTGCCAAGCGTCCACTGGGGAAAGTGGGCTTAACGGGACGGCAGCCTCCAGCCAGTACCGGAAACAGGTTCGCGTCGGGCCACTGCAGACTCGCTGAGTCTCGGGGCCGCTCTCTTGCTGTTCAGTTGGAAGAAGATGCGTCCAGGGAGGAAATTTCCTCGACTCTCAAGTTTCATTCACAGGCCTCCTGGTTTGTTTGTCTGGCTGGGGTGCAGTCTTGCGAGCTGAGGCTCACCGGGGGTGCTGTCCCTCTCGAGTCCACCACTGTACGGCCCAAACAGCTGTGACCCCACAACACGGAGCCTGGAAGCACGGACACGTCTTTCTGTCCAGAGGAAATCTTCCAGGGAGGGTGGGCCACGTGGGGGCCTCGGCTGCCCCGCCCTCCCTCCTGAGTGGGGCGCCTGTCAGCCAGGCATGCCACAGGGATACCAGTGCCACCTGGGAAGAGACGCGGGACTCGGCGAGGAGAAGCCCGGAGATGGGCTCCCTGGACAGCCCGTCCGGGAGAGCGCAGGTGGGGCCCTGACGGACATGGGTGGGGTCAGGTGGCGTCCCTCCAAGTCCCGGAGCACCGGACGCTGCAGAGGCCAGAGGACTCCCCCATGGGACTGGACGAGCGAGGCCCTGCCCACACCTGGATTTCGTGGTTATAAGGCAACACGTCTGTAGTATTACGGCGGTTCTAGAACCCACACTCCTTGAGACCATCCTGTCAGGTTTGAGACAGCTGTGAATTTACAATAAGAGCTTAGATTCTTCTTATAAAAAAAGTATCTACGGACTCAGCATTGGTGTGCCACTTTCTTTTATAATAAACATCTAAAATTTTAACTATTAAAAGATGTGTTTGTGCCACAAGACTTCAAGGATGACCTGGGGGTGTGAGATCCACCTGGGGTGGGGGGGCTCCACCTGGTGGGGGGCGAGGCAGGGGCCACCTGGGGGGGTGAGATCCACCTGGGAGGGGCTCTACCTGGGGGGGGTGAGGTAGGATCCACCTGGGAGGGTGAGATCCACCTGGGAGGGCCTCCACCTGGTGGAGGGGGAGGCAGGATCCGCCTGGGGGGGGCTCCACCTGGTGGGGGGCGAGGCAGGGGCCACCTGGGGGGGTGAGATCCACCTGGGAGGGCCTCCACCTAGTGGAGGGGGAGGCAGGATCTGCCTGGGAGGGGCTCCACCTGGTGGAAGGGGAGGCAGGATCCACCTGGGAGGGCTCCACCTGGTGGGGGGTGAGGCAGGAGCCACCTGGGGGGGGGGGCTTCACCTGGTAGGAGGGGGAGGCAGGAGCCACCTGGGAGGGTGAGATCCACCTGGGAGGGGCTCCACCTGGTGGGGGGAGGCAGGAGCCACCTGGGTGGGTGAGAGCCACCTGGGGGGATGAGATCCACCGGGGAGGGGCTCCACCTGGTGGGGGGCGAGGCAGGAGCCACCTGGGGGGGTGAGATCCACCTGGGGGGGCGGGGACAGGATTCCCCAGGACATTCAGGGACAGGTGCACAGCTCCATCTCATGGGTCTCCCTGCACTTCTGCCGCCGCCGCCAGCCTCATGATGACCTTTCAGAGACCCTCCTTGCCTCCAGGCTCTGGACCCTGCTGTCCCTGCTCACCTCTTTTCAGCCCTGGGCCACCCCTCTTCTTTAATGTCTCAGGTGCTTCCTCCCCCAACTCTGGCTGGGTGGGTACTGTTCTGCCCTTTCTGGGCACCTGCCCCGTGTGCAGTGACGAGTGTGAGTAAGCAAGTGAGCGGTGGTGTCTCCTCGTCTCTGGGAAGAACCAGTTCTCAGAGGCCTGGGTGGGCCAGAGTTCGCGTTGTCCAACAACCTCCTTGCACCAGCCAGAGGGGCTGCCTCTGACTCACGGGCACGCACCCGCACGCAACTGTGTCGACGTTCATTTTAGTGCCAGAGCAGTGTTTGCCTGCAGAAACTGCTCCTTAAATTCTCCTCGATATGATTTCTCATTTATAAACAAAGTTTGTGCCCAAAGTGCCTTGAAACATTTTTAATAGACTTGATCATGCAGGCTTGACAGGGTCTGTGATGGGGCCCCTGCCCAACACGTCCGGGGCAGCGCTCGCTGTAAGGCACATCGTTCTGTGATCAGGGTTACACAAAATTTGACTTAATTTACATTCACAAAATTAACATAGACAATTTTCACCACTCCTAATTAACGTACATTTCCAGCTTCAAAGAAATTCTTTAAATCTCCTTTCACAATAGAAGACCACTAGTACACGGAATAGAAGCACTGTAACCAAATTATTTTCAAGAAAATACAGAGGTGAGAAATAGCGACTCCTACAGTCATGTTCCTTCGTCTACCATAAAGTAGGCCAAGGTTCAGTATTAAATAAATAGGAATTCTTTTCCAATAAAAAATTTTACAACAGTTTTCCTAAGGAAATACATTCATAAGACTTTGTTTACATTCTGTTTTGCAATGACAAGGGCAGCTAGGATTCTCATTTATGAAATGTATCCACAGCACGAGGGTTTACAACACCGTGTCCACAGAGGAGACAGCAGACCTCTCTCGAGCGCTGCCGCGTGAGATTCTGCCGGGGAGGTTTCCGACCCGGAACTTCGGTTCCCTTATGGATGTGGTTGGCCCTGTGCAGTTCAACAAACTGCCCGCCCACCACAGAAAACCACAGAAAACACCAGCCCACAGCTGAGCCATGAGACATTTGTCAAACAGATGCATCACCAGGCGGTTTACTGTCTCTGGTGTTGAGTGGGGTGCCCCTGAGTCGCTTTCCCTGACTCAGCCTCTGGCTCCGCAGCTGGGAATCGGATCCGGGTCCAGCGGTCCAGGTGAGTTGTTAAGGCAGCTAGAGATGCCGGACCAGCTGGGCTGTGGCCCCTGGGGCCCCAGTGCGCCAGGACCCATCCTGCTCTAGACGAACTCTCCGAGGGGCGTGGACAGAGCGTGTGCCTTCCTGGGGATGTGATCGATGGCTGTGGCTGAGCAGTGAGGCTGGGCCGGGAGCAGTCTGTTGGGCTCGCTAACGGGCAGATAATGGGTGAATTTCGTGCTCACAGGGTTGGTCAAAGTGGTCGCACAGCGTAGGGAAAGCGAGCGCCATCCTGTCTGTGTGATTTACGGAACGCAGATCTCGATGGGCTTTGTGTCGGTGAAGGGATGCTACGGGGACTCCTCCTGGTTTTTCTCAACACAAAGCCACGAACAGCAGGTTCTATACAGACTTTCTCCATCAGGGACTCCGTGTGCACTACTGCAACACTACAAACTGCTGGCAGACCTGGCCCGTGGTGGTTGTGAGAATCTACAGCATGAGGACTCGGTCGCAGAACAGCACAGCCTCCTTTCCCGAACAGGCTGAGCCCGGCCCCTTTAGAAAAGCTTCGAGGAGAGTCCTGAGGCCCCTGAGGTCCTTAAACGCCTCTTTCTCATACAAAACCCTGTCTGAGGAACAGGCAAGGGCACAGGAGGCCCCCCACCTTCCGGCTCCCTGTGGCAGACTCCTCAACCCTACGCTCCCGACCACTCCCCCCAAGGACGGCCAGACAGTGGTCTCCCTCCCTCCCTCCCTCCCTCCAAGGACTGGACAGCGGCGGGGGTCGGGGGAGGAGGGACTCTGTCCAAGGCCATGTCCCTGAGACCCTGGAAGGGGTGGAGGGGGTCTGTGCCACAGCACCCTCAGGGCAGGCCCAGGGATCCTGTGAAGGTCTGGGCCCCATTAAGCGGCCGCGAAGGCCCCGTTCTCCTTGGCAGGAGCTGGGCGAGCCCACGTGGCCACTGCAACTTGTAACTCAGCGGGGGCGTCTCGCAGGGTCAGGTGGGCCAGCTCAGGCCAGAGACCAGGTGTGTGGGGGTGGGGGTGGGGCCACACCTGGAGCCCAGGGGCTGCCACACTGACACCTGGGCCAGGGCCAGACGGGTCGCAGCACAAAAAGGAGAAGCCAACAAAAGATGTTTCTGCAATCGTACCTACAGTCCTAAGGTGACAGGTAGTTCAAAGATCTGGTAAGTGGACATTAAGACATCACACAGGGCCTAGGCTGCCCACATCCCCAACCCCTGCAAATTGCTCCTGGAACCAGGGCCCCTGGTCTCCCTGGGGGTGAGAGCCCTGCCTGGGCCCCGAATCACGGGCTGGCATCAGGACGGGCAAATCCCACTTTGTCTGGGTCTCAGTTTCCCTGGCAGTGCTGATGAGAGAATGGACACAAAGTGGCAAGAACTCAAACACAGAGGCAGGCTTCTGGGGGCGCAGGGCCCTTCCGGACTCGGGGGTGAGGGTGGAAACGGTAACTCGCGAGCGCCAGGTCAGTTCACAACCAGGGCAGGTGGGCACAAGGACCCACAACAGAGTCTCCTGGCAAGGGCGCCAGCCCAGACCTCCCAGAAGCTGGAGGAGGCCCTGCCCGGGTCCGGGTCCACTTCTAGCCCGCGGGGGCCTCTCTGCAGGTGGCTCCGAGGAATTCCCAGGGCCAGGCCTCGGGGGCACATCTGGTCCCCTGGGACCCATTCTAGCCCACAGAGTCCGGCTGGCGGCCCTATCCCAGCACCTAGACTCCGGATGCGGGAGACCTTAGGGCGGGGCCGTCACAGCGGCGTCTCCTCCTGCTCCAGCGCGTGCGGCGGCGCGTGGCACGAAGGCGGCAGGGACGAGAGCTTGAGCAGCGCGGGGCGGCGGCGCGCGCGCGGCCGCTGGAACGAGCGCCGGCTGTGCACGCGGCGCGCCGCCGCCGAGCGCGCGTGCGCGCCCGGCAGTCCACGGCGCTCCGGCCCCGCCCCCGGCTCGCGGTCGGGGGGCGCTGTGGGCGGGGCCTCGGCGGGCGGGGCCTCGGCGGGCGGGCCCTCGGCGGGAGGGGCGGGGCTCGGGGCGTGCGGCCACTGGGACCGCGCGGGGAGCGGGGGCTTCTCGGCGGCGGGAGGGGACGAGCGTCCGGTCAGCGGCACGTCGGAGCCCGTGTCACCTGCGGGAGGAGACGGCGTGAGCGCAGAGGGCACCTGGCAGGGGCCCTCGGGGAGGAACGGGGGCACGGGGTGGGGAGGGGAGACCCGGGAGGCTGCGCCGGGCGGGTTTCCCGCCCCATCCCAGACCGTCAGGCCTTCGGCACAAACTGCGGGTAGGGGGCCATCGCCAACCCTCCAAGTTGACTGCTGGCGCTCCCACACCTGGAGGCTGCCACGTCCCCTCAACGGGCACGTGAAATCACAGGGACCCTCCAGCCCACGCCGTGGAACCTTCCCTCTAATCTTCCAGGATGGCTGTGCAGCCAGGAGGGTCCCCAACAGACCCAGCCCGACCCCCACCCCCACTACCTGAGAGGTTCCGGGGCACTTTCAGGCCACGCCCTGGCTGTGTAGCCAGCACGGTCCACAGTGACAGGGTCGGCTGAGGACCTGACCCTGCAGCCCCTCGGCAGGTGCCTGTTCTGCAGGAAGGTGCTCAGTGTAAAGCCCACCCCAGACACAGCTACCCTGCCCAGGAAGTGGTCCTAGCCACGTGGCTTCTCCGGACACCGGTGTCCTGCTCCAGGGACAAGCAGGGCTCAAGGAAGAGAGAGGGGAAGGTTAGGAGGTTCAGAGGCAGAAGCCAGGAAAAAGCAGGGACTCTGCCCACGTGGCCTCTCCCACAAGCTCACTTGGAGTCCCCAGTGGCATACGGCCCTGAAGATATCTCAGCTTGTGCGTAAAGCAAATACTGCACCAGGCAGGGATTTGCTAGAACACTCTACAGTGAGGGGTGGACTGCCGCTCCCCCGCCAGACTGGTAGATGCCCCTGTCCACGTGTCCACAGGAGACAGAAACAGGACTTTCCTGCCCTCCTGAGTGAGAGCCCCTCGGGTACCAGCTCCTGTTTCCTGTCTCCTCCCAGGTGGCCACCAGACACCAGAAGGAAATGTGGAATGAGCCCGAACCCTGCAGAGGGGCTGAATCCCCTTCCCTGTGGACAGGAGAGCGAGGACAGCACCTTCTAGGCACCCGGCAAGGAAGCCGGAACACCTGCACTTAGCTGCACCTGCCTACCACCCTTGCCTTGCCCCCTCACGCCTCGTCTTCACCCCTGCCCCTGCCTTCTCTGCCCTCCTCTCCCGGGAGAGCTGCTGGTCTGGTCGGTGTGCTCACCGGCTGTGTGGCCGGCCCCTCCGCTGCCTGTGCCCTTTCCCTGAGTTCTTGAGATGCTGAAGGGGGCCTGTTGCTCTCCTCCACTCACTTCTGTCGCATGGGCTTTAAGCAAAGCCCTGGGGCCTTTAGGGACAAAAGTGTGTTCCCCTTCCCACGCGACCCCCGCCCCGCCTCCCCTCCCCCCCCCCCCCCCCCCAATGCTTCGGCCCCTCTGAGATCATGACTTAGATTCGTGGGCTGAGCACATGGGTTAAAGAGATCTTGAAACAGCTCTGGATCCTGACATCTCAGTTGGAGGAGCTGAGACTCAGACGATCTCCTAAGAAACATGCAGCTGGAAAAGAGGCTTAGAAGGAGGAAGAAAGCTTCTGGAGAGTCTGCAGACGTTCAGGTTCAGAGCAAGAGAGGCGGCCGGCTGAGGGAGGAAAGAGCAGGCGTCAGGGGGGGGGAGGAGTTACATGTGCGTGGACTCGGGGAGGGTCGTGCGGGGCTGCTCCTCGGGGGTGTCGGCCTGCAGAAAGGAGTCCACGGACTTGCTGCTGAGGCGGAAGGGTGCCAGGCGGTGGAAGTTGCCCGGCGAGCAGGGGATCTGCACACGGGCCCTCTGGGAGGGCACCACAGTCTCCCCTGGCGACAGCCAGGGTGGCACCCTGGAGAGGGCGCTCGGGTCCTCATCCGGGGAGAACACGGGGTTGTCAATCCCTAGGAGAAAGGGCAGCAGCCGGTCAGCTCCCCGGGTGAAGCTGGGGCAGCAGGGAGGGGGGGTGCCACCCTGGGGTCACACACCAGCGCGTCCTGCAGCCAGCACCTGGAAGGTTACCCGGAAGGCCTCGGGTTCTATGCTCTGCGTCCCATGCCGTCCCTCTACACGTGGCAGGCAGGGCCAGTGCCGGCTCCCTTCTCTGGAGCAGAGAACCCGCCTGCCACGCACACCCTACATGGGCCCAGAAGTCCCTGTCCAGTGACCAGTGATCATGCTCACTTCTGGGACCTGAGGAGGGCCAGCCCGCCTGCCCCTCACCTGAGGGGGAGTCTGTCGCCGTGGTGTCCTGTGTGACGTTTGCCAGGAACTCGATCCCTCCACCCATTTCAGCACCGTAGTCCGGGGCCTCCTCTGGGTCTGAAAGTTCCAAATCTGGTGGCAAGGGAAGGCAGCGTGAGGGAAGTGGGCTGGGTGCACAGACGCCCCCATTTAGTGCCCTTGACTGACACCCTGGCCAGCTTGCAGAGTGCCCCAAGAGTTGTCATTAGCCACCTCCTCTGGGTAGCTTGCTGGGTGGCAGTGCCCAGGTGGCCAAGCCAGCACAGGGCTGTACAAAGCAAAACCACACCAGGAGGTTTTCCCTCCTACACAGGGGCCGCGGTGAGTGCCACCCCTCTGCCCCGGCCCCTCCTCCCCAGCCAGCCTGGCCTTTTGGAGGACGGAGCACCCTGGAGAAGGGGGCCTACTCGGGGTGGGGGGGGGGCACTGACTTCTTGTGGCTACAACATGAGCGGAGACTGGGACAGGGGATGTGGAGCCCACCTGAAGGGCGCCGCCCAGCGGAGTGGCTGGGGCCCTAACAGCAGCTCCTTACCCGAGGCAGGACAGGCAGGACCCTGCGGGCAGGGAAGGGTCCCCCTGGCAGGACGGTGCTCCGTATACCTCTCCCGCCCCATCACACGCCCCTGCGTCCCCGCTGGTGAGCGCTCTGCTGTGGCCCCAGCCAGTACCTTTCTCCTTAATGGCGAAATTGTGCACGGGGCTCTCCATGGGCAGTTTCCCATTGGGAATGCTGCTATTTCTCTGAGAAACAAAAGGAAAACTGTTAGCAGGTGTGGGCGCAGCGACACCAGGACCCTGACTGCCCCAGCCGTTCTGGGGCGAGGCCCCGCTGGGGCCGCCTGGAGCCGTCCAGGGCCACTCCTGCTCTGTGAGGGGGCTACAGAGGTGAGTGGTGCAGAGTCTCTGCCCAGGCTTGTCCCTGGGGGATGCCCTGGTGTGAGCCCACGGTCCCTCTGCCAACCCGTGCCCGCCGCCCTCACCCGCTTCTGGGCACGTTCCCTCTTGTACAGCTTCGCTGCCTTCTTGTTCTGATTGATCCCAAGCTTGGCCGACTTGAAGGATTCCAGGCGCTTCCGCATGGTCCTGTGGAAGATCTCCTTGTCCTGCTTCTCGTCCTCGTTGGGAGTTAGCTCGTGCCGACTGTAGAGATGCTTGTACTGGGGGAGGGGCAGCCGGGCGGTCACAGTGGGGACACCTTGCATGGCTGGGTCCCCTCTGCAAAGCCAGCCAGACAGAACTGGGGACGTGAGGGCCCAGGCTGAGCCCCCCACCCCCCCCCACCTCCTGCCAGCCGTCTGGGCCTGAGTGTTCTCTGCACTCAGGACAAGGACCCCCGTGCCAGGGTGAGGCCCCCACCCCGGGCTCGGCACACCCACCTCCTGCCGGGGCTTGTACAGGTACTGCTGCAGCGTGTGGTGAGTGGCCATGTCCTCTGTGTCACGGATGCTCCTCCTTCTCTGCTCCAGGGACTGCATATCCAGGCACACGGCACTGACGTTCTCCCTCCTACACGGGGGTCACAGTGATCGCCCGCCCTTCCGGCCCCTCACCCCATAAGCCCGGACACCTCCAGCCTCCTGGAAGGCCTGTCCTGGGAGTCTTCTCCCTCAGGGTTTCAGCCAGACCCCAAGAGGACTCCCCACCCCCCCCCCCGGGGCTCCCTGACCCCCTGACTCAGCCCAGCCCAGCACCTGCACGCCAGCTGACGAAGCCCCAGCCAAGCAGCACAGCCCAGCACAGGAGGGAGGTCCTAAGTCCAGGACCAGTGTGGGGGCGACCAGGGATGGGGCTTCGGCCCCAAACCTCTGCCCTGCCGGCTCCCTCTTCTCTTAGTCTCACACCAGGGAAGACACTAACCTTACTGCAAGTGTATCTGTGCAGGGGAAACTCGTGGCACCCGTGTCCACACCCTGCGCTCCTCTCTGCGCCCCTCCCTGGGGTCCAAGGCACACCCCGTTTACACTCTCAGGTGCCTCAAGATGCCCACTGGCCATGTGTGCCCAGAGGGGCCCTGCTGCCTGTGACTAGGAGAGCCTGGGAAGTGCAGGTCAGGGGAGATCCCCGCCCACGGCAGCCTCCAGGGTCGTGGCGGGAGGTGCCCAGGTGAGGGGTGGCTTCTGGAAGAAGCCCGTGTAAATGTGGGCACGTACAGGAGATAGGAGACAGAGGCCTCCACAGTTGAGGGCCGCGGTGTGCTGAAGTCCACGTTGACCATGTTGTCAGTGCTGGGGGAGCGGATGAAGGCCAGGGACCCACGGCGTTCTCCCTGCGGGGAGGAGGCAGACTGTGCCAGCCCACACCGTGGAGTGCCTGGAGGCCAGACAACCACCAGCCTCTGGAGAGCTCAGGCCGCAGGTAAGGCCTCGCTTGAGCCGAGTGGTTGGTGGCTGGTGGCATGAAAAACTAAAGACAGAAGCAAGTGTGAAGAACCCAGCCCCTCAGCGGGCACGGCGCACCAGGGAACGCCGCGGCTCCCCACAGGACTGGGGATGTGTCCCTTGTCCCCACTGGGGGTCCCAACCAGCTGCCCTCAGTTACCCCAGAAGGGAACCCCCAGGCCTCTGTCCAGAATTGAATCAGATCAAAACTACGTACAGCAGAGCCCTACATGAATGAAGGTCAAAAACAGCCGCTCTCCTTGGGTGGGAGTGTGGGGCCATGTGCCAAGGGGGCCACAGAGAGAAAGCAAGGGCCCCTTAGGGGAGGGCATGGGGCTGCGAGGGCACCAGAGTGAGGGGCTGACGTGGCCGTGCAGGAGACTCAGAGGCACAGCCCAGGAGGACACATCACCCCTGCTGTGACCTGAGCCGGCAGAGCCAGGCCTGACCAGGGAGGAGCCCACGTCACGGGCCAGGGGCACTCAGTGTGCTGGGCAGCAGGGGCCCTGGCAGCAGCCTGCACATCCCACGTGGGGGCTGGGGGCCTTGGAGTGTCCAAGGGACATAGGACTTGGCCAGCAGAGAGGGACAGTCCCTCCTGCCAGTCCCACCAGGCTCTAGGCCACGAAGGCCTCTGCAGTCCCACCAGGCAGAGGTTCGTGCTCTTAACTTTCCCAGCCCAGGGTCAGAGGTGCAGACAGATGATGGCCTTGTCCCTGCTGGTGCCTGGAGCTTCTGGGCTGGGATTTCGGGGGGACCAAGGTCGGCACTAGCCCAGTGGGCGGTGTAGAGGCCCTTCCTTTTCCTCATCTCCCTGTGTCCCTGCCCCTCTCTGCCTTGTGGTGACCCCAGGCTGTGCTGGGGTGTCAGGCTATATGTTTGGGGTGGACAAGCCCACTGCAGGAGTCACTTTCCGCTCTGAAGGGACAGGTGCTTCCAGGGCTCTGGCTGTGCCCTCCGTGTCCGTGGGGCTTGCCAAGGTGGCCCCGTCCCTCCAGATGAACATGCGGACCCCTAGCTCACCAGGCTCTGTGTAGGCCTGAGCTGATGAGATGCCCGTGCCCTCGGGGCCTAAGGGCCATGTGTGCAGACACACACGGGGCAAAGGCAGCTGGGTGATCAATGCGATGGCCAAGAGACGGTCACACGTGTGCACTGAGAAGCCAGGAAGCACTGCCTGGGGAGGGGGCGCGGGAGGAGTGGGATTTGACCTGAGCCCTGCCATGACTCAGTCACTTGGACACATCCTGTACTGACCAAGTGGCTGTGAGTTGGCACAGGGCATGTGGCATCAGAAACAGCAAGATCCAGAGCGTCGCCGTGCAGCAGGGCTAGTCCCTAACCCCCCACGTGCTCCCGAGCCCGCTCATTTTCCCCACACCCTGGACGCACCCACCAGCCACTAGTCGGTGGGGAGCTTTCTCTGGCCCATCAGCCTCAGGGACACGGGAGCGGAAGGCAGGGGTTCTGTGGGTGCAGGAGGGTCCTGCTTACCTGCAGGGCCGGGGGATGTGGAGGCCACCTCAGAACCACAGCCTGTTACCAGGCATGGCCCACGTTGACCCCACAGGACTCGAGACCTCCTTGCTGCATTCCCCTTGTGCGCATGCGCGTACGTGGATGAGCGCGTGGAGGCATGTGTGCACGTGCATGTCTGTGTGCATCGTGTGGGGGTGGGGGGAGTCACGACTCCATGATGCCCTACCTGGCCTCAGACCTCGGACCTACCAGGCGTCCTGCAGGGAGCTGTAGGAGAGGGCTCTGTGCCCCAGCTCCCACAGCCATTCTCAGGGCTTTGTGCCGTGCACGTGTCAACCCCTGCACGGGGCTGCCTGGGCCTCAGGGTGCAGACAGACGTGAATGTGAGGTGCAGGCCCGCTGCCCTAGACCCCGTGGCTGGCCACATCCCATGTCTGCGTGTTGTTTTAGCCCCCAACCCAACAAAGAGAACAGACAGAATGTTCTGGTACCTCAGCCACATAGCTAATGGCATCTTTCAAGTTGAGTTCGTGGAAAACATTCAGAATCCGATCTCGTGACTTCTGTGCCGACCTTCTCATAAGGATTTTGCTAAGGAATTTCCTATCGAAATTGGACCACCTGGGGAGTCAAATCAACACAGATGTTAACACTTGGGAGGATGGTGGGACCCTGGCGGCATGTGGGGGGCAGGGAGCAGCGGGCCCCCTCTCCCACTCCCAGACCTGTAATGGACGTGGTCTCCCAGGAGCTGAGACCCGGGAGATTCCCGCCCCTCCCCTCCGAAATTTATTTACGGTAACAACCTTGAGGGTGAGATTTAAAATAAGAAGAATAACCCTCAGGGGCTCTATTTCCCCATCAGTGTTCTTCCTGTCAGAAGGTAGAATTCTGAACTCTGTTCTCTCATTTGATACAATATTGCAACGTTTTCCACCTGACGGTTACCTAACACTCTGGAAAGGGTAGGGCAGGCTGAGGACAGGGCCCTGGGGCCCTGGCTACAGTGAGAGGGACATATTTTACCTGCAGAGGGACTGGCTGGAGCAGGAGGAACCTCTGAGCTCCCACACTTAGAACCAGGCTGGCCAGAAGGAGGCTTTAAATCCAGCACAATTAGAATACTGGCCAGTGGTCGGGGCAGAAGAGGATGTGGCCAGGCCAAAATTGCAGAGGAACATCTAGCTGAGGTCCAGTGGGCCTTGAGCTAGACATTGAGGGGGAGGGGTTGCCCGAGGAGGAGAGGTCTGGGGGGGGGGGAGTCCCAAGGGGAGGGCGCTGCAGGAGGAGGGGTCCTGGGGGAGAGGGATCCCAGAGGGAGAGGGGTTTCAGGGGGAGGAGGAGTCCTAGGGCAGTCGGGGGTCAGGGGGCGGGGGTTCCTGGGAAACAGGAGTCCCAGGAGAAGGGGGTCTCAGACAATTTGGCAAGTATCCTTGTTCTTCAGTCAGCCAGTGCTTTGTGAGGTTGGTTTATGGGGAATGTCAGCCGCCCTTTCTACCCTGTGGGTCCTCCAGTTAAAACGGAGGGCAGAGACGAATGTGCCTCCAAATTTCCCCATTTCAGTCCAGCCAGGGGCACCTAAAGCCACTTACTTATCTCTGAGATAGTTGTGTCCAATTTGCCCTGATATATCCTCGATGGCAGAGAGGATGTGGTCGAAAGCCTTTCAGAGGAAAGAGAAGTGGGCTGGCATCACTCGGAGGGCTACCCCCTGCCTTGCCCTGCCTCGCCCCTGCCCCCCCTCCCCCACCCCAGTCCCCTACCCGGCCATGCAGCTTCTCATTGAGTTTGGGCTCCCGGTGCTGGCTCCTTTTCACCTTCAGCCACTGCACCAGGGGCTTGATGGTCAGGCCCTGGAAGACAGGTACTGACCCAGACGGCGGGCAGGCTCCCGCCCAGGGCCCACCCTGGCCCACGGCACCCCCAGTGTGTGAACCCCTGATTGCACCCCCTCCGTAGGCACACAGGGTGAAATGGGCCGCCCTTATCCACAGACCTGACCTGCTCGGAGGGTCCCCCAATCAGCTCCTTAGACTTGCCAAAAGCAAGGAGAAGTGGGACACCTTCCTGGGCGTGTCTGGTCAATAAAACCCTAACTGGGGCTTCGTTAACCAGCGGCAGCACAGGAAGAACGTTTTCAGGCCAAATCGTGCTGCGTCCCCTGTGGGGCCACATGAAAACCTACAAAACGTCTCCTAGTTACTAAAATTACAAAAACCAATTAGGGCCTGGAGGCTGGAGAGGCTAGAAACAGAGCGCCCCGCTGGCGTGGAGAGGTCGGGGGCGCGGCGGCCGCGTGCCCTCCCCCCTACCTGGAAGACGACCGTGAAGAAGACCACGATGATGGTGGTGCTGACGAAGAGGTTCCGCTCCTTCACCTTCCGCTCGTCCAGAAGGACGACCAGAGCGAAGGCCACGGCCCCGCGCAGGCCGCCGTAGGACATGACCACCTGGTCTATGATTTCCAGCTGCACCATCCGGTACCGGTTCAGGACCCAGGTCTGCAGGACCACACCTGCGGGCGGGGAGCGCACTGAGCTCCAGGCTCCTCGAGGGCCTCAGGCCAGTGGCAGCCACCGCCCTGGGGGCACAACACGTGCGACTCCCCTCCAAGGGCAGTGACGGTGACAGGTTGTCCCGGGCGAGGGGTCACGGAAACTGCACGCTGTAGCCCTACTCTCCCCAAACCCTCTTGTCCACACCAGTGCTCTCTCCTGGCCGCAGGTCCAACCTGCCGCTGGGGATGCTCCGCACCCCGCATTTGTGGCTGGAACTGCTCCCCGCAGCTCTGGGACTTCGCAGGTGTCCCTGTGACCGGGCTGCAACACCGAGGCCTTGTGCTCTCGCCTCCAGGACCAGGACCCTGCTCTGCTCTGTCAGCCGCTCCCTGGAGCCCTCAGGCCCTGGTGAGCTCAGGCAGAGTGGGTTGGTGGCCTCGCCCCGGCACTGCACACCAGGGAGTGGCAACCAGGGCCGGAGCAGGCAGGGGGGCTCCTGCCTCACATGAGCCTCAATCTGCTCATGAGTGACTGCATCCGCAATGAGTCCTCAGGAAACCAGATGGATTCCTCTAGGTTCTAGAACCTTCCACCCTGACCCCCCAGCTATTCTAACTCCATCTCAAGGTGCCGAAGCCGTGACAAAGCCTGGAGTTTCGAAGAAGATAACCCACGGCCTGGCTGTGGTGAGGCTCCCCAGCAGCTCCCAGACCCGCCGCTCACCGGGCAAGAGGGCTGTGCTCGAGCACCACGTGCCTGGTTTCCACAGCCGGGCCCCAGCGCCTGCCCCCACTGTGCCCAGCGTCCCTCAGTCACCCCCCCTGCCCCCCATGTGCTCCCGCCCCCATATTCCCACCCCCCATCTCCCCCGCATCCCCGTCATTGCCCCCCACCCCCTCCCCCCTCCCTGGTCCCCACCATCCCCCAGCGTCCTCACCAATGGCCCGGTACACGGAGATGAAGACCAGTGTCAGGAGCACAAAGGCCGTGTTCCACTTCCAGATGCCGGGGTTCACGGCTGAGATGCCCAGGAACATGAAGATGATGGTCTCTGCCCCACTGGCCAGCATCTTCATGGTGTAGCGCACGGTGGTGGCTGACTGTTCCGAGATGTTGGCCTTCACGTACTTCTGACAGCAGATGCCGCAGAAGGTGATGCTGGAGGCGGGACGGGCACACAGTGAGGCTGGGGGCTGAGACTCTGGCCTGTGTCCGGGCACATGCCCACCCTACTGGTCGGCATGCTCGGCTCTGCTTAGGACCGGGTGCAGTCCCGGCCCCCGACACCCCAAGATCTGAACCCTGAGCCACCCAGTGGGCTGCCTCAGCGTCTGTCCTCAGCCTGGCGGTGGCTGGCTCTGGGGCGGGTGCCAGGGCAGATTCGGGTCATGGGGGTGCCAGCCAGCCTCCCACCCAGAGCATCCGGAAGGGGCTGGGTGTAGGCAGAGCTCACGGACAATTCTGTGAAAACACCAACTCCTTATTTAAAACCTGAATAGACCAGATTCTTCACCCCCACAGTGGCTTCTCACCCCTTAGAGGGAAGCGGGCCAGGCGGATGGGGGCTGGGAAGAGACCCACAAGGTTGTGCCCCAGGAGGGAGGGGCCCCTCTCCCTCCACCCGTCACCCCCCCCCTCCCCCTCCCAGGCACAGCTACTTGGCTGTGCTGTGGGTGGGCCCTGCCCTACCCCTGCACACCAGCACGGCCCGTGGCCCACAAGCTGTGTGGCTCTGGCGCTCTGGGCCGTGGGAGCAAGGGGGACTCACGCCAGGATGGCCGACAGTGACAGCATCTCGGAGGTGAGGTAGGACAGGTAGGAGATGACGAAGACGAAGCCGGGCTCGATGATGCGCACGTGCTTGGTGAAGCGGGTCACCAGCGACAGCAGGAAGGCGAAGACGACCCCCACAAGCGTGCCCCCCAGGCTCACCACGAAGAAGGACACTGCGGGGCCGAGGACACTGGCTGAGCCGCCTGAAAGGCCCTTTGTGGCCGGGTGTGGCTGGCCCCTGCGTGTGGGCACGGCCGACCGGCTGTCCTTCCAGACCATTCCTTTCATCGTGGGTTGCCTGGTAACCCCCACAGAGGCGCCAATAACTCAGCAAACAAGCGTCCAATTCTCCCCCTGAGAGGCCACCAGGCACGTGGAGAGCTGGGAGGCCTGGCTCCCCTCCCCCATCATGGAGAAAGCCCGACAAGGGGGCCTTGGGCAGGGCTGTCCCTGCACCCCTGATACAGCCAGGCTGTCATTGTCCCTGCCCAGAGGAACGTTTGTCCAGAACCACCCAGGACACCAGGGCCCATGTCCTCCAACCAGACATTCTGGTGGGCCTAACGGGGCTGCAGCCCTTGCCTCCCCAGGGTGGCGGGACCCAACAAAATTGTTTTCGTAAAACACGTTGGGGACAGGAGGGACGGCCACCGAGACTTTTCCCACACAGGCTGTGGGTCCCAGGGGCAGGCCTGGTGTCAAAGCCTGGAGGTGGTCCAATGCTGGAGAAGAGATGTGGCCCCCACATTCCCCAGGTGTGCGGACCCACCAGCCACACACCTATGCCTTTCACGCAATCCACACCAGTCACCTTGTCACCACCCAGCGTCACGAAAGATTCGAACACGTTGTAGAGGACCTGGGGGGACAGAGAGGCAAGCATGACATCGGGCCGGACCTCGGCCAGTGCTCACCTGATCTCAGGCCTCGGGCCTTGAGGACTTGGTCTGGGTCAAGCAGGCCATGGTGGCCTGTTCAGGAAACGAAAAATCGCCGGGAGGAAATCATCACAGAGCATCACGGAAAAGAAGATGAAGGCCAAAGACGAGCCAGCGGGTGGGATACGAGAGGCAGAAGAACATTCTAGAGGGAACTAGAACCTTTACGAGCAGACGTCGTCCTTTCCTACTATCAGCAAAGCAGGGGTGACCACAAATTTAACCCACTACATTTAATTCTGTTTCATGTTCCAAGATGAAGCCAGAGTTTCATTTTTAGTGACTTTGCTGTTGGCGTTAACCCCCGATTATAGGATCACACCCCTTGGTGTCTTTGCATGTTGACGTTTAAACCTCATTCCACCAAGATGTTGCAGATGAAAGGCTCAGGAAGGGCATGCGAGGCCACAGCTGTGGAGGCTGTGCTGTGTGTCCTATGCTGAGCCCTCCACACCCAGGGGCCGAGGGTAGGACGCAGGTTCCTGGGGAAACAGCTGGTCTCTGAGCCCCAAGCCTGAACTCTCCAGGTCTGCTCAAGGGGACAGAGGACCCCAAAAGGCGGGGTGTGGAGCTGTTTCTACAACAGGAGGCGCACAACAGGCCTGATGACTCTCGGGTGCTGGGCAGAGTGTGGGCACACAGCCACCAAGGGTGCTGGGGGCTGGACCACAGCCTGGGTGCCTCCACGGAAACGCAGGTGGGAGGGGAGACGAGGCTCAAGCCAGCTGTAAGCGGAGAGCTCCGTGGCTCAGGCATGAGTTAGAGCTTCTCCAGAGAAACGGAGCCACGGCACAGAGCAGCCCAGCCTCGAAGGAGCTGTGTCTTATATTTCTGATTAAGTTTGAAATTAATTCTCAAATTCCCCCGACAACATCTTATCTGCTACGGAAGAAATCTGGTGCAGCACAAGCTTAGGGTCTGTCACTCTCCTGAACCCTGAAGGAACACGAAGAGGGAGAATTTCTTAGGCCACAGGTACTTTTAGAGCAAGAGGGACCTTCACGTCCTGCTGTGTCTGCAAAGCCCTTGGGGAGAGGCGACAGGCTGGTGGGGCTGGCCCAGAGCAGGTGCTCGGAGATGCAGCACGCGGCTGACCTGTGCAGGGAAGGTGCTCTGTGCGTGCCTCCGCCTTACCTGTAACGCACTTGCACAGATGTAGCGGCCCAGTTTCGGGCTGGGTTTCGACGACTCCGTGCTGGCCACTGTGATGCTGAGACAGTGCTCCCACATTTCATGAACCTTCTGTTCACTTTACGGATCTGTTGCGGCCTCACACCCTGACCGAGAGTCCTCCCGCCCCTGCCCACCCACCCCGGCCCCGCCGAGCCCCCGGGCTCCGCCTCCCTCCTGGAGACCGAGGCGCTTCATGGGTACGGTCAGCGCTCGATCGTCTTCCCTCCTAGGTTCTGGCGAGATCTCACTGTTTGCCTCTTTAGTGGCTCCCTTAGGGAAATCAGGGCCGGGGGCATGGACTCTGGACCCGGAGTTAGAGGCGTCCTGCTCTGGCCAACTGGTGGTGGGGTTGGCAGTGAGGTGTTATCAAGACGGGAGAAGGGTGTTCGAAGAACCGATTGAACAGGCAGTCATTCGGAGTTGGGAGGAAGTGAGAGAGGGGACAGCATGCGATGGGGCTGCGGGGGAAACCTCCTCCGGTCAGAGCGGTGGGGGGCGGGGGGCAGAGGGAGAGCACCCCCCACACCCACTCTCAGGCTTCTCGCGGCACCTCCTCAAGGCCGATTTCTCCGCCCACAGCACCGAGGCCCTGGGGCCGCCCAGCACCCGCTCACCACAGTGACGGCGTCGTTCAGCAGTGACTCCCCAAAGACGATGATGAATAGGACCTCGTTGACGTGCACCTCCTCGAACACAGCCAGGACGGCCACCGGGTCCACGGCGGCTATCAGGCTCCCGAACAGGAGGAAATCCAGCAGCCCGACCTTCAGGTCTCCTGCAGGACAGGCAGGGCCGTCAAGGAGAGCCCTTCGGGGCCCGGCTGGGCGAGGACCTCTGAGCCCCGCACACCGACTCCCCTGGCCTTCTTGGGGGCTTCTTCAGGCTTCCGTCCTCCTGACTGCCGGCTTAGAAGCCCCTCAGATGGGACTCCCTCTTGGGCCTGGGGCTGGCTGGTTGTGGAACCTGGGTCAGAGCTGCCTGCCTGCCTCCCATGGGCTCCCACAGCCTTCAGGAAAGGCTGGTCTCGCCCCCATTGGGGACTGACTGCCCCTCGTTCTTCCCTTCATCCACCCTGGGGCCTGCTTACTCCCTCCTGGGGGGCCCACCGGGAGGCTGCTGTGAGCAGATGAAGGACCTGGGGGGCTCGGCCATGCACAGCATGGGATCAGACCCCTGCCCTGGGCCGTCTGCGGTCCAGGGTTAGGGCTGGAAAGGGGGTCAGGGGCTCAACGGGCATGGGAGAAAGGCTTCCCTGGAAAGCGATGTCTCCGCCCAGATGAGAGCCACCAGGACCCAGCCTGGGGGGAAGTGATGGAAGGGGGCAGGGGAGGGGCAGGCCTCACAGGATCCTGGGGGCCACAACGGGCCTGGGGAAATCCTGGGGGACTCCAGTAGGAGGGGCCACCAGGGAGGTCTGAGGGACAAGAAGGGAGACGAGGGCTCAGAGTGGGGCGGGGGCGGGGGGAGGGGTAGGAAGGGACCTTGGAGGAGCAGGTCCTCAGAGCGAGCTCAGCTCTGCTTCTTGAGATGGCCCAGTGGGTTCCTGGTGCCCTTGGGGGCGAGGGTCGTGCTGAGATGCACTTTCCAACATTCCAACATCTCAGTCTCCAAAGCGGCACCAGGCTGCACTCACAGCCGCACGGCAGTCCGCACTGGACACACAACCTCTGGGACCCGAGGATGGTTGCCTCATCCCGGCTCCGTCCGGGACTCACACCTGCTCTCAGCTGGGCTGCTCCGAGGAAGGCCTTGTCCGGGAGCCTTCCTGGCACTGAGCCGCCTTCCCGGCCCGAATGCGCTGAACCGGACCTCAGGCCTGGAGGGTATCGGGGAGGCCCACGTGGGTGGGGAGACACAGAGGCCATGCGTGGGCTGGACCGCTACCCCTCCAGGCACTTGGGCCCTCTCCAGGTCTAGGACAGGGCTTCCGCAGGAGCCCGGCTCTCCCTTAGGGCCACGCAGGGCCCCCTGGAAGGTTGTCTCCTCGGAGAGACGTGGCCCTGGAGGGAGCTCCCCGTGAGCTCTGAAAACCCGGCGGCCTGGCTCCAGAGTCTGTGTCCCGAAGAAGTGGCAGGTGTTAGAACCAGCTTCCAAAGGGTTTAAAATGTGCCTTTTGAAACGGGAATCGTAGGGTTTGCTTTTCTACCTCCAGGCACTGTTGGTGAGGCAGAGGTGAGAACGCAGTCCCTCCTGGCTTCAGACACGGGGACTCCACACGCACATTCCACATTTTGGGGCCGTCCCGTCTTTAAACGCCTCCTGGCTCGTGGGTCTCTCACTGTCTAAGGGCCCAGACAGACCCGGTGGTACATTCTGGAAGCCAGCCACTCCAAGCAGGAAGTGTCCCGGTGCCAGCCTGCTCTCCTCCCTGGGGCAACAGTCTACCACCCACTGGCCCTCTCTGACTGCCTGAAGCCTCTGCTGGGCCTAGCCCCGGCTGGCCCGTCCAGACACCCATCCAAGATACCCACTGCCAGCCCTGCCTATGGCCTGGCCTAGGGTGACTTTTCCTCAGAGGGGTGCCCCCGGCCATTGGACTACAGAGACCGATTGGTCCCTGCCGCCCCAACTCCTCAGATGCCTTGCTCCGGGTGTCTAGGGACACGATAGGCTCATTGGCCCCTGGGTGCTGTCCTGACCTGTGACTTTGGCTGATGCCTAGCCTTGACCAGCTGCACCCTGAGGACTGAACACAGGTCCCCTTAGGGACTCCTGCTCTAAACCCCGAGACTCTCCCCTGTGTCCAGTGGCTAGAGATGGCCCTGCCATCCTAGATGTACCCAACCACCTAGAGGCATCACCAGTAAATGCACCCGGGGCTTACTCACCTCCAAGGCCCGGCCAGACGTGTTTGGCCCCATGTCAACCTTAGGGGGTTTCTCTGGGCTGAGCCTGGAGGCGGTGCCAGATGGCAGTGGGGGCGCCAGGAAGCATACGTGCTCCCCATGGGGTGAGGACAAAGTCCCAAGGTGACAAATGGGACAGGTGAGGTGACTATTCCCGTCAGGGGACCTTTGGCCTCTCTTTCTCAATGCATGTCCTTTGTCATCAAGGTTTTGAGGCCTTGATCCACACAAGGAATGCTGTGCAAGGCTGTTCCTTCAGCCGGACGGAAACCACCGATCCGGGCCCGTCCCTGGGAGTCTGGTTCGGCAGGTGGTGGTGTTTGGGGCCTGTGGTGCCAGCACCCGCTTCTCATCGGTCGCCCCCAATGCCGGAAGCTAACCCTGTAGACCCATGATGCAAGCGGCCAGCCACAGCAGCCCCGGAACGGGCAGCGTCTAGGGCTGCGTGCACATCTGCGCAAGGCCTCAGCTGAGCCCCTGGCCTCACCTGTTCCAGTTTCCCAGGTAGATAATGGCCAGCTCCCGGGTGGGTGGGGCGCACCTCGGCCGTACGCCAGGGCTGAATTAAGTAACCCAAACTGCAGGAGACACTGGCAGGGGCAGGAGGGGCACCGGTGACTGTGCAGAAGCCGGCGCGGCTTTCCTTGCAGGTTGGGTGGGGGCGCCCGGGCCGCCGCTGCTCAGGTGGGTGTCTACCAGGCTCCACAACCGGCCTTTGCCCAAGGGGCCTTCTCCTCCCTCTCCCTGGAGGCTTGCTGGCAGGGGAGTGAGGCCCATCCCCACCTTCTCGCTGAGGGGGAGGGACAGCAGCTTGGCCGACTCACCCACCCCACCCACCCGCCAGCCTGGTTGGACAGGGCGTCATTCCCAGGCAGGACACGAACCTCAGCCGGGGGTTGCCTGGACAGGCTCTTGTTCATTCATTAAACCTTACTGTAAACATGCCAAGCGGGTTAAGTGGACCCACCGGTGACATCCGTCACCCCAACCACTCGTCCCCTTTTTGGGTCTGTGTTCTGTACCGAGCGTTGTTAAGTGGAGTGCCCAGAGCCTGCTCCCGCAGAGCCCAGCCCAAGGACCCCGCACCGGGGACCCCACCCCGAGGACCCCCCCTGCAGACGGCATGCCCACTCACCCATCAGGCCGCTGAGGAAGACGCCGTAGAGGGACAGCCCGGTGGTGGCCGCATTCCACACGGTGCCCACGACGGCGTACAGGAGGATGGTGCCCAGGTTGCCAAAGAAGAGCCGGTTGGGCATGAAGTAGCCGGCGTCCAGCACGATGGGGGGCAGCAGGTAGAAGAAGAAGACAGTGGGGGTGAGTGTGAAGGAGGCGATGTGGTCGGCCGCCCAGACGATGCCGCCCAGCACCAGGCCCAGCACGATGAGCAGTGCACTCTCGGGGACGACGCTGGTGACCTTGTGTGACAGGTGGAAGCCTGCGGGGGAGGGGGCCGTCAGGGGCGCCGGGACCCCTCCGAGCGAAGCCTCTGGTCCAGGGCCACCGCGGGCCCCTCCCACACGGGCAGATTTCATTCTGGAAACGCAGCAGGCTCCGGGGCTGACGGAGACCAGAAGCAGCTCTCCCTGTTCACGCCTGGGAGTGGGGGCTGCCTGGTGGCTCTGTGGACAGGCCGGCCTCCTGGGAGGGGCTGTCCCAGCCCACAGGACAGACACGGGCCTGGGAAGTGAGGCTCCACGTCTGCGTCTGTGGACGCTTCCCTCCGGCCCCACTCATGTGGCCAGGAGGCCCTGCCAGTCCACTGTCGACTGCTGTCCCCTCGGGACCCGGCCCCTGGGACACCCTCCTCAGGGTCTCCTTGCCTTTGAGGGGTGGGTCTGGGGCAGACAGAGACTCCCATGACAGTCGGGCGGCAGGGGGCGGCTCCTGAGCCCAGGGCACCCTCATCCCAGGCCCCGCGTGGCCCGTCCCCTCATCCCTCCATGCTGCCTCACCCAGCTTGTCTCAAGGTGCTGGAGCCTGAAGTGCGGCTGCCTTTTAACCTGCCCTGGTGGGACTCGGGGGGCCCCGGAGGTGCCCCTGCTGACAGCCGGCTGCCTGGGCCCCGTGGCCCATCGCCCTTGCAAAGACCTCAGGGTGCAGAGGCCTGTACTCTGAGTGAGGCAGGCTCACAGACCTCCCAGGGCCCTTTTCTCCTTCTATCGTGTTTGTTCTATTTTAAGACTCAGAGAAAAGGTTAGAAGAATTCCTAGGATGTGTTCCAGGTGGCAGCAGCTGCCCGGCCGGTGAAGCCCCCCATCCGGGCTTCCGCTGCCCCTGGACCGTGCCGCTCTGTCCACCCCAGGCACCACCTCCCTGCTGTCCGTGTCCCCTCC
This sequence comes from Leopardus geoffroyi, assembly GCF_018350155.1. Taxonomy (NCBI): domain Eukaryota; kingdom Metazoa; phylum Chordata; class Mammalia; order Carnivora; family Felidae; genus Leopardus; species Leopardus geoffroyi. The sequence continues at coordinate 239,359,091 of NC_059326.1, read as the reverse complement.
CCTCTCCCCCCAAGTCTGTGGAAACCTCTCAGACCTTCTGGTTCCACCAGCCTCTCGCTCTAAGGTCTCCTACCCTTGGTCAATGATCTCTCAGGTCTAACAATGGGTGTTGACCCATGAAAATCCTCTTTACGATTTCCCTGCTTTGCCGTCCTCGCTGGAGCGCCCGTCTTACTGAGGTTGTGTTGGCCCTTTTCTGGGAGGTTGAGCTCTGTGGGGACTTCCCTTCCATTTCTTGGGTCACATTTTGCCCCAGGTGCCCTCCCCCTTCTCTTTCCTACAACATCGTATGGCCGCCAGCTGCTGCTTCGCCCTATTCGTGCCTGACCTCACTTTATACGCACTCACGGCGCAGGGCAACTTTCTGATTCCGGCTTCTGCCTCATATGGGCTCACGTGAGCTAGAGTTTGGGGCGGGATGTGGCTGTCCTTGTCCTGTGGTCTGGGCGCCCTCCTGGGACCCTCGTTCCGTGCTCTCAGCTGGCATCCTGTTGGCAGCCAGGGCCGGGCCTTCTGGGCTTCTGCGCTTCCGGCCACCCAGCCCAGGCACGAGGGAGGGTGACAGTTTCAACCAGCCAAGGCCTCTGGTTGATGGGAATTCTTGGTGAGAGAGGCCAGCCCTGCAGGCGGGCTCTCCCCATGCCCGTGACCCCTTCCAGAAGGCAGCTGCACTGTAATGAGCTAATTAAACGGAAGACTTGATTGACTCTTAAGTGGCAATTTGCTGGTGGTTCAGCTATTAAGCATATAATGGGCATTTTAGGAGCCAGTAAGCCGAGTTCCTGCAGGGGAAATGCCCTGTGGTCACTGGCCCGAACTGCAGGGACGCAGTCAGGGATGTGGTTCCCAGTCAGGCTGAGTCACCACAGGCAGACCCCTTCTTCCAGCATCAGGTAACTGTGAAAAATCTCTGACTCTAGGGTGGACGCTCAAGGCACAGCCATGGCCTCTGCTGCAACCCCACAGGGGGAGGGGGGGGAGCTGGGCCTCTGGGAAGTGGGGAGGGAGAGAGGGAGGGGGAGCAGGAACTGAGAGGCACATGCCTCACCACGGCCACCAGAAAACCCAGCACCCGGCGTGCTCAAGTGGGCTTGGCCACCAAGACTCCAGCGGCAGGTGGAAAGACCCGATTCCCTCTCAACCCTTGTTTGCTACACCTCGTTAGAGAAGGACCCAGCAAAGGCAAATCTGGAGCAGTGACCCAACGACCTCCTCAGGACCCACAGCTCGGGGCCTCCACATCTGGCCTGGCCCAGAGCCTGAGCCATGACCATGGAGAAAGGCCCTGCGTCCTAAGGCCATGTGCCAACAGGGTGGCTGTGACCTTGGGAAACGATTAGGTGGTGCAAACTTCCGCCTCAAAGTCCCACGGCATTTTCTGGGGAAAAGCCAAACCTCATAGGCCGGACAGGCAGGGAACGTCTGAGCCTTTGAGGAGCCCACAGAGCTGGCTTTCCCACGTGCCCTGCCGAGGGAGAGGGCAGACAGCGATTCAGTATGTGCACCAGCCATGCTGTGCTGACCCCGGGCCCAGCCACGGGCAGAAAAGCTTTGCAGGAAGCGGCTCCCCACAGGCCTCGAACACTGGAGAAGCAGCAGCTTAGTGGCGTAAACCCCAGCTCGGCAAATATTTGAGCTGCTAATGCAGGCAGGGCACGTGGTGCGTACTCCTAGGACTGACAAGACAGAGTGACAAGAACGGTAGAGGACAAAATCAAAGTGCACCAAGATGCACAGACTACGGGGAGCTGAGTGAGGCCAGGTCCGGAGCTCCCCTGCCGAGGCCAGTCCCTTCCGACAAGGGAACGTTAATGAAGCGACTCCCAAACCCACAGGTAACTGATTGCCGCGGCCGGGAGAGTTACAGCTAATTAAGCACGAACGGCCTGGCTGCAGGGTGGTAACCGCAGGGGACACACACTTTTCATTCTAATTACAAACCCTCTGACTGATGTTAAAGGTCAGGAGGCGCCGGCCTGCCAGCCAGCCATTTCTGGAGCAGGCCCTGGACAGAGTGGGTGCCGAGGCCCCCGGGAAGGTCATCGCTGACGTGTGTCACGCCCCCTCGGGATGCAGCTGGGTACCCAGGACCTGGGGTCAGGCCCTATGTGGCCACAGCCTCCAAGGACCTCTCAGCAAGATTCAGCTGAGTCCACGCAAATGCAACAGCACAGTAAATCCTTTGGTTTTACTTTAACGCGCACGAGCCTTGGTCAATTAAACGCTGCCTGACAAAATAACCAGACCAAGCAGTGGAAACATTCCCAGAGAGAATGAGAAGCACTGGGAGTACACAGGGGACCCCCTTCACCCGGGGGGCAGGCGTGTAGGGGTTGGGCCTGAAATATCACACAGTCGGGTCCACACACAGGTGCTCAGAGACACAGGTGGGCACACACAGACACACACACACACACACACACACACACACACCCGCACGTGACTTCCCCAGCACTGACTCCACAGACCAGCGTGAGGTTCCTCCCGCGCTTTCCTAGGACGGGACTGGCTCTGAGTCCCTCCCCACCACCCACGGGGAGAGGAACAGACCCCCTCTCTCTGACCTCCATGCTACCTCAAGAGGCACCAAGGTATGAGTTAGTTACAGCAAATGTGTCAGCTGCCAAGCCCAGGGCAGGAGCTGAAGATATTTATAGTGTCCTCAAATATTACCTAGCTGACCCCACACCTCCTGCCTGCAAGGATGTTCCAGATGAGAGCTCAGAGTTGTTGTCAGACAGGCCTGGCCTCTCCCCAGGGAGGGTCTGTTTCCGGGACCCTGAGTAGAGCTTCGAGAGCAAAGGAGGCCTTTCAGGATTGGCCCTTCTGCTCACAAGCCATGAGGCACTTTAGACATTGCGTGCCTACAAAACTCAAGCAAACTTTGTCAATTTTTAAATTAAAAAACGAAAATTGTTAATAGCTTCCTAGGAAAGCATCAGATTCTTTCATTTGCAGCCATCGTGAACAGAAGTGAGGACAGAAGGAAGGCTGGGCCCCAGCCAGCTTCAAGCACTGAGCCCAAGCGTGCGTGTCCGAGCTGAAGGCGTGCGGGGACAGGAGCTGGAGCCGGAGCCCAGCGAGCACCAGGACGACGTTCACAGCAGCGTCCTTCTCCCCGAGCAACCCCCTCCTTTTCAGCCCTCCTGGGCCAGGCTGCTCCTGTGGTAGTCCACATTAAAGGATGCCATGCTTGGGGCGCCTGGGTGGCGCAGTCGGTTAAGCGTCCGACTTCAGCCAGGTCACGATCTCGCGGTCCGTGAGTTCGAGCCCCGCGTCGGGCTCTGGGCTGATGGCTCAGAGCCTGGAGCCTGTTTCCGATTCTGTGTCTCCCTCTCTCTCTGCCCCTCCCCCGTTCATGCTCTGTCTCTCTCTGTCTCAAAAATAAATAAACGTTAAAAAAAAAAAATTTAAAGGATGCCATGCTTAAGCTTTGCTTTCTTATGGTTTCATGACTGGCTCTAAACTAAATAAAAGTTTGGGAGCAGGATCTGTGACAATTATACCTTCGGGGCCGGGCACTGGTGGGGTAGCACCATTGTACCAACTGTCCCAAGGGAACAACCATGAACTCTGGAAGAAACATGTCAAATGGCAACTTAGGCACTGAGGAGAGACGGAGAGAAGGCAGACACTGGCGGGCTCCAAACCTTGAGGGAAAGGGCGGCAATGGGCGAGTTCCCTGGTTTCTTTTTTGTTTTCGTTTTCCTGACTTCCCTGTTTTTTATGGCTTTTTCCAGAGAGCAGATCCCAGCTGGGGTTGTCCAGAGCAGTTAAAACTGTAGCCTTACTGGGCTGAGAAAGCGGAGGGCAGAGATGATGGTGACCACGGCAGCTGGGCAGCGAGAGGCCAACATTCTATGTGTGAACTCTTCCCAAATTCCTGGCTGATCCTTGAATTACACACGAGAGAGGCAGGTACCAACTTCCTGTCACCACAGGGAGACCTCTTTGGAGTCTCAGTCCATTCCTGGTCAAATGACAGCACAGCACCAACCACCACCACAGAAATCAAGGCTCTCCAGAGGAGCACAGCGGAATACAGACTCTCTACAACATATGAGCTATAGTCCTGGAAACAATCCCAAATTACCAGACACATGAAGACACAGGAGAAGGGGACCCAGACATCCCTGGGGATCTCAAGGTGATCCAGACATTGGAATTAGCAGACAAGGGTTTAGAAAAAACTACTGTAACTATGCTTAAGGGTGTAAAGGAAGATATACTTGTAATGAATAAAAAACTAGTAAATCTCAGTAGAGAAAAGGAGTTGGCGATTTGTTTTCACTAAGAGCCAGATAGCAAATTGCTTAGGCGTGTAGGTTCTATGGTCTGTTCGGCAGTTAGTCAGCTTGGCCGCTGCATCACAAAAACAGCCATAACACCCACGAACAGCTGTGCTCCAAGAAAACTTGATTTACAAAAACAGGTGGCCAGCCCACGGGACAGAGTCTGCTGACCCCTGACATAAGAGAAACCGAAAAGAACCAAATGGAAGTTCCAGAATCGAAGAATTCAATATCTGAAATAAGAGATTCAACAGACAGACCTGACAGCAGACAGAGAGAGGAGAGACAGTGAACTCGAAGTTCGATGAGTGGACACTGTCCAGCATAAAGAACAAAGATGAGAAAGATAAAAACGTGAACAGAGCATCAGCCGCCAGTGGGACAGTGTCGGAAGGTCCAACATGTGTGTAAATGGAGTCCTGGAAGGCCAGGAGACAGAGGAGGGGGTGGGGAAAATCTGAAAAGAGAATGGCCCCACACGTCGCCCATCTGGCGAAAGACGCAAATTTGCAGATCTGAGAAGTCCCTCAGATTGGATTTCTATCTGATTTCTATTTCCATGGATCGGTCTTCAAGTGAAGTTGGGATAAGTGTGAGAAAGGCTGAGGGTCCAGGGAGAAGCAGTGGGGGCGGTGGGGCGCCTGGAGGACATGAGATGGGCACCTGGGGCTTGGGGAGGGCTGGGGACGGGGCTGGGGCCAGGAGAGGACCTCAGAAGAGGAAGGGCGGGGGGCCGCCCCAGGCTGGGCTGCGTAGAGCCCCACGGATCAAGCTGGCGGTACCGATCCGATGGCACACAGGGCGTGATTGCTGCAGGAAGCTGGTGGTCCGGTCACGGAGACCCTGTTTAACAAAATGGCTCGTGGAACGCAGCTGCAACAGCAGGAGGAAGAAAGGGTCCACATCAGAGCCACACAGATCCCAGCGCCGGCACCACGACGGACCCCCAGCTCTGCTCAGGGTGTGACGGGCCACCGGGCCCCGTGTACCTGGTGCCTCCGCTTCCACAGGACCTGTGGCCCCGGAGGCTTCACAGACCAGAAAGGCGTTGTTCCTCAGAGCTTTCCGCTTCAAGGACGTGGAAAGTTAGTCTTGACCTGGTGGTTGCCTGGAGGCTCGGAGATTGACCGTGACGGTCACGCTCGTCGTAAAATCCACCAGACAGAGATACAAAGATGCTTCACTCTGGGGTGGGGCTGGGGGGCCGCGAGGGGCCCTCGAAAGGCTCCAAGGATTTTATGAACGGGTTCTCTGTGGGGGAGCAGGTGTAGGTCTCATTGACCTTTTACCCCTTCGTGTGAAAATTCCAGCGAGGCTATTTTCTCTGAGGACATCTTTGGTGCAGATAATGTGTGGGCAGCGTCCCAAGGTGTCGTAAACCAAGCCTGTGCCCACTCACGTGGCTGCTGTGTCGCCACGGTCACCACTATCAGGGCGTTCCTAGCACCGTCCCCTGAGGCTGGGACTTTGTCATGGGCCGCTGCCCGGACGCAGAGCAGCAGGAAATGGTGGGGACTATTGACTCTTGATATGGACGTGGTGTTGCAGGAGGGTGAAGGGCTCCCCGAGGTGGGAGGGCCACGGGGCAGCTGCCGGCCGGGAGGGCCCCGCTGAGGAGAGCAGCGCCGACACGTGCCAGCTGTTCACCCTTCAAGGGGACAGGCACAGCCTGCTGAGTGGCCTGGCCAGGTGCTGCCCCTGCGGACCCCTCGTGCCCGGTTCCCCACGGAGCAGTGCCTCCCCGGTTTCTGCATGCGTGAGGGCTTTCTGTTCCGAGGGACCTGTCCTGCCACTTCTCGAGCTATGATTATCTTATCCCTCCGGACTCGATTTCCTCAAGGTCAGATGATAGTCTAGACCCTTCTGGGAAGCTGGACGGCGAAAATCGGATTCTCACAAGGAGGGTGGACTGAGCGCGTCTTCCCCAAGCCTGATGAAAACAAACGGGGAAAAGGGGGGAGGGTGGGTGTCACTCACTGTCTTCATTTTTCGTTTTTTGGCCAAAAGGAAGGAGAGATACGAAGACACTGGCACCCTGTGTCTCACCCACCGCAGCCCACGCTCCCACATACGTGGGCCTGGCCCAGGTCGGCCACTGGCGGTGTCTTGGGCACAAAACCCACAGCTGAATCACAGGAAGCACAGTCAAGCGAGCGAGGGAAAGTCCGAATGTCACCATCGCTATCCACACCGATGAAAGGAGGGTCGCACCCTGATAAGAAAGTACATCCGGGGATTTGAAACCTCTTTTCCAATATGAGAGCAGAAGTACTTGACAGAAGAGTTGAGGGGACAGAGATAGAGGGAAAAGACAAGGACACAAAACACAGGAGAGGAAACCTAAAAGGGGAAGAACAAGGGACGATCGGGAGACGAGAGCAGAGGAGACGGGCACTGACCCGACAGCCACAAACACCCCAGGAGCACAGGGCTCCAGGGACTCTGTCTCCAGGGACTCAGCATGATGGCCAGTTGGATCCCACCCCCAAAGAGGGGAGGAGAGGGAGGAGACCCCACACGAGGGAGGAGGCTGGGGGGGAGAGGGAGGAGACCCCACACGAGGGAGGAGGCTGGGGGGGAGAGGGAGGAGGCTGGGGGGGGAGAGGGAGGAGACCCCACATGAGGGAGGAGGCTGGGGGGGGAGAGGGAGGAGACCCCACACAAGGGAGGAGGCTGGGGGGGGAGAGGGAGGAGACCCCACATGAGGGAGGAGGCTGGGGGGGAGAGGGAGGAGACCCCACACGAGGGAGGAGGCTGGGGGGGGAGAGGGAGGAGACCCCACATGAGGGAGGAGGCTGGGGGGGGAGAGGGAGGAGACCCCACACGAGGGAGGAGGCTGGGGGGGAGAGGGAGGAGACCCCACATGAGGGAGGAGGCTGGAGGGGAGAGGGAGGAGGCTGGGGGGGAGAGGGAGGAGACCCCACACGAGGGAGGAGGCTGGGGGGGAGAGGGAGGAGACCCCACATGAGGGAGGAGGCTGGGGGGAGAGGGAGGAGACCCCACACGAGGGAGGAGGCTGGGGGGGGAGAGGGAGGAGACCCCACATGAGGGAGGAGGCTGGGGGGGAGAGGGAGGAGACCCCACATGAGGGGAGGAGGCTGGAGGGGAGAGGGAGGAGACCCCACACGAGGGAGGAGGCTGGGGGGGGGAGAGGGAGGAGACCCCACACGAGGGAGGAGGCTGGGGGGGAGAGGGAGGAGACCCCACACGAGGGAGGAGGCTGGGGGGGGGAGAGGGAGGAGACCCCACATGAGGGAGGAGGCTGGGGGGGGAGAGGGAGGAGACCCCACATGAGGGAGGAGGCTGGGGGGGAGAGGGAGGAGACCCCACATGAGGGAGGAGGCTGGAGGGGAGAGGGAGGAGGCTGGGGGGGGGAGAGGGAGGAGACCCCACACGAGGGAGGAGGCTGGGGGGGGAGAGGGAGGAGACCCCACATGAGGGAGGAGGCTGGGGGGGGAGAGGGAGGAGACCCCACATGAGGGAGGAGGCTGGAGGGGAGAGGGAGGAGGCTGGGGGGGAGAGCCCACACGAGGGAGGAGGCTGGGGGGGGAGAGGGAGGAGACCCCACATGAGGGAGGAGGCTGGGGGGGGAGAGGGAGGAGACCCCACACGAGGGAGGAGGCTGGGGGGGGAGAGGGAGGAGACCCCACACGAGGGAGGAGGCTGGGGGGGGAGAGGGAGGAGACCCCACATGAGGGAGGAGGCTGGGGGGGGAGAGGGAGGAGACCCCACATGAGGGAGGAGGCTGGGGGGGGAGAGGGAGGAGACCCCACATGAGGGAGGAGGCTGGGGGGGAGAGGGAGGAGACCCCACATGAGGGAGGAGGCTGGGGGGGAGAGGGAGGAGGCTGGGGGGGAGAGGGAGGAGACCCCACACGAGGGAGGAGGCTGGGGGGGGAGAGGGAGGAAACCCCACACGAGGGAGGAGGCTGGGGGGGAGAGGGAGGAGGCTGGGGGGGGAGAGGGAGGAGACCCCACATGAGGGAGGAGGCTGGGGGGGGGAGAGGGAGGAGACCCCACATGAGGGAGGAGGCTGGGGGGGGAGAGGGAGGAGACCCCACATGAGGGAGGAGGCTGGGGGGGAGAGGGAGGAGACCCCACATGAGGGAGGAGGCCGGGGGGGGAGAGGGAGGAGGCTGGGGGGGGAGAGGGAGGAGACCCCACATGAGGGAGGAGGCTGGGGGGGAGAGGGAGGAGGCTGGGGGGGGAGAGGGAGGAGACCCCACATGAGGGAGGAGGCTGGGGGGGGGAGAGGGAGGAGACCCCACATGAGGGAGGAGGCTGGGGGGGGAGAGGGAGGAGACCCCACATGAGGGAGGAGGCTGGAGGGGAGAGGGAGGAGGCTGGGGGGAGAGCCCACACGAGGGAGGAGGCTGGGGGGGGAGAGGGAGGAGACCCCACATGAGGGAGGAGGCTGGGGGGGAGAGGGAGGAGACCCCACATGAGGGAGGAGGCTGGAGGGGAGAGGGAGGAGGCTGGGGGGGAGAGCCCACACGAGGGAGGAGGCTGGGGGGGGAGAGGAGGAGACCCCACATGAGGGAGGAGGCTGGGGGGGGAGAGGGAGGAGACCCCACACGAGGGAGGAGGCTGGGGGGGGAGAGGGAGGAGACCCCACACGAGGGAGGAGGCTGGGGGGGGAGAGGGAGGAGACCCCACATGAGGGAGGAGGCTGGGGGGGAGAGGGAGGAGACCCCACATGAGGGAGGAGGCTGGGGGGGGAGAGGGAGGAGACCCCACATGAGGGAGGAGGCTGGGGGGGGAGAGGGAGGAGACCCCACATGAGGGAGGAGGCTGGGGGGGAGAGGGAGGAGGCTGGGGGGGAGAGGGAGGAGACCCCACACGAGGGAGGAGGCTGGGGGGGGAGAGGGAGGAAACCCCACATGAGGGAGGAGGCTGGGGGGGAGAGGGAGGAGACCCCACACGAGGGAGGAGGCTGGGGGGGGAGAGGGAGGAGACCCCACATGAGGGAGGAGGCTGGGGGGGGAGAGGGAGGAGACCCCACATGAGGGAGGAGGCTGTGGGGGAGAGGGAGGAGGCTGGGGGGGGGAGAGGGAGGAGACCCCACACGAGGGAGGAGGCTGTGGGGGAGAGGGAGGAGGCTGGGGGGGGAGAGGGAGGAGACCCCACACGAGGGAGGAGGCTGGGGGGGGGAGAGGGAGGAGACCCCACATGAGGGAGGAGGCTGGGGGGGGAGAGGGAGGAGACCCCACATGAGGGAGGAGGCTGGGGGGGGAGAGGGAGGAGACCCCACATGAGGGAGGAGGCCGGGGGGGGAGAGGGAGGAGACCCCACATGAGGGAGGAGGCTGGAGGGGAGAGGGAGGAGGCTGGGGGGGAGAGCCCACACGAGGGAGGAGGCTGGGGGGGGGAGAGGGAGGAGACCCCACATGAGGGAGGAGGCTGGGGGGGGAGAGGGAGGAGACCCCACACGAGGCACTGGGCCAGGGGCAGGACACCAACTCTGGAGGGGCCTAGAGTGATGCCTCCTTCCTGGGCAGGGAGTTGACCTCCAGGCTTCACCCAGAGGGGTCAGCCTGCTCCTGATGCTTGCTGGTCAAGGCTCAGCTTGCTGCACAGCCAGTCCCCAGAAGTAACAGAGGGAGAAACCACGTTTGGTGGAGAATGAACCCACCAAATGGAGGTTCTCCCCAAGACAAGAAGGCACGAGATTCAGGAGATGGGGTGCCCAGTGTGGGGGAGCTGGTGTCATGCCCGCAGAGGGGAGGGGCCCGGAGCACATTGCCACGTGCAGCAGCCTTCTGGGAGTTTGGGGCCGAACCACTTAAATCCATAGAAAACTGTGCCAACAACAACAGATTAGTCAATGACTTCGGGTAAAATAAAAGGATGTCCTGGAAATGGAAAAATGGTCCCATGCCACCTCATGGCTATGAAGACAGTTTGTGTAGTCAACGTTCAGCACCGAAATTTTGGTGGAAAACACCAGAACTTAGAGAGCAAGCATGTGGGGGTGGGGCAGGCTTTCTGTGCTAACTCCCCTGGCCAGAGACCCACAGCTGGTGAGTCATATCACAACCCCTTCCCGCCTTGTGCACCCACATGAACGGTCCTGGCCAAGATAGCCTAACATGCCCAACGTGTGCTAGCAAAGCCAGGCACACAAGGCAAGGCGGCTGGCCCCCTGGGCAGGGAGGGGCAGGGGCAGGGGCAGAACGAGTCCTAGATGATGTCTGTGCAAAAAATCCCAGAAAGTGATGGAAGACTTCAGGGTATACAAAGTCCATCACTTTCCCATAAACCAGCAATAAAGGTATGGAATTCGAAATGTAAACCATAACACCATTTACATCAACACCAAAAAAAGAAAAATAAACAAAAAAACCAAAAAAAAAAATCTTAGGTAGAAATCTAACAAAATATGTACAGAACCTACATGAAAACTTGCAAACTTGGACGAAGAAATCAAAGAAAACCCATATAAATGGAGAGATAGTCCACATGCACGAATGGCAAGACTCAGCACGGTCACGTGGCGAGTTCTTCCTGGCATGATCCACGGACACAATGCGATCCCGATAAAAAATTCCAGCCTGTTACTTTATCACACAGAGGCAAAAAACCCAGAGCAGCCAGCACGACCTTGAGGAACATTCGAGGACTGGCACTTCCCGACCTCAAGACTCAGGCGAGACCACGGTGATCGCTGAAAGGACGGACGAGCGGATCAGTGCAACGGAACAGAGGGCCCAGAAACAGACCCACGTGATCACGGCCACCGGCCTTTGACGACGGGGCACGGGTAACACGGTCGAACAAAAGCGGTCCCCTCGGCAACTGCCGGGACGGCCGGACGTCCCCGTGAAGAAAAATGAGTCCGGACACAGACCTTACAGCCTTCACAGCAACGCACTCTCAACGGATAGAGACCGACAAGTAAAATGCAGAACTATACGTCTCCTAGAAGATCGTGGGACAGAAAACCTAGCTGGGTTTGGTGATGACTTCTTAGATCCAGCACGATCCCTGCAAGAGGGAAGCCCGACCTCACTGAAATGAATGAACTGCCTGAGAAAGACCACGTCAAGAGAGCAAGAAAACAAGCCACAGCGGGGAGAAAATATTTGCAAAACATGTACCTGATAAAGGATTTGTGTCCCACACACACGAAGAACTCAAATCTCAGTAAGAAAACAAACAATCCAATGTAAAAATGGGTCAAAAACCTAAAGAGACACCTCACCAAAGAAGATATGCACGTGGAAACGTAGCTCAATATCATACGTCATTAGGGGATCGCAGATTAAAACAACAAGGTACCACTAGGCATCTATTAGAATTATTAAAATCCACAACACAGACGACTGGAGATTCTCGCTGGTGGGAATGCAAAACGGTGCAGCCTCTTTGGAAGACAGTTTGGCGGTTTCTTGCAAAACTAAACATACCTTCACCATACGACCCAACAATCATCTCCTTGGTGTTTACACAGAGGAGTTGAAGCCTTATGTCCATACAAGAGCCTGAAAATGGATGTTTACAGCAGCTTTACTCGTACTTGCCAGATTGTTCTTCGGTAGCTGGATGGATAACAAAGCCGTGCTACATACACAGTGGAGTATCATTCAGCGCTAAAATAAACGAGCCATCGAGATAGGAAAATCCGTGGATGAATCTTCGATGCACGTTACTAAGGGGAAGAAATCCATCTGAAAAGGCTACCTCCTGGAATCCTCATACAGCAGCATTCCAACTCTACGACATTCTGGAAAAGGCAGAGACTACGGAGGCAGTAAAAAGATCAGTGGTGGCCAGGTGATGGGGGAAGGGAGGGATAGGTGGAGCACAGAGGATTTTTAGGGCACTGAAAATACTCTGTATGATCCTATAATGATAGATACACGTCATGACACATTTGTTCAAACCTGTGAGATACATAACACAAGAGCAAACCGCGATGTAAACCATGGGCTTCAGTTAATAAGGATACATCAATATTGGCTCATTAACTGCAACAAGTATATCACAGCAATGCCAGATGTCAACAATAGGGACACTGGGGGGTGGGGGAGGGGGGGAGGGGGAGCCGGGGGGTATGGGGAACTCTCTGTGCCACGTGTTCAATTATTGCGTACATTTTCACCTTCACTAAAAAATTAGGTCTATTAATTTTTGAAAATCAGCATCGCTGAGGTGTGGGGGATGCCTTTGCGCTGTGAGGTAGGCTTGGGAGGCCAGGCCCGGGACGGAGGTGACGTGACGGTGTTTTAGGGACGAGGGAGGGAGGTGGGTAGGCCGGGAAACACCCTTGCTCCTCGCCCCGAGGGACAACCGGGGGTGAGCGGCCTGCGGTTTTGTGCCGGCCGGGGAGCGGTCTGTCGCGGCTCTACTGCGCTCGCATGCTGCCAGGTTTTTCTGAACAAAACCAAGTTTGTTCCGTCTCACCGAAAAGGGTTTATTGCCACCCACGGGGAAGGGGCAGCTCCAGACTGGGGTGGTGCGGTGTGGGGTTCTGGCTGCCGGGGTGGCACAGGGCGGAGGGCGCCACGGTGCCCGGAGCTTTCCTAGTGTGTGAGGCAGGAGCAGCGAGGAGGCCAGGTGCCAGGAGAGGGCACGAGTGGGTGTGCAGGGTGCAGGTGTGAGCACACGTGGGTGTGAGCTGCGTGAGCAAGTGCGGGCAGGCGGGCGGGAGAAGCACCCCCCCCAGGAACCACGTGACGTGGCAAAGCTTGTGGCAGAGCCAGGCCCATGTGACGCCCGTGCAGTGTGGCGCGGCTGGGGCTTCAGGTCTACCTTGAAGCTGGCCTCGGCGGACAGCTGCACGCTCCTTGTGACGGGTCAGGCGAGAGCCTCTCTGAGGGGAAGGTTTGCCTGGGGCCACACGGCCACGCAGCCACATGGCCCCGCCTGGGCGCGCGCCCCGCCCCCGTCCCCTCCCTGCTGGGACGGAGGCTTCCCCGGAAACAGCCTGACGTGTGGCCCTCCCAGGACAGGAGCTCCACGGGAGGGGACGGTTCCAAGGTTTCTGAGGGTGCTGTGGCCCGCGTGTCCTCACCAGGGCACGCTCACACCTCCATCACGGCACCCACAAACACCCTCCGTGGGCCCCGTGTGGCCTCCCCTTGCAGCCCTGGTGGGCGGGACAGTCAGCTCCTGCCAGGCTGCCTGAGGACCACAGACCCTCCCCTGCTCCCCTTGATGAAGGCACAGGACGCCAGGGAGGAAGACCTTGTCTCTGGGAAAGCGGAGAACTCACCCCCGCTTCCCACAGAGAGGCGCTGGGGCCCGGCGTGTGGATTTAGGCCGAACACAGCACGGCGTGGCCCTGTGGGCTGCTGCAGGAGGCCGGGGCGGGGTGTGCTCACAGGCTGCCTGCCCTGAGCCACCCCAGGACAGAACCTCCTTCCTGCTCCTCTCCTGGGAGCAGACACCACCACGCTGTGTCCAGTCTACTTCCGAGATTCCGCTGGGCTCCGTGCTGGCTCCCGGCCATGGTCTGAGGAGTGGCCCGCCAGCCCCTGGCTTGGGAAGGCACCATGGTTCTTCGGGGACAGATAACGCTTCCCCAGCTTCACGCAGCTCGTGACACTCGAACTAATCTTCAGGCCACGAGAAAACCAGGATTCCACGCTGAAAGCCAGCTGCAGGGGCCTCAGGGCCCGGTGCCCCGAGGGCAAGGTGGGGGCCTGGGGAGGGGGAGGTGCAGAGGCAAATCCCGGTAGTCGCCGCGCGCTGTGCCACTGGGGGACTCTGTGGTGGGGTGGGGGGTGGGAAGAGGGTCCCGGAGCGCTAGGCGCGGGGGTCAACTTTCCCGGCCCTGGACACCATGGTCGGGGGCGGGGGGTGGGAAGGGCCCATCCTCGTCCCTGGGCGGCCAGCCACACGCGCCCATCCCACATCTGCCAATGCCTCTCGTGGGGGCACCTCAGGTGAGCCGGAGCGGGTGTTGGGCAAAGACATGCTCCTCCAGGCTTTGGGGCCCCAAAATGCAGGGCACAGGCCAAGGCTCACGCCGGCCCGGGGCTGAAGGCACCCCAGCCGTCGGAATGTTCTCGGCGTTTTTGAGTTAATGAGTAAAGGATTTTGACAACAGACGCTGTCACCCTCGACACTGGGGGCCTTCTCAGAAACTTCCAACCGCCTTCCTTCTCCGGTTCACCCCCAGAAACGCAAGCTCTTGGGGGGAAGGTGCACGGGAAGGGCTGTGCTGAGACCTGCCCACACCTGGACCCCCGGCCCCTGCTCTGGTCAGTAACTGTATTTTGTAAATGGCGGTCAGGTGACCCCCACCCCAATCCTAGCCACACTGCACTGGGGGAGGGGAAAAGGAGGAGGAAGAAAAGGCACACTGGTGGCCGCGGTTTGAGGCGCACGGGTGAGAGGCCGACACAGGGTTCCTTCGCAGGCCTGGCCGAATCCACCGAACACCCTCTCCAGCCAGACTTCGTGGGTACAAGCCAGCACCCACCAGGATGAAGCCACTCCAGGGACAGGGCGGCACCAGGAGCCTGCAGGCAGCGGGCGTGTGGGGGCAGGACTGCCGAGTCCCATTCTTGCCGCTTGTGGGAGGACACGGGCCCCCGGAGCTGGGTCCTGGCTCTCACCTGCCGTCTTGGACACGGGCGTCTGTAGCTGCCGTGTGGCTGTCTTTGCATTTTCGCTTTCACGCAGCTGGTGTCAGTGGGCCTGTTATTACGGCCGGGCCCCCTGCTGGGACCACCCAGGCCACAGAACGTCCCCCAGGCACCTTTGCAGGACCCTCCATGCATCTGCGCGCCGCACCTGCTAACCTCCGCTCTCCAGCCGCATCTGAGGGAAATGCGGTCAGCCACGTCCCTGCTGAGGAGGCCAGGTTGCTGGAGAGGAGGGCAGCTAGCCCCCTGCGAGGCCACAGGCATCCCCCAGATGCAGCAACCGACCAGGCAGGGGTCGGGAGGCCCGGGAGGGCCCTGGAGTCCCGTGGGGTTGCCCACGGATGTGTGACGTGGCCAGCCGCCAGGAGCCTGGCTGGGCAGCGGCTGTGCGGGAATGGTGACCGTCGCCTCCCCCCTGCTTCCCACCCTGGACACCCTTGAGCTTGGATCCTGGCTGCAGCCCAGCCCCCGGAGGCCCGGTTCGAGCTGTTTGGAGCCAGCCCTGGGGGACCGAGCTGGACCGAGCTCACTGATCCCTCCGAGCTCCTCAGCCGCCTGTGAGAGACCGAGGCCTGAGGCTGGCCCAGCCTGGGTCACACAGGCAGCTGGTCCCCTTCCCGATCCTCCGCTAAAGGACCAGAATGAAGGCTGTGCCGCCACAGGACGTGGGAAGGACGGCAGCACCCCACGCAGAGGCACGGCCCGCTTCACCACTGCACCCTGCCCGCTTATGCAGTTTCTGCTGTCACTGAGCACACAGGGCGACACTAGCTGACTTCTGGGGAGTCTGGCCTCTGAATTGGCCTTTGTGAAGTATGGGAGGGGGGCTGTGGCTGCCCTAGCCCTGGTGTTGACCACACCTGTTCCCAGGCCTGCTCCAGGGGCCTGCTGCAAAGGCCTCTGTGGCCCCAAGACACAGCTCTTGGGGGGGGGCCGCTTCCGCTGGGGTGGCCGAGAGGCGGCTTCGGCCCCCTCCCCTACCCCAGGATCTTCCCCAGCCCACCCCCTGGAAGCCCAGCTGCTTCTGTTGGGTTTGGGCAAGGAGCCTCCCTTGGGACTCTGTCCAGCGTTTGACAGTCCACGTGGGGACACTCCCTCGGACATGGGGGGTGGCGACAATAACTTGATCACTCACCAAATACCCCCTGAGCACCTGCCATGTCTGCCCACTCCTCCCTGAGCCCCCACAGGGAGTGTGGGTGCTACAGAGGTGTACAAGGTACCACGGGACCCCAGGAGCAAGCAGCCTCGAGCCCACCGCCTCGTGGGGAACGCGATCGTCAGCCACAGGCTGCCGCCCTCCACCTCGTACGAGCCAGCACACAGGAGCAGTGCACACACGCATGTGGACACCAAGTGAGTGCACGCGTGTGGTCCTCCTGTGGGGCTGCCCTGTTCGGGTCCACGTCTAGCTGGCGGGACAAAGGTGAGCTGCACCGAGCACCCAGCGTGTGAGGGCTGCGTTCTAAGGGAAAGTAGGTGGCGGGGTGGGAGGCCCACGTCCACTGTACCCCGAGCTCCGGGGCTTGTTAAACCCAAGAAGAAACGGAACCCCCAGGAGCTGGTGGTTTTCCACCCTTTATGTTGTTCTACAAGCTGCCAGAAACAGGCATTTGCAACTTCCTATTTTGCCTTTGCAAGAAACCCTTCCCTGGCTGAGAGCGCCCCACGGTTGGACTTTAGCATGATAGCTCTGCGGGTGGTGAATTCACTGAGGCTTCCTGATTTACCCAGGAAAGGAAGAAACAGAACTCGGCCCTTCCCCCCACAGTCCTGCACCCTTCCTCCTGAGCACAGGGCTGACCCTGCCCCCAGAGGCTGGAAGTCCCAGTGAGGGGCTCGCAGGATGCCTCCCAGAGCCGATCTGCTTGCCAAGGCCACATCTGTCCACAGACCCCCAGACTCCATCGTTAGCCCGGTGGCCTCGACCCCCCACCTGGGCCCCCTGGGCTGCTGCCTTCACCTGGACCACTTGCTCCCAACCCCGCTCACTCCAGCTGGCCCCCTCCCTTCCTGCGTAGCTCATCCCTGCTGCCCCTCAGATGGGAAATCTAGAGCCCGGACTCTGACCCTACGTGTCCAGCGAAGCACGGGGCTCTCACTTCTTTCCAGAGCGGACGGATGAAAGCTTGGCTTGTAGATGTGGAGTTGAGACACAGTGAGCTCCGAGGGAAGGCCCGTGTGAGGCTAAGCCCCAGGTCCCTGGCCCAGCTGGGGCACCTTACACGACCCGGAGGGTGGCCAGCATGGCCCTCGCCTGTGCAGACACCACCCGTCATGGCCATAAGGACACAGGGCCCTGGCGGGCAATGGGCGGCGGGGGTCAGGTGGGGCAGCATCGTGCACCCTCAGCCTCCTTGCACCTGACCCGCCCGCCGGTCCTGTGCCCTCTGGGACACTGGAGGCGCTGGGGCCAAAGCAGAACGGCCTGGCCAGGGCCCTTCAGTGCCCAAGACATCACGGACCCTCACAGGTGCAGGCTGTGACCTTAACCTCTGATCAGACCCGAGCACATATGGATGGTTTCTGACTCGTTTATTCTGCACATGTTTATGGGAAGAGCCTTATAAAATGAGAGGGGTTGTGCCAGCATTACCGATGCCCCAGGGAAGGTCCAGCTCATGAGGTGACAGTTCTGAGCCGCTGCCACCCCTCCCTCCCTGCAGCCTTGTCGCTCTCGGTGGAGCCAAGCACAACTCTGCTCAGAAGCCTCGGCGGCCCCTCTTCCCTGTGACGCTTGCGACTGGCTGCCTTGCTGGCCCCTCTGAGCTCACCGTCCACACCCCACTGGCTGGCTTCCCCCCGCCCGCCCCCTGCTGCTCTTCAGACACACCTACACATGCCCACCTCAGGGCCTTTGCACTGGTTGACCCACTCCTGCAAATGCTTTCGTTACAGGGCTGGTTCTCCTCCGCCTGCACTGTCCGCCTCTCTCCTCGTTCGTTTTTCACTATAGCACACGATGCCATTTATCCTGTGCCATGATGTCATCCGTCTGTCCCCCACAGGAACCTGCGCTTGTTGGGGGGTCTGGGGCTGCTCTGTTGGGACCACATCCTGACGTTTGTCAAGTGAGCACTAAACTGAGGGGCCTCGTCCGGCAGCCAGGGCTGCAGCTGCTAAAAATCAAGGATTTCAAGATTGCATCAATAAAGGAAATCAGACCAGTTATGCCCCCCAAAAGCTGTTGCTGTGCTGATGGAATTGACCCGCCTGGGACCCAAGTCCCAGGCTCAGCACAGGAGCGTGAGGGCGCTGGCACCCACGCAGACGCCCGTGTCCCTGGAGCCCGCGCATCGTGACCCAGCGGATTTGCTCTGTCCTGTCCCGGAAGGCGTGACTGGGGGTGAACCGGCAGCAGCTGTCAGCTGGTGGGGGAGTGTGCGTTAGTGCAGGCGGGGTGCGACCTCCTCTGGGGACCCGGCCTGCCCGGGTGAGCACCGTGTGGGCCGAGAAGCTCCCCACCCTGAGCCCCGACGCGCCCTCCGTGCCCTGAGCAGACGCCGGCAGTGCTTGTCCATGGTCTGCCCGCCTCCACGGGCGTGGTGTTCTCAGAAGGCTGTGTGGCAACTCAGGGGAGGAATTCAGGTAAGGAGTCTCTTCCCAGGCCCAGAGCCTGGATGGTCTGGACAAAACTTACAAACGGGAAGCCGGCCTTCAGGGCTGCGTCCCTTCTCTCAGCCATGCAGATGGGCAGGCGGGGTGCCGGGCACCGAGAACGCGGCACGAGCCGGACACAGTGCCTGCCTTCACAGCGCTGACCTGGCTGAACCAAAGAACTGGGTGGGGGCTTCAGGCGCGGGGGTGAGCTGGAAGGCAGGACAGGTGCCAGGTAGCTTGCGTGGCCAGGTGGAGTCTGGGTTTTCCCTGGAATCTAGGGGAGCCACACACGCCAGGGCCACAGCCAGGATGGAAGCCACCACACACCCATCGGGCCATCCCGCTCCTGTCCCAACCGCTCTTGGGGCCTCTGTGGCCCCACCAGCCGCTCCGCCTTCACTAATGGGATACCTGCCCCCCAGCCCGGGGGCCCCTGAGCTTGTCATCCTCCAGTCCCACAGGCTCTGCAGGCAGGGCCGGGGTGGGGAGGGGCCCCCGCAGCACCCGGGTTCACTCAGCACCCCTTCTCCCCTGGCCTGAGCAGAGAGAGAGGACAGAAGATGGGAAAGGAGAGGCAGCGAAGGTCAGGAGGGAGGGCTGGGAGGCAGGACAGGAGGGAAGGCGCGGGCACAGGGTGGGAGCAGAGACCCGCTCAGGGAAGGTGCCGGGGACAGGGACCCCAACTGTGCTGCCCACGGCCCAGGCAGGAAACCACCCGGTCTGGGCTCCAGGGTGGAGAGGCTGGTTGAGCAGGCTCTGTTCAAACCTAGCCAAGCACCCAAGACCTGGAGACTCGGACCCGATGCCTGACAGTGGCCAGAGCCACGGGCCCTGTGCTCCCGGGAACAGGCCTGTCCCAGGACCCAGCCAGGAGGAGCCAAAGGGGCCTTCTCTGAAGGCAGCCATGAGCAGGTGCCAAGGCAGGGCAGGTGGCAGAGAGCAGAGCCCCGTCCCTCGCCCGCCCCCTGGCCGCCCCTCCAGGTAAAACTCGATATCAGCAGGGCTTCGGACACTGGGGGACGGTGCGCGGGCGTGGGTGGGAACGCAAGCTTCAGCCCCCGGCTCAGGAGCCTGGCCTGTGTGACAGGAAAACTCTCCTCCAACCCATGCGGACATAGAGGAACCCGCAGCCCCGTCCTCGAGGGGCAAGAACTGGGGAGGGGGTGTCCTGACGCATGTGCGGAGAAACCAAGCGCAAGGCTGAGTGAGGGACAGGTCAGGAGGGCACAGAGACAGGTCTGCGACTAGGTCACAGAGCACCGTGCACTCCCCTGACCACGGTCCAGACCCCCGCAAAGGGGCTCGGTGCCTTGGGAATAAGGCCAAGAACCTCTCTGCTTACAGGAAGTTGGCCCAGGCAGAGCCTTTCTGGGGAGTCCCTTCCATGAGCAAGCAGGACTGGATGCTATCAGCACTTCCCAACCTTTGCCCCTCTTTCCTTGGAATATTTCAGTGTTATACCTTAGCTCCAAATGCCCATGGATTGCTTTACAGCCTGGGGCTAATTCCCCCATGGGCAGTTCCTGAAAAGTGAGACTCTACACCTCCATCTGGTAGAGGCTCTTGGGAGGGCCCTTGGTTCCAGGCTTTGGATGATGGGTCTCGACTCCAGGCCCACGTACTGGGTCCTGCCAGGACTGGGGTCCGCTAGGGCCCACTGGCTCATCTACCGCTGGGAGGATGGCACCTGCCCTGCCCTTCCTCCTTTTCCAGATCCCCTCATGCATTCCTCCGAGAGGAGCAAGGCAAATTCAGTGGAGGCAGGCAGGAGAGCATGATGGAGAGCGCCCAGGAACCCACAGGAGAGAGGAGGACAAGGGTGAGGCTCAGCCCCAGGGGCTCCTGGTCCTAGGACCAGAGCACATGAAGTAAAACCCATAAGCTCCTGGTTTTAACCCCAGGAGGTAAATACCACCCCCTGGCGTCCCCCACAGCCTGGGCATGTGCCTGGGGCAGAGGCCCAGCCCCTGTGGCTGTACCTCAGAGAAACAGTGGATTAGGAGGGGTGTCTGGGCCAGGGGCCCCGGCTCCCCAGGTGCCTGGGCAAGACAACGGAGTATGTGGGTGGATACCCAGGGACGTCCCAGGCCTGCGGCGGAAGTGCCCCCACTCAAGGGTGAAATGATAACGGTAGGAAGAGCACTTTGGAAGCAACGAGAATTGGGGCCAGGAACACGGGGCCCTGAGGCCCAAGAAACTGGATCGATGAGCCGGCAGCTAGCGTGTC
The DNA here is from genome assembly GCF_018350155.1 of Leopardus geoffroyi. Taxonomy (NCBI): domain Eukaryota; kingdom Metazoa; phylum Chordata; class Mammalia; order Carnivora; family Felidae; genus Leopardus; species Leopardus geoffroyi. Next base: position 239,338,382 of record NC_059326.1, on the reverse strand, counting down.
GGAAGGCATGATCCCAGGGCTGCGCTCCAGCTGGAGCATAACTGGGAAGAAGAACTTCCTGTGGAGGCTCGACATGGGTCAGAGGCTGTGGACGCTGTACAGCGGGCCCTGGTCTTCCCACTGGTTATGAAAGACCCCCCCGGGGTCTCTTCCCCCAGGACCAGGAGTGAAGAGGGAGGCATCACATCGAGGGGAGGGCTTGCGAAGCCTCAAGGGTGCTGGAGGTACAGGGACCAGGAGAGACGACCTGCCACCACCCCTGAGCCTCCAGCCCTCGAAGCCAGACGGTCCCATCGGCCACTGGGGTCCTCCTGGGGGCGTTTCTGCCAGGCTTGAGTGGGGGGCATGTGAGCCCAGGCCGCCCCCTTTCCCAGGAGAGGCCGTGGTGTAGACAGCACAGATTCTCAGGCTCAGAGGGTGAGGCCACCCCTTCCCAGCCAGCCAGAGTCAGGGGCCCCCGGCCTCTGGCCCCTGCACACCACGAGTTGCACTTTCAGGGGGCCTCAAACTGAGTTTCTCACTGGCCCACCCACACCAACACTGCCCCTCACCTCGGCCGCTACAAGCGTAGCCCGTCCCGTCCAGGGGTCTCATGGCTCAGGCCTGCCTCCTCACTGGCAGGGTCCCGACCCCCTCAGGAGGCTCCTCCCTGACCTGCCTCACTGCCCACCTTTTGCCCTGGACCCACCCGGCTGTCAGCTGGATACCTGAGCCACATCTGTCCACTGAAATACCCCTACCTAATGCTTGGGAATGCATGGACCCAGTCAACCTACAACTGCCCCTTCCCCAGAATCTCCTCTGGTGCCCGCCCCCCCTCGCCAATGTCCATTCTCTGACCTACAACCAAGGCAACAATCTGAGAGCCCAGGTCTGTTCAATTCCCTCCGCTTTGTGCCACCCGAGTAGAGATCAAAGTTCTCCAGGGTCTGGTTGTGCTGGTCTGGCCTCCTCCAGCTTCCCCTCTGCCTCCCTCTGGTCTCCCTTCTGGCCTCCAACATCCTAACCTGCCTCTTCCTCCAGAAGGCAACTTTCCTGGTGGCAACTCCAGAGCTCTGTCTCCCGAAGCCACCTGGATCCCCACCACCCAAGTGGGCCCTCTACCCCATGCTCTGCTGCCTCACGACCTATGCGTGGCCAGTGTGGGCCTCGTGCTGGCCCAGCCTTTGGCCTCCAAGGAAGGTCTGAGGAGAGAGAACGCAATTAAGGGGAAAAGGCCCAGCTTGGTCCAAGGCCCAAGACTCTTTGCAGGCTCAGGGCCCCCCCCCCAGGGGTCCAGAGGAGGGAATCACCCCCCACCCAGGGGCAGACACTGTCCCGCTGCAGTGGGTCCCTCAACCTCTCTGGCCCTGCAGGCCTCACCTGTGCGTGGGCTCCTTGGCCTCTGTGGCACCCTACTCCCCTTCTGAATTTCCTAAAGATGCAGCTATGGGCAGGGGGCCCCTGGAGGTCCAGATGCAAACAGTAAGTCCTTTGCTGAGCCCCAGACATGGGGTCTTAGGGGTTGTGGGCCCGTGACCTCAGCAGCCACAGGTTGACCCCAGACTCCTGGGCCAGCTTGCTGGTGGCCATGACCCTGCCCTCTGGCCAAAGCTGCTTGAGGGGAGCAGCTGCCTCAAAACACTGGCATGAATTATTGCTTTGTCCCTCGTCCCCGCACCTAGTTGTCCTGTCTGTTCCAGGCCCCCTCACCCTGTTGCCCTGACCACCCGTGGCTGGAAGAAATCTGACCGAAACTAAAATAAGCACCTGGAACCATTGGTAAGACATTTGGCAAATGCTTGGAAATCAGTAGAAACCCCTCTCTTCTCCTGCTCCTGCACCTTGAGATCGAAATAGCCTGACCGTTTCCAATGACCAAAGGGGCCTGAGAGTCTCATGAACATGAGCCCTGGACTGCGGAGTCAAGAAGGGAGGACGCTGGGACCCAAAGCTTGCCCTCATCTGTGTACACGCTGGACACACCACCACACAGCCTCGGCCTCGGGTCCCAACCTGGATGCACATGAAGGCGTGGCTAGGAGTGCTCTGTGGGGCTTGTGCGCAGGTGCTGGCTGCACTGGGAGGGGCCTGGGCGACGTCCTGATCTGGGGCCAGGTATGTGGGTCGGGAAGTGGGGGATGCCACAGGGCAGGGAGGTGGGCCAGTCGTTGGGGAACCCCTGGGGTATAACCATGGACCAGGTTAGGTCTCTGCTTCTCTCTGCAGAGAACAATGGATCATGGGGGTGGGGGGGAGGGGTCCCGACCGGGGAGGAGGTGGAGCTGGAGCTCAGTGGATCTGGTCAAGAGTGAGTGCAGGCCACTGAGGTGAGGTGACCGCTTTCTTTGATGTAGATCTTGCTTTGTAGGGCCGGCTTGTTTGCTAAGATTTGGTTTGGATGTTGAGCCCTGGAAGGCCAGAGGCAGCAGGGGGTGGGGTCCCAAGGTGGATGGAGAAACGATGTCTGAGGGACTACGGGCAAAGGGACAGACTGGAGGGGCTTGGGGGACTGCAAAGGAAAGGGCCGAGGTGGGGGTCACCCGAGGACCATCCTGAACCACCAGGAGGACCTTGGGGACCTGGGCAGGGTCAGTGCAGCAGATTCCAGGGTACAGGACTAAGGGGTTGAGCCCGAGGGACGGATGGTGTGGGCAGGGCCGGGGCATGGCTTGGCCCAGAGCAGGACGGCCCTGAAGGGGGGAGGCTGGGTCAGCCCCACAGGCCTTCCCTTGGGGTCCTTTCCATGTTGTCCTTAGAACCCCTGGTCTCCAGGCTTGACGGTTCCCCCTTCAAGGGGGGGTCAGCAATCCCAGACGACAATGGAATGAGCATGTGGTGCTCGCACAACAAGCCCTTTTAAGTGAGTGTGGGCAGGAAAACGAACTCTGGGCTTTGCTCTGACTGTGAAACAGAACTGGCTGGAGCGGGTGGCCACCCTGCCCTGGAGAGGTCCCCCTCAGGACAAGTCTGGCCGCGCTGGAGACTCACGGGTCCACAGCTCTTCCCAGGTGAGTGACAAACTCCTGGGGCCAGTACTCTGGTCAGTGAGACCTTTCCCGGCAGCCTCCCCTCAGGGCCGCTGGCAGCTTGGGCGGGCGGCTGTCACTGGAACGTCAGATGCCACGGCTGGACTCGGGGAAGCCCCAGCTTTGCAAAGAAAGCATTTGCTTCAGGAAACAAGGGTGTTCCATGTCCCCGTGTGGCTCCCCAGACTGTCACGGGTTCACCCCGTGCACATTGTCATCTTTACGGTGGTGGTTTCACAGAAGAGAAAAGGTGGCAGAGGACAGGAGCCCCCACTCAGCCCCAGAAACGGTCAGTTCCTGGGGGGGGAGGGGTGGGTGGTGGTGCAGGCAAGGTGAGTGTTAGTCAGGACAGGGCTCTCAGAGCCCCAGCCCGGGACTGGACCTGTCCAGTAGATGACCGGTAGAGAGCGGCCAGCGTCCTTTGCCCCCAGCAGGGGTGTCCGGAGGAGACACACGGATGAGACCTTGGTGCTCAGGTTTACTCTGGTATCCCAGAAAGCCCAGTGTGGGACAGAGTGAGCACCAGACCAGGCAGCCAGGGCCAGGGAAGAGATGCCTGAGAAAACAGGAGGAGGCAGCGGGATGGGCAGTGCCCTCAAGAAGCAGAAAGCAGACAGGGAAGCCCAGGGAGGCGGCCGGCCGGTGGGTGGGCACCCAGCTAACCCAGTGCTGCCCGCCCTCCAGGCATCCAAACCCCAGGTTCAAATTCTGTCGCAGGCTGTCCCCAGAGCCGACGACGCTCCAGCCGGCTGAAAAGGTCAGAGCCCAAGGCCCTGGAGAGCCCTCTCCCCTCTCCTGCCCCTCCCCACTCCCAAATCCCAGCCTCCCGCTGATCCCTGGGGCGGTGTCCTCTCCCCTGACTCCGCCCAGCCAGTTACCGCGTGTCCACCGCCTCCCCAGACCCTCCCTGCCGGTGCCCAACGCGTTGAAACTTTGGTCCCCATGAGCTTTTAAGAAGCTGACCTTCCTGTCACCTTGGCCGGGAGCGACCAGCAGCCCCCCCTCTGCTGGCTCACTGAAGCGAGTTATGAGAAATCCCACAGACCAGGGGTTTGGGAGGAGAAGCACTGTCAACGGAAAAATCGCTCCTGCAAATAGGATTTTGCCGGGTTGAATCTCCAGCGGCCCCACTTTCCTTTGCCCTGGGAGCCGCCTATCACCCCAGGGCTCGATGGCAAGAGCTCGCGCTGCCTCCCCGCACGAAACAGCTGGACGAGCCCGACACACACAACCCCTGGCCGAGGGAGCTCAAGGATCCAGGCCGGGGAGCGGCACAAGGGAGCCCCGACCGCGAGACCCCAGGACCCGGGGCTGCGCGCGCCTGGCGGGGGATCAGGTCGCTCTCGGCGACCAGCGTGGCCGCTGCGGGCCCGGCCAGGCTCGCGGTCCCCGCCTCGCCCCGCCTGACCCGCGGGCCTGCCTACGTGGGGCCGACGGGGCGCTCCCCAGGCCCGACCGCGGGGTGGCTGCCGCTGGGCCAGGGAGACTGCGGAGCCGGCGCAGGAGCGCGAACGCGGGAGCACAGCTCTGTACTCGCGGGCGGGGTCGCGCGGACAGCCCCCCGCCCCGCCCCGCCCCACCCCGCGACCCGGCGGGGACAAGCGCGGGAGGAAGTCGCGGCGGGGCCGGGACCCCCGGCTTCTTACCGATCTTGGCCAGGCTGGCCACGAGGATCCACAGCGCGATGATGTACGGGTCCTTGACGTGGTGCCACTTGAAGCTGACCACCTGAAAGCCTTGGCTCGCGCCCCCAGACTGCTCCTCGACGCCCCGCACCCGCGGCAGCGCGCCCAGCGCCAGCAGCAGCGCCAGCAGCAGCCCGCACCTGGGGCCCGGAGCCCCGCGCCCCGACATCGCCGCCACCGTTCAGCGCCCCTTCCGGACGCGCATGTCGTGTGGGTCCTGCTGCTCCCGGGCGGGTGGACGTGCGGGGCGCGGCCCCCGCCCCCTCCAGGGACTCTCTCAGGGCGGCGCGGAGCCAAGCGCTCGCCGGGTGCGGGCTCCTGTCCTGGTCCCCGCCCGCCACGGTGGCCTTTAATCCAGCAGCCCCCTCCCGCCCCGGGGCGGGGCCTTCCCGCCCCCGCTGCGCGCACGCGAGCACGGACACCGTCGCACGCTCCTGGCACGCCAGCCCAGCCTGCACACGCCCACCCGGGGCCGACCGGTCTCCCTGACCTCCTCTCCGAACTCCCGCGCGCGGGGCCCCTCTGTTTCCCTCCTCTATGGCCCGCGCGCCTCCCCGTCCCGCCCTGTCCCTGTCCAGGGGCTGGAGGGCGCGGTCCGGGAGGTCCAGGCGCGCGACTCGGAGCAGCCGCCTCCCCGGAGCGGGGTGAGGTGGGGATCGCGGCAGCGACCGACCGGTCCCTGCGGGCTTGGCTGGGGGCTTGGTGGGCTCCAGGTGTCTCGGGCGCCCCTCAGTGGCGTTAGCTCCGCTCCCGAGTTGCCTGGGGCAGCTGCGGGCACATTGGCCCCAAGCTTATCCAGAGATGCAGGGCCTGGGGCTTGCGGACCCCACTGGAGGCCCCAGGGTCCAGAAGGGGGCCAGGCACAAGCCTTGAGCTATGTCTTCAACATGCACCTGCATTTCCTAACAGTTGGAACAAGTCGTCCGAAACCAGGTCCTCTCCCACCAAACCTGGGGTGGTGCCCGATCCAAGTGGTTCTGCCCTGCCCCCTGCATGGTGGCCCTGTTCCTTCCCCGAGGGACCCTCCACCCCGGCCCTCAGAGCCCAGCTGGGAGGCTCAGACCCCAATGCCCTTTCTACCTGAGGGCTTGGCCTCCAGTGGTGACTAGCCACAGCCCCCCCCTGCATGAGCAGTAATCCGTGATAGCTTATATGGGCACCTCAGACTTGACCAGGCGAATGCCCCCCTCCTTCCCTTCCCCAGCCCACCCTGCGGCCTCAGCGCTGGGCGGCCCCTTCTTCCTGCTGTCCTGCCCCAGACCCAGGACGCAGGCCTGACTCCTTCAGTCTCTCAGTACACCTGTGGGCCCTGCCTGAAAATACGAAGGAAGCCCAGCCACTGCTCAGCAAGCAGGTGCAGCCGCCACCGGGCTGCTGCAAAGGCCTCTTGCCTGCGCCCCCTCCTCTTGCCTGCACCCCCCCACCTGCCGGCACCCCTCCACCTGCCTGTGCCCCCCACCTGCCTGCACCCCCCACCTGCCTGCACCCCCCACCTGCCTGCACCCCCCACCTGCCTGCGCCCCCCCACCTGCCTGTGCCCCCCCACCTGCCTGCACCCCCCACCTGCCTATGCCCCCCCACCTGCCTGCACCCCCCACCTGCCGGCACCCCTCCACCTGCCTGCGCCCCCCACCTGCCTGCACCCCCCACCTGCCTGCACCCCCCACTTGCCTGCACCCCCCCACCTGCCTGCAACCCCCCACCTGCCTGTGCCCCCCCACCTGCCTATGCCCCCCCACCTGCCTGCACCCCCCACCTGCCTGCACCCCCCACTTGCCTGCACCCCCCCACCTGCCTGCAACCCCCCACCTGCCTGTGCCCCCCCACCTGCCTATGCCCCCCCACCTGCCTGCACCCCCCACCTGCCTGCACCCCCCACTTGCCTGCACCCCCCCACCTGCCTGCAACCCCCCACCTGCCTGTGCCCCCCCACCTGCCTATGCCCCCCCACCTGCCTGCACCCCCCACCTGCCTGCACCCCCCACTTGCCTGCACCCCCCCACCTGCCTGCAACCCCCCACCTGCCTGTACCCCCCCACCAGCCTGTGCCCCCCCACCTGCCTGTGCCCCCCCACCGGCCTGTGCCCCCCCACCTGCCTGCACCCCCCACTTGTCTGCACCCCCACTTGCCTTCACCCCACCACTTGCCTGCGCCCCCACTTGCCTTCACCCCGCCACTTGCCTGCACCCCCCCACTTGCCTGCACCCCCCCACCTGCCTGCAACCCCCCACCTGCCTGCACCCCCCCCACCTGCCTGCAACCCCCCACCTGCCTGCACCCCACTTGCCTTCACCCCGCCACTTGCCTGCACCCCCCACCTGCCTGTACCCCCACCTGCCTGCACCCCCCACCTGCCTGCACCCCCCACTTGCCTGCACCCCCACTTGCCTGCACCCCGCCACTTGCCTGCACCCCCCTACTTGCCTGCACCCCCCCACCTGCCTGCACCTCCCACCTGCCTGCACCCCCCCACTTGCCTGTGCCCTCCATCTGCCTGCACCCCCTCACCTGCCTGCACCCCCACTTGCCTTCACCCCGCCACTTGCCTGCGCCCCCCCACTTGCCTTCACCCCGCCACTTGCCCGCACCCCCCCACTTGCCTGCACCCCCACACCTGCCTGTGCCCCCCCACTTGCCTGCACCCCCACTTGCCTTCACCCTGCCACTTGCCTGCGCCCCCCACTTGCCTTCACCCCCCCACTTGCCTGCACCCCCCACTTGCCTTCACCCTGCCACTTGCCTGCGCCCCCCCAATTGCCTGCACCCCCCACACTTGCCTGTGCGCCCCCCCCCCCCCCACTTGCTCTGTCCCGCTCTCCTGTTGGAGCCTGCAGTTCAGCGGGAAGGCCCAGTCCTCCCAGGACTCAGGCCTCTCTCTGACCTCCAAGCTGCCCTCTTGGGCACCTCCCCTGGCACACCCCCTCTGCTTCCCAACGTCTTTGCTCCAATGTCACCTTCTCCTTTTCCCATAGCTGATCTCTCAGCTCACGGTTGTGACCTCCCAACTCCCCTCCCTCCCGGTCGTGTTCCTCTATGCCTTCTGACATCGTCCACTCAGTCTGTTTGCTGATTGCCCATCCGTGGAGTGTCTGTTCCATGGCTGAGGGGCTCCACAAAACCCACAAGGCTCACGGCTGCAACCCCCCTTCCTGAAATAGTACCTGTCATACAGGAGCACTCAGGAGAAGGCGGGTGGGTGGGTGGACAGATGGGTGGGCTGATAGGCAGATGGACAGATGCATGCGCCTTCTAATACCAGAATATATGTCCGGGTGCCCGGAGGCTTGAGCTGGACAGTGCTGAGCTGGGTGGCTTTATTCCTTGGGTCCTCTCCCCGGTTTCTGGCTGATGGGAGGTGGTCATCAGTAGAGAGAAAGTACATTCAAATCATGCCCAACAGGGTGAATTGGCTGGACTGCTGAGCACAAATTGGGCGGGTGACGATTTGGGAAGATACAGCAGAGGGCTTCGGTCTTCACTGGGTGTCCTTTGAGGACTTTGCAGCTGTAAGGTCCTCTGCAGTAGCCCAGGGACCCTTGGTAGGGGAGGAGGGCCAGGATCAAGGGGCAGAGGGAACGAACTGGTCTGAGCACTTCATCTGTGATGGGAGCTTCATCTGTGACTAGCTGCTAGGGTGGCCTTGTGCAGGGGGCTGAGGAGAGCTGGAGAGCTGTTCCCAGCTCACCCGTGTCTGTTTCTCTCCCCAGGAATCCTAAGCCTCCTGTCCCAGAGATAGTGCCAGCTGGACAAGATTGGGGTCACCCCTAGCCCAGACACCCTTCCCTGTTCTTTTCTCCTGGTTCTTGAGTGAAGCCCTTAGGGAGAATGTCCTCTTTGAAGATGGTGCCCTTGCATTCCACAGGAAGGCCAAATTCCCACCAGAACAGCATGTGCTATGATGCCTGATGACCCTCTGGCCACTCCACCGTCCGGGGTTTTCACCAAGAGCCTGTCCTAAGAGCTCACGGCAATTCTCCTGGGGTGGGGTGGCGGGGGGAGGGTGCTGCTTCTGAGATCCAGGAAGCACTTCAAAGGGCAGGGTAGCTGAGCATTATCGTGTGGACTCATGGGTCCGGTGTGAGTGCCGGCGCTGGGGACTGTCCCTCAGATGGTATGCCGCAGAGGTGGCCACAGGATGCCCAAGGACAAGGGCGGGAGAGGCCCGGTCAGAAGGAAGCAAGCCCCGGAAACGGTGCGACCGGACAGGGCTGTGTCGCGGGATCTGTGGGCGCTAGAGGGTGAACAGACCTGTGCTTCAGATTCCTGAAAGGCTCTGGGGCAGCCGTGCCTGTGCCTGGGGATGGTGAGGACACCACGTGTCCATCGGTGCCCCCCCTCAGGTGCCCCCACGACCTCTCTGCCTCTGACTGAGGTGTGGTCTCAGACGGGGCTGCGGCACGCTAGGCTGCCACCCACAGCGGGCGGAATCGTGAGTGCGCCTGTCAGAGTTGTGCCGTGCACAACGCACACGACAGCAAGGCCGAATGTGCCTGGGGCCCTGGGTCGCGGGGAGTGGCAGGGTGTCCGGGGCAGTGTCCTCAGGAACTTGCCTGCGTCTGACGTTCTGATAACCACCTTACTCACCATGGCCACGGGGCAGGCCTGCGTGCGGTGGCCGCCCTGCCCCCACCCTCCCGGCGGCCTGGGTCACCTGCGGGCTTGCCCGCACGTGCACTGTCTTCGTTTGCTCGGGCCGCCAGAACAGAGCACCGCGGAACGGGGACCTTAAACAACGGAAATCTATTTTTCTCACACTTCTGGAGGCTGTAAGTCCAAGAGCAAGGTTCTGCCCGAGTTCCAGTTCTGGTGACAGCCTCTTCTGGCTTGTGGAGGGCTGTGTCCTCACAGGTCTTTCCCCAGAGCACAGGAGGAGGGGAGGGAGAGAGGGGAAGGTCTCTCTCGTCCTCTTCTTATAAGGCCACCAACCCTATTTGATTAGGCCCCACCCGTATGACTTCATTTAACCCTATTACCTCCCGAAGACCCATCTCCAAATACCATCACAGTGGGCGCTACACTTTAACTTATGAATTTGGGGGGGGGGGGGGGGACACAGTTCAGTCCATGGCACCCACGGAAGGGCCATGGCCACACAACATGCTCGAAACAATTAAAATAATGCCAGTAGCCAGCCCCAAACCACCTGCATTCTACCTAAGCTTCTGGAGCAAATGAGCTTCGAAATTAAGAAATTAGAAGTGAGAAACGTCCCGTCTAGTCCATGACAGTCATTTCGGGTTATGCACTTCGTTCATATGATTTCTGAAAACATCTTGTGCACCAAGAAACCAGGGTTTAGGATCTGTTTATGCTTTTGCCGACGACACACACGAGGTGGAGGCTAAGTCTTTAACGCACTGTAACGCTTCGCACACACTCCTTATCCCCCAAAGCTTATTTTCCAGCCCCAAGTGGTCACACGGCAGCTCTTCCCAAAGAGGGTCAGGAACACCGTGTAACCGCCTTCCAAGCCGGTAATTCTGCGGGGACCGCTCTTCATCTGTTTGCTGAGGACCTACTGTGTGCCAGGGCCCGTCTAGATGGAGCCGGCCCAAACCATCACAACGGCATATTCATTGTTTCTTGTGTGATTGCTGCATTGAAATTGTGTTTCTCACAGATCGGGAGGAACCGGTCTTCTGTGGTCTGTCTGTCGAGACTCCGAGTGAGCCTCGGGTCTTTGTAACCTAGAGCCCAGCTTGCAGGTAAGGAACGTCGGGGGAAACTGCAGGCTGGGATCTCGTCCCAAACAGCAGCCCCAACATTTCCGCCTCGACAGTGCGCCCAGGACACCGGTCCACTGATGGGGTTGTGCACCGTGGGGTCAGCTGTGGTGAGGCTCCCGGGCCTGGGGTGACAGGTTGGGGGCGGGGCACTGCTGCAAGGTCCCAGACACCCCCCAACCCCCTCCCCAGGGCCCCAGATCCCTGTCTCCCTTGGGATCCTGACCCCCGTCGGAGACCCCATCAGCACCCCTGTTGCACACCCCACTCCACACCACTGGCTTGGCCAAGGCGGGGAACCTGGCCTGTCTTCCCCTGCCTTTGGGGACACCGGGGATCCTCTGTGACAGTGGCTCTGGGGACTCCATTGCGTTCTCGCAGGAGTCTTTCCCCCCAACCACATCCGATCACTCCCTGGTCCCCCACCCGCCCCCTCTGTCCACTGACCTCACACGGGCTCCGGCCATATCCCGGCATCCCCGGACACTGGTGACCCCCTTCATGGGGGCCCCCGTCTCTGGGCCCCGCCTCTTACTCTGCAGGGTCTCGGGCTCCCCTCTCCTTTCTGGAAGCAAGACCTCCATTCTGGGAGGGACCCCAACCGTGGACCGTGCCCCCTGACATCCCCGTGCTGTCTCTAGGCTGTGACTGTCTCCTGGGACTACAGTGCCCCCTCCCGACAAACGGCCCTGGGACCCTGTGCCGCCGGCACAGACCCAGTGCAGACCACCCGCCTGAGCTCCTTTCTGGCGCCCCATCAAAACCCATCAGATGGGGTCACAGGCTCAGACCACCAGAGCCCGGTCACCAGTCCACCCCCCCCCCCAGGCCCTGCCCCACCCCGTTCAGGCCTAAGACTGGAACCATCGTAAACACCAGGACTCACAACTGAACCCAGAAAGGTGTGGGGAAGGAAACAGGAACTCAGCAGGCTGAGCACATCGGGAAAGAAAGGGGGACTTGATATTGGAAAAGCCATTCGTGTGGCTCCTCTGTGGGCAGACTGAAGAAGGAAGCTCAGGGATGTACCAGTGGAGGCAGAAAGAGCCTTCGGCAAAATTGAAAATCCACTCACGACCACACACGCAAGGAGGAAGTCTCTTCGCAAACCGGTAAATAACTCCTGCGGACACGGGTAGTGCCCCCAGGTGCTGCCCAGCCACGCAGGGGTCTCCGTCAGGGACCCTTCCTCACTGTGCGTCCGGGCACGATGAAGGAAAGGGTCAGTCATGCACGTGTGGCTGTCGCCTACATGCGACACCCGCGACTCGGGGACGGATTACTGGAATTCATGAGTTAGGTTGGCAAGCTCACTGGCTTCAAAACCGGTATCTGAAATCAGTTCCCTTTCTATACTCTGCAAGAAACTTTCCAGAAAATAAAAACTAATTTAGAAACACTATTACACAGCATCAACAATATGAAGTACATAGGGGAAAAAATCCAACAAAAGACATTCAAGACACAGGAGAATTCTCCAGTGAATACTTTTCTAGGCGGAAGGCGTTTCAATTATGAATTTACCTTATTAAATGCACGGCCACTCAGACTTTCTGTTTCTTGCTGTATCCATTTTGGTGATTTTTATTTTCAAGGAATTTGCCCGTTTCACCTAAACTTCATGTTTGTCAAGTTCACGATACCCTTTTGTGTCTGTAATGTGCTGCTTCCCTGTTTGTGCCTCACGTTGGTAATGGTTGTTTTGTTGTTGTTGTTCACAGAACCAGGTTTGGGTTTTGCTGATTTTCTCTACTGTATGTCTCTGTGTCATAGACGCCTTTTCCCCTCCTTTCATTCTTTGCTCTAATTTCGATGTTCCTCTGGCTTCCTGAACTGGAAGTCCTGGTCATTGGTTTTCAGTGTTTCTCTTTCTTAAATCCATGACTTCGCCAAGAAGCTGTGAAGTCCCCTCTGACCACGGCCTTGGTGCACCCCGTGGTCGTAATATGTTGGGTTTGCCTTATTCAGTTCAAAATATTTTCCACTTTCTGTTGCGATTTCCCCTTTGACGTGGGTCACTCAGAAGTGCTGTGCGTGCCAGCATTTGCCTTCGGAATGCTCGCAGGTTGCCGCTGTGATCTTTCTGCCATCGAGACCCGTGTCGCTCCGGCCCAGCCAGGGAACGTGCATGGCTCCGACCCTTTTGCATTTCTCACGCCTGCTTTGCGACCTAGAGTCTGGGCTCTCACGGGGACTATTCCACGTGCCCGTGGTGAGGACGTGTGCTCTGGGGTTTCATATTTGCCCGCTTGGCCAAACTGCTTCATCGCGTTCTTCGAATTTTCTACATCCTTACTGATTTCAGTAACGAAGAGATGTGTTAAAATCGTCATCTGTGCCGGTGGCTGTGTCGTCTCAGGTGTACTTGCTTTTGCTCTCTGTGATTTAGGCTGTGTTAACAGGATGGCTGTGTCTTCGGGCGGCACTGGCTCTTTGTCGTATGGAATGTCCCTGTTTACCTCCAAGACTCTTGCCTGATGTCTGCTGACATTCCTACAGTGGTCCCAGTTTTCTCTCGGTCAGCACCTGACAGGTGCATCATTTTCCACTCTTTCGCTTTCAATCTATTCGTCTATCGAAAGTGTGCTTTTCGCTTTCTCATCAAGCGCGACAGGGTTTGTCTTCACGCGTCCTTTCTTAACTATTGCCTTGAGCTAGCCGGCATGCGGCCTGCAGCCTACAGCCCTGGGCCTGGCAGGGCTCACTCTCCACCAGAGCAGCACGCGGCTATCCCGCGGCAGCTGCAACGCTCCTGCCAGGGACGCGACTCCTGTGTGTCTACACTCACCCAGACTTTGCTCCAAGAAAAGTAAGCTTGCTCTGTACCCACGTCGGCCTCGTTAGTTTCCCCAAGCGTTCCTTTTACATTCACTCCCCTTCAGCAAACATTTATTTGGACTGAGTGCTGCGTGTAGCGTAGACGTGCCTTCGAACGGCTTGGTCCACACGTGGGAAGGGGACCCTCGTGTGTAAACGCCGAGAAACGAGTCTTGAGCCTGGAGACACAGACGACCTCGCAGTTTGGATCTCACCCACCTTCCCGAGATCCAAGTGTGCCCTCCCCACTGCATCACTGCGTTGGAAGTCATTGCTCACGCAGGGTTCGGCAGCTGGTGTCCCTGGAGCGTCTCACACTTGACTGATCACCCAGGTCTTCTCCTCGGGCTCCCCGCCCAAGCCCAGGGGTCCCCGGGGCTCTGAGGTGTGTGTGGCGGCATACAGAGCCTTTGGGTCTTGCCTCATCCGTGGATTTGCCCGCTTTGCGGGAGACTTGCTCTTGGCTCCCCTTCCAGTCCTGCAAGCCCACCCTCTCGAGTGCTAATTCACCCTTAAAGACGGCGCAGCAGTCCTTGCAGCTAGACCCCGAGGCTGAGAGCTGGCTGAGGACCCTGGAGCCCTGGAAACATCCAGGGGGTGGCAGGGCAGCTGGGCGCATAAGCAGGAGCAGGCAGCTGAGTGAGGGCTTCACCCTGCCACCCGCGTGCACTGAGCCCGCTTCACCCCACCGCCCATGTGCAGCAGGCCTTGGGGACTGGCCCACCCTCGCCGTGTGTAGATGCCCTTTGGCATGGTGTGGACAGTGCGTCCAGGGTTGCAGGGCTGTGCATGCCGGGAGTGGACGGCCCTCTGAACACAGGCTGGTGCTCAGTTCACCCTCCTGCACTCTTGCCCTTTGCTGTGGGAAGCAGGAGCTGGGCCCTGTCACCATCAGGTGTGCCCTCTGAGGCCCCTTCACTGTGGCTCTGCAGACATTATTGAAGGAGGAGGGAGGCGATTAACCACGCCGTTTTCACCCCATCCTAGCTCAGATGCTCCCACTTCTACTTCCACTTGAACCAGAAGAGCCCGGAAGCCCCCAGGTGTTTGTGATCAGAAGCCTGATCAGGGAGAGCAAGCTCTGGGGGCCCGCCTGGCCCAGACCCCCTGCCTGCCTTGGGCACCGTCTTACTCATATCGAGGAGCCTCGGCTTCTCCCAAGTGGCCACCACTGTGGCGCACACAAGTGGGCGGGGCTCCAAGCTGGACCCATCGGTACCCCCGGCTGGCGTCACAGTGAATGCCGATCCCTGACACCGGGGGCAACCCGGGGCAGGTATGCCAACCTGTTCCCTACTCCTCGGACCTCCCACATGGAAGCGACACACAGCTGGCACGTCAGCACCGGAAGCCTGCAGGGCTCTCACTGAGGCTGCTGGAGGTGGGCCAGGTCCCCGTGGGCCCACGAGCCACTGGCCTCCCTGCCCAGCCCCAGCCCCACCTCTCCTGGCGATCAATAGTGAGTATCAGGACAGGCCCAGAGCAAACACACACCGAAAGGCTGATGACAATAGCCGGGCAGGGGTGAGTGGGGCATCTGGGGTTTGTCTCGGGGCTGATAGGGTGTGTGCTGAGGGTTTAGGAGGCTCCCAGGGCCTCGGAGCCCGGTGCTGCCCGCCGGGGGAAGGACAATGCACATTGTGTTCCTGAGAGACTGCTGCTCACACCTGAGCCGGAGGCCTTGGGTGCTCTTGGGATGAGCCCCTCTTCACGGGGATGGACGTACTTCTGTTCACATGCTCACCCCTGATAGCATTTATTCTAAAAGGAATCCGGGGAGATTTCTGCAAAGAATGGCAGTGCTGTTGATGGGAGTAACTTTAGAGCTACTACCGTGCTCTGAAAACTGGCCCTTATGTGTTTCCCTGCATTTGTCCTTCGAGTCACGTTCTTCAGTGGAAGCAGAGGTTGAATTCTGATCGGCAGCCCCCAGGCGTGTGGAGGGCGGGAGGTCTCAGAGTGAGCCATGGGTCTGAGCACCCCAGATGGTGCTGGGGACATCCAGGGGACGTGGAGGGGAGGAGCCAAGGTGGACACTTGTCCCTGCCGTGAACCTGCCCCCTGCTGACCACCCCCTCCTGCCGCTGGAGATCCTGCTGGGAGGGAAGGGCGCCCGAGGGGTGCAGGCCCTGGGGCCATCCGTGGCTCAGGCAAGGATGGTGTGGACAGGAGCAGGGCAGGCGGCAGGGTGACCGTTGGCCCCATTTGAATCTCATTTCCACCCGTTTTGCTTCCACCGTGCACTGCCGGGAACAGTGATGGCCAAAGCCGGAACCCCGTCACCAAGCAGCATCGCCCAGAGCACTGTCCTTGGCGAGTCCAGGAGTAGGACGGCTGGTTTGCCACTGCTGCCCCTGGAGGTCTGTCACTGGCACCAACGGGACCCCCCCATTTAGGAAGCTTGCCATGTGCTCCCCACTGTAGGGCCCTGTCTTCAGGGGTTTCACAGTGAGCTCATGTCAGGGCCCCAGAGGGGCTCAGGTGGGAGCTGAGGCTTTCCACAGGCAGGATCAGTGGCTAGAGTCTGAGTTCGGAAACCCAGCCCAATCCTCTGCTGCTTCGCTGAGCCTCAGAGCATCGACCAAGGTCCTGTGGTCAGGGCCGCTCTGTCCCTGACCTCCCCACCAAGGACTCTGACTACTTCAGGTACTACCCACACCCAAAGACATGGGGAACAGAGGCGTGGGAGGGGGCTTCCTGGGGGAGTAAGCATGCGGTCTCCCCCCGGGCCCAGCAGCACTCACCTGACAGTGGAAAGTTTTCACAGAGAGGAATGTGCAGAGCGTGTGTGGTGGGGAAGGCACATTCCTAGGAGAGCATGCATTTACACAAATTAGCCTTTCAGATGGGAATGTCGCTCATGCAAGACCTGGCTGGCACGGGACGGCTTCTGGGGGGACTCACTGTCCTGGGGCACAGAGTCAAGGTCCCGGCACACACCGCCGGGCGCCCTCCTGCCCCCAGAGAAGCTGGGCCGCCCTCGTCAGAAGGGCAGAGGAGGACCCGCTGGCTCCCACCCTTGAGGACACCGTGTGCCAGCACGGCTCCGCCTGGCTCCCGCTGCTGTTTTCGGGAAAGGGGGAATCCCTCTCACCATCAGCCCAGCTCCGCACGCGAGAGCCCTGTGCCTGCTGCCCCTGTGGCTCCGGCAGAGCCCTAAACCCGGCCTCTAGGCAGGGGCCGGCTCCGCGTGGGGGCCGCGTCGGTGCCCAGGCGGGAGGGGCCCGCAGCCCCGGGCATGCCTCTGTCCCCCACGGTCTGTGCCTCTGCTGCTACCTGGGACTTCCAGGTCTCTGAGACCCCCTAGAGACTCCTGTCCCTGGGCGGGCCTGGGGCGGCCGTGGGACGGAGGCCTACCCCGCTAACAAGTGCAGCACGACCATCAAGGGGCCATCCTGTGCTGGTCCAGGCCTGAGCAGACCTGTTTGCTCAGACACTCGAGAGAGACACCCGAACACAGATGAGCCCCCTCAAGAAGCCCATCCCCACTGGAAGAAGAGGACCCAAGAGGGGCCGCCTGGTCCCTAAAGACCCAGGCATTTCACTGTGGGCCACAGGGCCAGGAGAGGTCAGGGAACATGCACCGGCCCTCTGGCCTCCTTAGTGAAGGGTCAGAGGTCAGGGGCAGAGCGAGAGGGAAGGGCAGTCCTTAGTCATCTGAATGCTCATTTCCAGGCTCCCCGACCCAGCCTTGGCCCTGACAGGGATCCTACCCTCTTGGGATTCCTGAGGACGCAGAAGGCAGGAATGGGGACGAGCCAGGCCCCTGTGGGCGGCTCAGTGGGTCCGCCTTCGTCCCCACAGCGTGTATCGCACAGGACCGTCCCGAACGAGGGCTGCACAGACGTGCTTTGCAGGCGCGGGCACTCCACATCTGCTCGTCCCCTCGAGGCCACTCTCACAGTTTCTGTGCCCTGTCCCTCCCTGCGCCCTCTCCGGGGTCTCCCCGTGGACACCTCCTCCAGGCCTTGAGGGCCCCACATCCAGAGGGCAGCAGCACTGGGCCGTGGAACCACCTGGGAGCAGACGCGCTTGTCCCCAAAAGCGGCGAGTGTGAGTCTGTGTCCTTCGCAGGGACATCACCGTGTCTCTGGGAGCACAGCCGCTGTGTCCCTGGCACCAGGGTTTGCTGGGTGCTCACTGCACGGCTCACAAGACCCAGGGTTTCGTGGGGTTTATGGACTGTGCTTAGGCACGTGGGTTTTCTCTGCCTCAGTCTCCCGTCTGTCAAACGAGAGCGAAAGCGGGACGAAGGGGAGCCGAAGGCAGGGACCGCACCTCCCTTTGTGCAGACGGGGAAACACAGGCACAGAGAGGCGGCAGGGTCTCCCCGGGTCATGTGGCTGAATGCCCGCACAGCCTGTCCCGTGGCCCCTCACTGCCCTTCCTTCCCTGCCCTATACATGCTGGACCTCGATGTCCCCAGGCAATTTGAGCCAACACCAACCGGTGTCGTCAAAGCCCAACTTGAGGAAGTGAGGGAGAGACATCCTGAGCCCTTATCGAGAAGACCCCTTAGGGCAGTGGGCTGTGGGGTTCCTGGCCCCCACCAGTTTCAGGGGGCTCCGACTGGAGCCCCCCTGGGCCCCGCCAGCCTCCATTCCCCTCTGCTGGAGAGGACCTGCCCCTGGAGCCCCATGCTTGCCCACCCCTCCTGAGACCTTGCAGGACAGAACTCACAGCCTGGCCTCAAGCACCCACCCAGGGCCGGGCAGCAGGGGCGCCCAGGGTCACAGGCTGGGCCGAGGTCAATTGTACTGTAAAGGAGACAGCCATGTTGGGTATAAACTGGGACTTCTTTCCATAAATAGGAGTTACCAGGTTTATTGAGTATAATCCTGAGGAAGAACCGGGGATCCAGCACCGTCTGAGTCACGGTTTAGTGGCCCGGGACAGGGTGTGGAAGGTGTGAGAGGCACAGGAGCCTTTGCCCTGCCCCCGCCCCTCTGGCCACCCCCTGGGCCACGGGCACGGAGGCCACCACAGCCGGCTTTTGAGAATTGGGGTGGAAGAAAATAGCCCCAGGGTGAAGGCTGGTGTCCGGAACCCGAGATGCCCAAACAGCCACAGTGCCAGCAAACCCCAGCCACAAGTTTAGATTTCAGGAATAATATTTTCAAAAATCAATCTCTCCTGCTTCTGCTACGTCTGCTTGCGAAAACAAGCGTGTT
The DNA here is from genome assembly GCF_018350155.1 of Leopardus geoffroyi. Lineage (NCBI taxonomy): Eukaryota > Metazoa > Chordata > Mammalia > Carnivora > Felidae > Leopardus > Leopardus geoffroyi. Next base: position 239,319,977 of record NC_059326.1, on the reverse strand, counting down.
TTCCTTGGATGTGCGCACGGGGCTGTCCCGCGGAAGAGCCGCGTCCCCAGGTCCCCGGGGCCCGTCTCAGCCGAGGCTCGCCTGGCCGCGGCTGCGGACCGACGAGCCCCGTAAGCCGAGGGGGGCGTAGGCCTGCTCACCACTCCCCTCGCGTGAGAGCGCCTGCCTGCGTGTTTTCTTTCAGAAGTTCTGGATTCTGACACCACATCAAACGCGAAACGCTCTGCGCCTGGCCGGCACAGGCCCTCGGCACAAACCGTCACCGCGGGGACTCCTTGGAGTCTGCTGAGCTCCTCTGTTTGGGTTGGGACCAAGGTCTCCTTTATCGAACACAGCCTCTGGCATTCACGCAGACCCACCACGAAACTACGCACCCCGCTCTCAGAAGTGTGTGACCCCATGATGGGCAGAGACAGGGCACTGACGATTTTCGGGCAGCACTGGGGGCCGCTGGGCTGCAGACTTAGCACCAATGAATATGCCCATTGTTCTGCCCCGCACTTCCTTATTTGGGGATCGGGTATTAAATATACAGGAAAATAATGACAACCCGAGCTGCTGACCCCTGCCTGTGTCCCCACCCCGGGTTCATTCGATACCCATGGGAACCCCACGCAGCAGGTAGACCTAACATCTACGCTCTACACGTTCTAATCCCATTTTAAAGCAAGGAAACCGAAGGCTTCCGTGATTCGCCCCAGATCGCAGGCTCGCGAGCCAGCCCTCCCCCCCACCCCCCAGCTGCCCTGCACGTGGGCATTTGCATCTGCAGAGAGAGAGAGCCTCAGGGAATCCCGTCCCGACCGCTGGCTGGCTGTGTTGCCTTTGGGGAGTTCCTGAGCCTCTCTGTGCCTCTTCTGTTAGACGGAGTGATGGCGGTAGCACCCAGCCTGCTGGCTCCACGGGAGTGTCCAGGGTCCAGGATCAGGGAAGACGGAGGCAGGCGTACAGAAGGGGGGCCGTCTGTCTGTATGGAAGGCCACTGGTGCCGGTCCCAGTGGAGCCAGTGCCCGGGGGTGAGGCAAGAACAGAGCTTAGCCAGAAGGAACCCCCCTCCACGCACACACGCACACTGAGCTGGACGGGTTGCAGCCAAGGGTGGCTGGTTGGCTCTGAGGAGGGTGATGGTGGGAACAGTGTCCTGGCTTCCTGACTCCCCGGACGGCCCTGGGTAATAGGTATTCTGCTAACGGGCAATACACCACCCCCTCGTGCTGTCACCCCTTTCCTGGCGGGTCCCACCCGCAGGCCCCAATGTGACAGCATCGCTGCACCAGGGGCGTCCGCGTTTCCCCCGGAGCCTGGAGTCCCTGAAGGGAGAAGCAACAGCCTAAGAGGGGCCGACTCGGGGCAGCAGCGGGAGGGGGCCCAGGAAGCCCAGAGGGCCCTTGACCAGCTGTTGAGGCCCATCACGTGGCAGGTTTCTGGAGACAGAGGATGAGAGCCAGGACGATGCTCAGTCTTTCCCACGCCCCCGTGCGTGTGGATGAGGTGGCTTCCGGACGCCCCAGCACCCCCGTGGACGGAGCGTCCCAAGCACTTCCTACCTCGAAGTGCCTGGGCAGGAGAGCAGCTTCGCTGGGGGGACAGCCTCCTGACCCAGTGCCAGCAGCCAGCTGGCCACGCTATTTACAAGTTTGTTGAGATCAATGGTTGCTTTTTTGTTAATGCCACGATGCCCCAGGGGTGCATCTCATGCGTGTGACGGTCGTGGCTTTGGTTGGCCAGAAAACACACACGCACTTGCAGGTTTTCTCCCAGGATCTCTCTGCCGGCTTTTCCCAGAGCCCGGCTCCCACTACCTGTATGCCGCTCCCATGCCGGGCCCCACGTGTGTCTCCAGGGTCGGTGCTCTCCACCTGCCCGAGCACAGGAGACAAAGGCAGGCAGGGTGGGGACTGACTCCCAAGCCCATCTGTATGGGAAGCTTGTCCACGAGGCTGGGACCAGAGGTTGGAGACAAAACTGTGTGCATGTGCGTGTGTGTGTTTGTCCTGAAATCAAGGAGGATGACTTCTGTGTCCCTGCATCTTTTTATATATATATGTGTGTGTTCTATTTATTTTTGAGAGAGAGAGAGGATAAGTAGGGGAGGGGCAGAGAGAGAGGGAGACACAGAATCCGAAGCAGCTCCAGGCTCCGAGCTGTCAGCACAGAGCCCGATGGGGGACTGGAACTCATGAACTGTGAAATCATGACCTGAGCTGAAGTTGGACGCTGAACCGACTGAGCCACCCAGGCGCCCCTGCATCTTGGAGCAGGGCCCTCAGCTAGGAGTTCATCTGTGGAATAGTCTACGTGAGCTGTTCTCTGACAGACATGTGCGTTCATGAATCTCTTTCCACCTTTTCTTCCCATCTTAGCTCATCGGAGGGGGGCAGTGCCCAGAGGGTCGGGGGGAGCCTGGCTCTGCCTGCCTCCAGGAGGGATGGGGTGTGCTGTGGCCTTGACACAGCTGGGGACTCATGGCTTTGGCACAGAGTGGCTGCGTGGATGGAGTTGCCAGGGGTGGAGGGCAGGTGGGGGGAGGGGTCCCTGAATTATTCCTCTTCCACTTACTTGGAAGGCTGGGCCCCACCCACTACGTCCTACCCCACCCTGGCAGAATCATTCCGAGGAGCAGCGGGTAAGAGCTCTGAGTCACCGTCCCTGCTCCCCGCTGACAGCGGGGCCCATAAATGGCCCGTGTGCCGCATTCCCCGAACTTGGGACAGGCTAGGAAGCCAGTTTCTGACACACCCGGTTCTCTCCTCACCCCCAAATGCATGTGCTGTGTCCTACCTGCCAAGTTAACCTGTTTGCAGGGAGGGAACCGTCTGTACCGGCAAACGTATGGTCCCTCATTGTAAAGTCCCTCACCCCCTGACCTTGCCTCCTGGACTTGCTGTCTGTGAGCCAAGAGGGAAAAGCACACAGAGATGGGAAGGCCCCGGGCTCCTGTGGGTGACCTGTGCTGACAAGCCCCTCATCGAAGCTGCAAATTCAAAATAGTGAGAATAGAAAAGCGCCCCAAACTGGCGACACGGTGCGTGCTGGGGCACTGCCCCAAAGACCCGGACAAGGGTGGGTGGCAGTGCCCAGGGCCTGGGCAGCACCAGGGGCTCCCTGCGGCGGGGTCCTGCCCGGCCGGCAGAGCAGCGGGGTCAGTGCCCCCCAACACCCCTCATCCCGACCGTGAGGCCACTCACAACGAGAGAAGGCTCTTATCGGCGTTGCCCTCCTTCTTCTCGTTAAATCCTTATCAAACAATGGTGCTGGTGCTGGCGAGATACCCGTGGGGTGCAGAATTATATATTAACTTGTGCTAATTAATGTTTATGCAGCCGTTTACGGCAGAGGGTGCCTTTGACAGCCACAACGGCGGCTTCTACGCAGAGGCAGGCTCAGGGCACGCCAGACTCAGGCCACAGGCCCGGGCCTGCCAAGGCAGCTCCGATCCCCTGGCCCCCGAGCCTGGCTGGGCCCTCCCCTCCCCTGCCCATCTGAGCCCCCATCCCCACTCGGAGACTTGTCCCGGATGCCTCCTGGGCCTCCCTTCTGAGAGCAGGGGAGCAATTTCGGGGGGCCCACTCTGCACCTGTCTGTGCTTGCCGCCCGAGGCTGTGTCCCCCTCCGGCTGCTGGCAGAGAAGACGCTCCAGGCCCGTGTCTGGACTCTGGGTCCTCCCTCGGTGTCTCTCTCCTCCCTCCCTGCAGGAATCTCTAGAGCCCGGCCCTGACTTCCACACTCTGCATTTTCTCCTTGACCTGCTGCCCCCAAACCAGCTCCACCAGAGTCACCGCGTCCCTCCCCCCGTCTCTGATTGTTTTGAAAGCATCCCAGACACGCTGTCATTTTCCCCGCAGTGATAATGATAATCTCAGTACCGGGCAGGGGAGGTGAGCCGTGGGCCAAGGCATCGCAAGTGGGCAAGGCATCTTTACTCCGCCTGTAAAGAGTTGATCCTTGGCCCCTGCAAGGGCAGCGGCCTCACGGTGGGGAGGGTCTGGTCAGAGGAGCGCTCTGTTCCTGGATGGCTGTCCCGAGCCGTGCTGAGGCCAGGGGCACCCCGAGCTTGGGGAACACACCCACAGGGGACCAGATGGCTCTGGAGGAACCTGAGCCTGGGCCGAGCTGAGGGGTAGGGCGCATATGCAGTGGCACCCGCTGGGCTGCTGTGTCGGGTAAGGAGGTTTGCTGGGGCTGGAGGCCCATGGAGGGAGGGGCAGGTGAGGTGGTCCAGGTGAGGGGATGGCCAGGTGGGGGTGAGGGTCAGTAGGGCTTAGGGGGCAGGTGAGGACCAGATGGGGGTTTGGGAGTTGGAGGAGGGGAGGTGGGGAGGAAAAGGGAGAAAAGGTGAGGGCCGGAGGAGGTTCTGGTTGGGGGGTGTCCTTTGCTGAGAACCAGCTGGTCAGTAAGACCCCAAGTCTGAGATGGGAGAAGGGGCTTGCTGCAGTCTAGAGCACTCCTGTCACAAGCAGGACATCCAGGGAGGGGGTGCACTGATGTCCCAGGTGCTGGCTCACATCCTCGTCCAGCATTTGACCCCAACAGGAAACCACACGGCCTCTCCGTCTCTCTGGGGTCTTGGGGTGCTGTGAGGGCCTTGGGGGTGGGGCCAGGGATGGTGAGGCTTTGGGGGTGGGGGCTGGGGGGAGGCTGGCAGGCGGAGCCTGTCAGCTGCAGCCCCGGTGACACTGGGGTAAATTGCATGTGATCATGATGCATTGTTCTGTTTCACCGCAATGGCTGAGTCCCCGAGGCCACGTTGTATTTGCTGTTCGTGGTGAAAGGGGCGGCGGGGGCTTTGAGTGTGGGTCCGGGCTATGACTCTGGGTGCAGGAGGGGCAGCTGGCAGAGACCTGCCTCAAGATTGCGGGAGAAGTCGGGCTGTTACCGCACGTCGCCCCCTGAGAGCCCTGAATCCGTCCGCCCCTCCGCCAGGCTGGATGCCCCCCGCCAGGTCCCCAAAGACAGGTCCCACCGGGAGCGGTGCAGGCCAGGCCGGCGCCCAGCGAGCTGCGGTTTCCCACCACGACTAAGCAGATACTGTCCTTGAAATGCCCGATGTGTCTCATCATGGACAGGCCTCCCGGGGGCCCCTGCCTGGGAGCACCGCCTCGCTGGAGCAGGCCTGCCTGCGTTCTGCCTCAGAGACCCTCCCTCACGCGGTCGGGTTTTCCAGGGAGGTAGCGCACACGCCCTGTAGGGGGCCCAGGAGGGAGGGTTCCAGCAGGAGTCCTGCTTGGTGGACCTGAGACCTGGGTCACCTTCCCTGGGGAGAGTTACTGGCTTTCAGTAAGGGAGAGTTAGAAACCTGGTGGTCTCGGACCTGAGGCCGGAGCACCTCCAGACCCCCCAGGACACACTCAGGGCCTCGGGGTGCTCGCGCCAGGGGAGGCCAGAGGGAGCGGTTGTGGCCCAGTCCTGCCCGCAGTGCTGCTACAGGGTGCTGTTATGCAGGCGGGGCCGCGCTCCCCACTCAGCCCCAGAGACCTCCCTGTGCAGCGTGAACCCCTGACCCCACTCGGGCCAGGAGGATCGAAGGCATGCTGGCTTCAAAGCAAAATTTGTGTTCGTTCCCCGGGAAATCCCTGCTAGTCACTGGTGTGTTCAAAGGTATACTCAGGTGGATTCCATCTCCTGAGTCCAGGCCCCGAAGGGGACAGTGTGCTGGGCCAGGGAGGTGGCAGCCTTGGGGGGCGGGGGGGGGGGGGGGGTTGGGTCACACAGGCGTTAACGTCCAAGGGTGCAATCTATTTATAGATTAGGACAAACTAATTCTAACATTTATACGGAGGCAAAAAACCCAGAGCAGCCAGCACGACCTTGAGGAACATTCGAGGACTGGCACTTCCCGACCTCAAGACTCAGGCGAGACCACGGTGATCGCTGAAAGGACGGACGAGCGGATCAGTGCAACGGAACAGAGGGCCCAGAAACAGACCCACGTGATCACGGCCACCGGCCTTTGACGACGGGGCACGGGTAACACGGTCGAACAAAAGCGGTCCCCTCGGCAACTGCCGGGACGGCCGGACGTCCCCGTGAAGAAAAATGAGTCCGGACACAGACCTTACAGCCTTCACAGCAACGCACTCTCAACGGATAGAGACCGACAAGTAAAATGCAGAACTATACGTCTCCTAGAAGATCGTGGGACAGAAAACCTAGCTGGGTTTGGTGATGACTTCTTAGATCCAGCACGATCCCTGCAAGAGGGAAGCCCGACCTCACTGAAATGAATGAACTGCCTGAGAAAGACCACGTCAAGAGAGCAAGAAAACAAGCCACAGCGGGGAGAAAATATTTGGGAAAGACACATATGATGAAGGACTATCATGTAAAACTCAACAATAAGAAAACAAACAACGCTATTGAAAAACGGGCCAAAGGCATTTCCAGACGCTTCAGCACACATACAGATAGCAGATAATCGCACGAGAAGATGGGGCAATCGTGTCCCTTGTGTTCCCGATGGAGCCCGCACAAAACCTGCACGCAGATGTTTCCAGCAGCTTTATTTATAATTTCCCAAAACTTAGAAGCAACCAGGATGCCTTTCAGAGCCGAATGTCCAGCTAAACTGTTGTCCATCTAGGCAGTGGGACATTACCCAGCTCCAGGACGAAACGAGCTGTCACGCCTGAAGACTCGGAGGAAACACAGATGCGTACTACCGAGAGGAGCCAGCCTGGAAAGGCTACTTACCGTATGGTTCCAACTCTGTGACGTTCGAGAAAAGTCAAAACTCCGGAGACAGTGGGAAGATCAGCATTTGCAGGTTGTGGCAGGGTTGGGGGAGGTAACCGGGGGGGAGATGAGGGCTTTTAGGGCAGTGACAGTACTCTGATGCTACAATGGCGGACACATGTCACTGTACATTTGTCCAAACCCATCAAATGCCCAGCACCAAGAGTGACCCTAGCGTGGACTATGGGGTCCGTGTGATTATACCGTGTCCACGTCGGTCCATCAATTGCAACAAATGCACCATTCTGGCAGGGGAGGCTGATCATGGGGTTGGCTGTGCATTTTAGGGGGACAGTATGTGGGAAATCCTCATACCTTCCTTGCAATTTTGCGGTGAACCTAAAAGTGCTCTAGAAAAATCCAGCCTTGGGGCGCCTGGGTGGCGCAGTCGGTTAAGCGTCCGACTTCAGCCAGGTCACGATCTCGCGGTCTGTGAGTTCGAGCCCCGCGTCAGGCTCTGGGCTGATGACTCAGAGCCTGGAGCCTGTTTCCGATTCTGTGTCTCCCTCTCTCTCTGCCCCTCCCCCGTTCATGCTCTGTCTCTCTGTGTCCCAAAAAAAATAAATAAACGTTGAAAAAAAAAAAAAAATTAAAAAAAAAAAGAAAAATCCAGCCTTGAGAAACACACGAAAAGACAACAGAAAGCATGTCTGGGTGGGAAAATGGGGTTTAGTTAGTCCCCAAGGAGGAGCGGAACTTGGCCACGGGCGTTAGGCCGTCTGAGAGCACGGCCATCCGAGGACAGGCGGGAGCACGACATGCAGCTGCCCCTGCTTCTGGGCCATCCCTCTGGTCTGGTCCAGGCTCTTGGTGCCCTTGGGAGGCACAGTGATTCTCTTAAGAGGTGGGTGGGCACAAGCCCCCTGTTGCCGCCCCCCCCCCCCCACCCCGGAGAAATCAAAGCACACCTGACACCTGGTCTCTTCACCCCCTGCCTCCTCTCTAACCGCTCCCCCCGACTCTGGCCTCTGTGGGAGCCACCCGCCCTCGAAGCCTATCCTGACAGGGCGCAGTGTGGGGTGGCCTTCCCACCTCCGCCCGTGGGGACGGTGCCCCCCCAAGCACACCCACCTCACGGGACACGGCATCTGTTCTTCCTGTCGCGCCCGGGCTCTCTCCCGGCTCCCTCGGAGCCCCGTAGGACAGGGTTTCTCTGTCCGGCTCAGTGCTGGTCCCCTGTGCCCCAAAGTGTCCCTGCACACTGCAGGGTGAACTAGCCAACGCGGGGAGCATGGTGCACGGGGTGCAGGGGAATGGCCATGCTCCCGCCGGGCCGCAGACGCCTGGGCCTCGGCGTGCCAGGAAGGCCGGGTTCCGGCTCCGGGTCTCACACCGCTCATCGGTCTGCGCCGGGGAAAGCTTCTGCATTCCCACAAGGTTGCAGAAGAAGTATTTAGGCTTACTTCCCCTTTTGGTTATTAGGCAGACACACCACTAGCTGCTTAGAGAACTCGGGGCGGACGAGGTCTTTGTGGCTTCTGGAAGCGCGGCCTCGATGGGGCCCCAGGGCGGGTGGAGAAGCCATGCGAGCATCACAGCGGGAGCAGAGACGCTGGGGCCCCTCTGAGGCAGCCTGTGGTGCGTGTCTGGGGGGGCAGCCTTCTCGAGGCTGATTCTTAGCCGCCAGCCCAGATCTGCCCCCTGCTCCAGGGGCCTCACCAGCCCAGCAGGCATGGCCCCGTGGAGGTCCTTGGCCCACCTGGACCACTGACCACACGCGGCCTGATGTCTGATGACAAGGGCCCAGGGAGCGTCCACAGATAAGAGCACCGGGCCTGGGGAGCAAAGCCTCCCCCTCCCCGCCGGGACCCAGGCTGGTCCAGTAGTTGGCCTCCTGTGGCTTACCCCATCCTAATCAACAAAGGAAAATGATTACCGGGTAAGAACAATTCATGAAACTGGACGTCGTGACATTTGAACAAAGAGAAAAAGCAGCCGTGGCAGGGACTCATCCAAGAGCAGGCCTGTGTCACTGCCGCAGAGCCGCGGACCCAAAAATCACTTTCTGATCAAATCACCGTCAGCCAGCCCGGTTCTTGGGAAGGCCAAGTGTTGGGGTGGGAAGTGGTCCCCGGGGGCAGGGCCTCTGTGACTTCCGCTTGCCCACCGTGTCTGTTCTCATGTGCTTTGTAGGGATGTGAGTGGCGGGTGGTGCCAGCCCTGTAATGACCACATCCTGGCTTCTAGAACGCAGACCCTGGCACATCCACTCCCTGGAAGCTGAACAAACAGTTGGGGGCCACGGGGCACATGGCCTGCACCCTCGGCGTAGCTGCTGAAGAGCTGGTGCAGGGCTCTCAGAAGAGTCGGGGACAGCTCCCCAGCGAGACTCGAGGCAGCCGCGGCCACCCACAGACACCTGCTGGTGCTCACTGAGCCCACCCAGCCTGGCCTCACCCCCGGACAGCACAGCACCCAAGCCTGGTCAGCTTGGCCAGGCCACCCAGAGTTGAGCGTGCCTCAGAGGCTGCTGGCTGGAGGGCAGAGCTGGCCACAGACAGCAGTGCCCACTCACTGCTCCCGCCCCTGTTCCAGAGCAGAGATCCCCAGCGCAACCCCCCTCTCTCTGCTGTTCAGAACTCTCCAAACCCATTAGAGGGGCCTAGACAAGCCTTGTCTTTGTAAGAGCAGCCCTCCCTGGTGGCCCCCGTGTGCCTTATAGTCTATCGTGACCGAAGAAGGAGGCCTTGCTCGGTTCTGAGTGTGCGCAGGTGATCTGCTGAGGACTAGTGGGGACTACTAACTAGTACTGGAACTCTCCAATTCAAATCTCATCATTAGAAACCCCTTCCCACTGGGTGCTGCCGGACCGATGGATGGCTGGACACATTAAGGGACAGAGACTGGAAGTCACGTGCTGCGGATGACCCTGCGGGCTATGAGCAACCTCAGGGTGACGTGTGGCCAGGAGAGCTTCCCCTGCCCCGGGCGTGAGACCGTCGGCACAGTCCGCGCACGACACGCCTAACGGTGGCTGTGGGCCACAGACCCAGCTGTGTGCGCTGTGGCCAGGCAGGGGCGGAGGCCAGGTTTCTGCTGAGCCGGCTCTACCTGAGCGCCTCCCCTGGCCTGCCTGAGTGGGGAGGGGCTCCCAGCAGCCAGACGCCCGCACCTGTGTGCAAGCAAGCAGCTTCTGGGTGCTTCTAAGAGCCTGTTCTCTGCAGCAGCCCCTGTTCCGGATGTGCTGCGGTCCACGAAGCTCTCCGCCTGCGTCTTGTAGTCCTTCCTCCTGGCCCAGTTCTCTCACGGGGCTTTGTCCTACCCTATGGCTGCCCGCTCCTCACCTTGTCCGGGGCCGGAGAGCCAAGGGCCGGGGACACAGGACCCTCGGGGGCTGCCGCCTCCCCAGCCCTCTCGAGGCCGTGAGGACCCCCCTCCAGCAGAACTGGGCCCGGGCCCTGCAAAGTCAGGGCATTTCCACAGCCCTGCGTTTTTTCCCTCTGGTTCCCGGCAGGCTCAGCCTCTGCTGCGTTTGAGAAGGTTCCTGGAAGGAGGTGGAGGCAAGTGACTTTGTCTGTCCTGGGCAAGGCCTGGAGCAGCTGCCAGAGGCTTATCAGGAGGAAACTGTGCCTCTCAGCTGAGCCCTGTCATTTCGTGACCTCGACACTGACACTGGGGCGTCCAGGCCGGGGCCTTTGTTCACAAGAGTGTGGCCGTGGGGCCGGATGGCCCTGGGCTAGGCTTCCCAAGCTGTGACCCCAGCACCAGCAGCCCCTGCCGCTCAGGGCCTGGCCTCCTCCACTGTCCTTTGCCCACTGGAGGCCAAGCTTGGACATCTTGTGCCCCAAACAGCCTTGCTCTGGGCTAGACACCCCTCCTTGGTACCAAAACCACCTTTAGAACAAGGGTGAGCAGGACAGGGAGTCGGCTGCTCCTGACAATAAGGCCTGCAGAGTTATAGGCTTGGACTTTGTGACACTTGATTACTTCTGCTACTCAGACCTGCCGTGCTAACTTCCTGCTTCCTGATAACCCAGGCAGGAGAGGTGTCTCCATGGCTCAGCTCTGGCCTTGGAGCCTCCCAATGGTCGGGAACGCAGTTCCCACCCACTGCTGCCTCCTGCCCGCCCAGGTTGAAAACTCATGGGCCCGTCCTGGAAGGGCAAGAGGCCCCCCAGGGCCTGAGAGTCCCAGGCAAAGGAACTGCCAGGCAGCCGCGAGGACCTCCCCAGATGAGGGGCCTCCCTCCCTCCTGCCTACCGAAGTCCTGGAGGAGCAAGCAGCCTTGAGAGGGAGGAGGGTCAGTGCCATGACCCACCACTCCCTGCGGCCCACCCCATCCCAGGCCCCCAGGCCCTGCCAAGTCAGGGCAGGGAGGGGAAGTTCTACCTCCAGACGGAGTCTTGACTGTTCCACCGTCAGACATCAGAATCACTGGAACGGGGCCCTCTGTAGGGAAATGACTAGAGCAGGACCCCTTCTTCCCCACCGGTACTCTTTGTGGCCTTGGTATCCCCAGACTCAACCACAATGCCACGGGGTGCTGGCCGGACCATGCTGTCCAGCAGCTCACACAGATATGGGGCCGGGAGGGGGCCAGGCTGTGACTCTGGGCACACACAGGAGCTCAGGGTCAGGGCCGCTCAAACCTGGCATCATCAGCAAAGACGGCAAGACTGGGGTGTGGCTGCTGGACATCCAGCCAAGCGGTCCTGAGTGCCAGACCCACCTCGAAGCAGCAGCCACAACAGTCCAGGGGTCAAGTGCAGCCCACAGGGGTCTGAACTCAGAAACACTGGTGGCCAGTGGCTTGTGGAAGGGTCCCGGCTGGGAGAAGGGCTTGCACAGCAGGCATGGGCAGCCCCGGGACTGCTCTGCTCCCCGGCCTTCATGGGACCCAGCGGGGTGCAGGCTACCCTGGGACGCCTAGGGGCACATGTGGTGCTGTATCTGAGCTGTGAGCCCAGCGGCCTCCCCGCTGCCTCTCCCAGGGCAGCCGAGCTCCCGGAGTGCTGTGGTCGGGGCAGCACCTGCCCCGCTGGGCTGCCTCTGCCCTCGGGACCACTTGCCTGCCCAGTGCGGGGGGCCCAGGAGAAACCCTGGCTCGGCCTGGATGTGGGCTCAGCCCATACCTGCTCTGGGAGCCAGGCCCCGGCCCTTCGGCCACTGTGCTGCCAAGTCCGACACCTTTCGGGCCTGTGCTCTGTGGGTCTCCGCCAGGTCTGCCGAGGCAGGAAGATGGGCCCAGCTCTCTGCCCAAACAGCCCGGTCTCCTCAGAACCACTGCATCGTGGCCTCACCTGTTTCTGTGCCAAATCACCAGGGACCTTAGCAGTAAGTGCACAACGAGTAGTTTTCCATTTTTCCCAAAGAAAAAATACCCATTTTATGCCAACTCTAGTACTGCTACAGGATAATCTGGTCTTGCGTCACGGTTCATATGAGACACAATTAGGACTCCTCTGACAGTTCTAGTGAGTTCAGATCTGACTATCGGGAACCAGCACATAGAGCCTTGAGTCACTACTGCCACTTTGAACAACTCCGGGGACCAGAAGACCTGTCACTTTGTCCAAAAGGGGTCTACCCGCTATCCGTGTTTAGGAGACAGCTCAGGGCTCTTACACCCTTGACCATCACGCATGGGACTGCACACGTGGACAGGCGCACTTTTCTTGTATGTTAAGCCCTGTGCTTCCTAATCTAAGAACGCCACTTTTAGGGATGTACCTTGAGGAAACCATGAAACGTGAGGAGAAACTTGGGTCCATAAAATGCATTTTAGTAAGGAAAATCATGGAAATAACCTGAACCAGGGGAATGATTATATAAGTTACTGTGTATTCACATGATGGGTGCTGGGCTTCCTCTAAAATGTCAAAGAACTTTAATGGCATGAGAAAACGCTCACTATGGGATATTCAGAGAAAACGCCAGGACCCACATATGTGTACTGTGATTGTAACTACCAAAGAAAGGACTGTCACCTATGGATACAGAGAAATTACTGGATGGAAACATAGTTAGGCATTAGAAATACTCCACTGAGTATTCTGGATGGGCTTTATTTTATTAACTTACTTTTGCATAATTTTTTTTTTTTTTTTTTTGCAGTGAACACAGGCTTACAAACAAAGAGAAAGGTTATTTTTTTTAAGTGGGTTGACATCCCCTACCAGCTAAGGTGGGTAGCTGGGACCAGATTTACCACCTGCCTGACAAAACACAGACATAATATATGGAACACAGCTTTCAAGACATTGGACATCAGGCAACTTAGAACAGTGATATGGGAAACAGAGTAACAATATATCATGGGATTTATAACACGTAGAACTCAATGTATGTTAGTAGTACAAAGGAAGTATGTATGCTGTTGTTGGTCTGAATCCGCATGATATCACTGAAACATAGAATTAATAAACAAAGATGTGTTCATAAACCCTAACGTGACTGTGGGACACAACAAACGATGAACAACAGCCAAAACCCCAAAAAGGACGTTAAGTTCAAACATAAAAAATATGCAATCTTAAAGGAGACAAGAAAAAAGGAACCCAAACCAGATGGGACACATAGAAAAACGGTAGATGTACTAAGCCATATCACTAATCACATTAAATATGAATGGTCTAAATACAGCAATTAAAAAGCAAAGGTGGTCAGATCGAAAAAACAAAAAAAACCAAGACCTGACTCTATACTTCCTATAGGAGACCCACTTTAAATATCAAAACATAAATATGCTAACAATTAAGGACTAGAAAAGGATATAGCATGCCAACCCTAAGCGAAGAAAGCTAGGGTGACTAAGTTAATACCAAAGTAGAAACAATTCAGACATGCATGGACGGTAGTGGGTACAGCTTTGTGGTAAATCGTTACAGTGGGACACTACCAAACTGTAAAAGAAAGTCAAATATTTTTAAAAATTTTTAAGTTTATTTATTGATTTTGAGAGAGGGAAGAGAGCAGAGCTTGAATCGTCGAGGAGCAGAGAGACGGGGAGAGAGTCCCAAGCAGGCTCTGCGTTATCAGTGTGGAGCCCAATGTGGGGCTCGAACTCACAAACCGTGAGATCAGACCTGAGCCAAAATCATGAGTCAGATGTTTAACCAACAGAGCAACCCAGGCACCCCAGAAGGAAGTGAAATCTTGATCCACACATAAGCATAGGTGAGTCTCAACATAATTATTCAGAGTGAAATAAGCCAGACAAAAAAAGTAAATGCTGTGTTATTACATTTCTGTAGAAGTTGTAGCAAATGCCTACTGGTCAGCGGTGACAGAAAACAGGTCAGAGGCTGCCTGGAGCCTGAGGGGGTGTGGACAGGGAGGGGTGGGAAGGACAGATCCCAAAGGGGCATGGGGCATCTTTGGGGTGATAGAGATGTTCCTTATCTTGTTAGTGGTGGTGGTTTCACCAGTGTAGACACATATCAAATGCATCAAGCTGACACTTTATGTACAGTTTATTCTGTGTCAATTGTACCTCAATAAAGCTGCTAAATAAAAAGTAGATGAGTGAGAGGTTTTATATGCGTTCATAAAAAATTACCTCTAAATTCGCGCAGTATTCAGTTCAGGGTGGCCTCCAGCTGGTTGCCTCACCACAGTACATGACTGTTCTGGTCTGGAACAAAGTCCAGACGTCTGTAAGTCTTCATCACAACAAGTGGAATGGAGACCCAGGCGTGAGCAGGGGCTGGGGGCCCGCCTGGTTGGGGTGTGCAGAGGGGCCCTCGGGCGCTGGACTCCCCGCAAAAAAGCAACACAGGATCTGTGCCTCCAGAGGCAGAGAAACTCGGAGGGTATGTGTGAGAAATGCTTCTAACCATAGGTGGCGAGATGTGTCAGCTGAGAAAAGTGAAAGCCCTGTGTGCAACACCGTCTTTCCCCCTTTTGGTGAGGGGTTGTTTGGGCAGCCTTTACCGAGCGTTGTTTTACAGAGCGAGCTATGGATACTGGCCACAAACATTCAAGGGCAATATGAGGAATCAGGAAACGGGACAGTTACTTCTAGTTCTGTTATTTCTAGCTGTGCCTTCCCTACTTTGGAGTCTTATATGCAAATCATTCAACATTTGTTTATAACAAAGCTCTAAAGTCAATGAGGAGAACCACTTGGAGGTGTCCCAGCATAAGTTGCTACTTGCCAGGCTTTTCATTCAGGATTATCACAGTTTGTTTACGACGAGGGAAATAAGCCATTACCTTTCACCAAACCACACCGTTTTATTTATTTAGGGTGTACGCCCCATCTGCTTCCCAAAGGAATTTCGGGCAGCTTATAAGATTATGCTCAACACAGAACAGGACTACTATAAATAGAAAATAAACACAGAGCAGACAGCCCAAGGTTGCCGGGCGCTGGGGACGGTCCTGCAGGGAAGCATGGAGTTGAGCCGGAGGCTCAGGCTTCCTGTCGATGTGACCCTGTGGCAGCTACTTGACTCTGACGACGTTCAGCTTTCTCACCCACAGCTGGGGTAGTTAGCACTGTCTTCCTCACACGGCTGTCCTGCGCACGATCTGTGCGAGCAGCGAGCGCGGGCTGCTCCTTGCGTGGGTGCCCCCCTCCCCAGAGGAACACAGCACTCACTCCCCAGCTGACCCCTCTCAGATGAGGCCCCAGAAGAGTCGCTCCTGCGGGTCGGCGGGGGGCGACAGGCCCAGTGCCCCACTAAGCTATGCTGCAGGGATGTTCGGGGCTCCCCGAGCGGCTGCCCGGTCCCCTTCCAGGTGGCCTCGCTGGCTCCCAGGAGACACACTCTCTAGTGGGATTCTCTCAGCTCTGCTCGCTGGATTAGAGTACCCCTAATTCTGATTAAGTAGAAAAACAAAAAGACACTTTGAGAATGAGTAAAATGAGTGTATACATTCCCAAGACAAACAAAAGCGATCAGGTCAGCAAGGTCCTTTCTGTGGAGCTGAAAAGAAGCAGAAAAGGAGCAAGCAAAGGAGGAGCCTCTACGGCTGGTGGCCCCGTGAGGAAGTGACTGGCCTGCCACCTGCTGGAGAACCGCGGCCTCCCTGCACCTCAGCTGGCCGTGGTCAAGGCCAGCGGGAAGAGCGGACAACACCCAGTGGTTACGGCTTAGCTGAGATGCAAGGATGTCGAAGCCATGCTCCACAGCGCCACCAAGGAAAGGGACACTCATGCGTCTACTCAGCTTCGCCTCTGCCCCAGAGCCCACCCTGCACAGACCACCCACCTGCGTGGACAACCCACCCTGCCAGACCACCCACCTGCATGGACCACCCACCCTTCATAGACCACCCACCCTGCACAGACCAGCCACCCTGCCAGACCACCCACCCTGCACAGACCAGCCACCCTGCACAGACCACCCACCCTGCCAGACCACCCACCCTGCACAGACCAGCCACCCTGCACAGACCACCCACCCTGCCAGACCACCCACCTGCACGGACAACCCACCCTTCATAGACCAGCCACCCTGCCAGACCACCCACCCTTCATAGACCACCCACCCTGCACAGACCACCCACCCTGCCAGACCACCCACCTGCACGGACAACCCACCCTTCATAGACCAGCCACCCTGCCAGACCACCCACCCTTCGTAGACCACCCACCCTGCACAGACCACCCACCCTGCCAGACCACCCACCTGCACGGACAACCCACCCTTCATAGACCAGCCACCCTGCCAGACCACCCACCCTTCATAGACCACCCACCCTGCACAGACCAGCCACCCTGTCAGATCACCCACCCTGCACAGACCACCCACCCTGCCAGACCACCCACCTGCATGGACAAGCCACCCTGCACAGACCACCCACCCTGCACAGACCAGCCACTTGCATGGACAACCCACCCTGCACAGACCACCCACACTGCCAGACCACCCACCTGCATGGACCTCCCACACTATAAGATCCCCACATTGTACAGACCACCCGCTTTTATGGACCTCCGAGACTATACAGACCACCCACCCTGCACAGACCACCCACCCTGCATGGACCTCCCCCACTGCCTGGGCCTCCCACACTGCACAGGGTCTCCATGCATCTTCCCCTCAGGGAAGTAACAATGACAGCCAACACTGTGGGGAGGGTATCTCGTGCACAGTTCTAAGCACAGTACATGCGCTCATCTTCATCACACCCCATGAAGCAGGTGACATTATTGTGCTAATTTATTTACAGGCAAGGAAACAGAGCTCTGCGCCATCTCTCTGACCCAGCATCTTCCCCAAAGGGGTGGACATGGCGTGATGCTGGCGGCGCCTCCTCTGTCCCTGATACGATTAAGGAGCGACAAGCAGGGGGCCCTTGCTGTGTAGACACCCCCTCCTCTGGGGCAGGGCTAAGGAACAAGATGACCCCGTCTCAAGACGAGAGCAGTTTCCCATACCTGCGGGGGTTGCAAAAGAAAGCCCGCGGAGCTAGCACCGCACCGGCTCAGCCTTGGGGCTCTGCAGGCGCAGATCCTGCCGGGAACGTGGGTGCCCCCTCCCCACCGCGGGAGGCAAGAGGCCGAGCACCCGGCACCTCGCGCGTCCTGACGCCCACGTGGCCTCCCCACAAGACTGCGCATGCCCAGCGGGCACAGCGGCGCACGCGCAGCAGCCGCGAGGCGGGAGGGTGCGGGGGACCCGAGTGGCCGCCGCTGCACCCGCTGGCGCCGTGCGTTCGCGCGGTGCGTGCCCTGAGCCTGCCTGCAGAGCGGGCTTGAGCTCCGCAGGCCGTGGCCCCAGAAGGCCGGAAGCCCTCGTGGTGATTCCTGGGTGTCACCCTGCGTGTTGCACCTGCCCGGCCTGTCTGCGTGTCCGGGAGGCACCCGGGCCCTGTCCCCTGCGTGACGAGCAGGGCGCCGGCCCTGCACGCTGTGGGGGCCGCGCCTCCTCGGGGCCTAGACCTCCAGGACCAGCCCCCTCCACGCTCGAGTCCCCTGTGAGCCTGGCCGCCCTCACTTCGCACTGCGGACCCTGCACTGCTCGCCTCCTCGCCGCCGGCCTCCTCCAATGCTTCTGGACCCTTCTCCCCGGTCATCACACAGCACCTTCCTTGGCCAGACCACACCCCCTTCGCTGGGATTTTAGCTCCTGGCTCCTCCCTCCATTAGACCCCCCCCCCCCACACCCCCCACCCCGGATTCTCGTGGCTCCTTCCTGAGCTCTTCTGCCCACCTGGACCACTCCTTTCATGCTGACCCCAGACCTTGTCCTACCCACCCCTGCACAGGCCATGTGTGGGTCTCCTCCCTGACAAGGGCCAGCAGGGCCTCCAGGCCACTGACCCTCGGTCCTCCACTGCCCCCGATGCCCTCACCCCTCTGTACCAGGCCCTGTGTGCCTTCCTATTTCTCTGCATCATCACCTTGGACCCCTTGGCAAACGGCTGTTGTGTGTAAGCGGATACTTGTGCCCTGGTGCTGCCTACTTCCTTCTTCCGCCCCCCTGGGGCTCCACCTGAGCCGGGCTCAGGCCCCCCCCCCCACTGCCCCCCCCCCCCGCCCCCGCGCTGGATCCCCTCCTCCCTCTCTGCTTGATGAGCCCTGTCAGCCTACAGACCGGCTGTGGTCTGTCCTATCCCAGAAGGAAACCTTCCCTTCCACCCGACCCCACACCGGGCACACCCCCACAGCACACAGGAGAGGGTGGTCGGGGCCCTGGATGGCCTTGTGTCACTGAGTCAGGACAACCTGCCGGGCCTGGTCCCCTCGGCCCTCCCCAGGAGACCCGCGGCCTGGCTGGTGCCTGTGTTGCCCACATGGAGTGCACTCTCCCGTCAGCTGCTGGCAGTTCCCTCTAGAGCCTGGGGCTGGTCCGTTCCCATGTCCGCATCCGCGGCCACAGCTGAACACCCGCCACCCCAGGCTGAACCATGGACAGTACTTCCTACGGCGGAGGGCTGCGGCCTGAGCCCCAGCCCCACTGTCCCCCACCAGTGATGGAGAACTTGGTTGTCTAGACTTCCCTGGGTCCCCTGCCTCCACGCGCCCCCTCATGCCCTTCAGTGTCCTTCAGCTTGAGGCCTGTTTCATGGGCTGCTCAGAGCTCCCAGGAGTTTGCCGGTTCACACTGCAAGAGGAAGAAAAATCTGCCAAACCCAAATATACCCTCAAATGTCAAAACCCTACTTGTGCTGTTGAGGGGATTCTGGGGAGCCCACCATGAGGTCCACACACACAGTCTCCAGGAGAGTTCCAGGGCTCTCACACAGCCTCCTGTTTCTCTAAAGTTCCAGAGCCGCCGTGAAACCGTTTGTATTTTAGTAATTAGACTGCTCAGCTACAAGGGGCAGTTCCCTCTGGTGCTTGACGAAGCAGCCTTTCTGAAGGGTGCTGGAAAACCCCAGTAATGCAGAGCTCACATGAAACCACATCCACTCTCCCTCCTCTGATACCCTTGGGGTAGATGGTTTGGGGATGCAGACCTCGTCAGGTCTTAGAAGTCAAATACGGTGCCTATACTGTGCTATGTTAGGTGATGCCCCCGTGGGCCTTGGACAGCATCCCAAAATCAAACACACTGGTGGTTGCTCACAGTGAGATAGACTAGATCCAGTTCGGGCAGATTTTACACCAAACTGAAGAAAACACTTGTGGTATTTGGTGCCGTCTGGGTTTCAGAAAGGCAGGTGAGGTGTTGTCGATGAGACCGTCCCATGCCACGGGCACATGGCCAAGGTCGGACCGGAGGCACTGGGTGCTCCCTCCACATAAGCCTGCATTCACACGTACATCTAGGCACCCCTCCCAGCCCAACAATTCCTGGCCCTCCCAGCCTCTCGCTGAAATCCGGGGGAGCAGGTTCCTTCTGCCACAGAGGGCTGCTGCTCACGTGTGTGGTTACACGAGAAGTTTTCTGTCACCAGGGAAACTGGCAGCACCCCAAGTCAGGTGCGGGCGACCTTTTGTCTGTTGACGGGCCCTGCATGCTTGGCACAGGCTTCTCTGTAGGTGTCTCTGCACTGAGCAAAGCATTCACGTTTATTTCCTCGCTGGCCTGTACTCAGTAGGACGCTGCCTGAGGGCCAGCCAGTTCCGTTTAGGAAGGACACGTGGCCATCAGCCAGGCCGGGCTGGGGCCAGATCTTCACACACAGCGTACGCCCGTGGGCGGCCAGTCCTAAGGGCACACAGAGGTGCCGCTGGGAATTTTCTGGCCACATCAATTCTCTTTCTAAAGACGCCATTGGAATCAGGCATAACTGAATACATTCTGTGCCTTTCTTAATCTGATCACATGCTGGACGGTCAGGTTTTCGTTCAATCTGATACTGCAGTCCCCAAATTCAACCTACCCTTGGAGCTGAATTAACTGTTCTGTGCAATGTTACCAAGAGGCGACATTCTTTATAAGGAATAAACACAAATCCAGACTCTGCTATTTGGAAATTTGTGAAATCATGGGGCAGCTGATGTTAATCTTTTCATACTCGGTATAAAGCAAGCTAACGGTGGGGCGCCCGGTGGGCTCAGTGGGTTGAGCGTCCGACTCTTGATTTTGGCTCATTCAGGTCATGATCCCAGGGTCGTGGGATCAAGCCCTGTGTTAGGCTCTATGCTGAGCATGGGGTCCCCTTAAGATTCTCTCTCCCTCTGCTCCTCTCCCTCTGCCCGCACTCTCTTTCTCTCTCTGAAAAAAGCTCAATGTGTGCGCCAAGAGTTGCCAGGGGATGGCTGACCCACTGTGCAAGGGACACAGTCCTCTCCATGCACAATGGTGCACAGACGCATGGGGACCAGGCCTATGGGCCCTGCTCGAGAGGCTCCATCGGGCAGGTGGCATGGACCAGGAGAGTCTTCGTGTGCTCAGGTGGGCCATTTCATCTCAGAGGAGCCCTCGAAAGGCCAACAGACTCCAGGACTTGGCCTCCCTCCTCCCGGTCCCACTGGGCAGGTGTGTGACAAGAGGGCCATGGAGTCTCGGAGCACAGGGAGGGGACCAGAGCTCATCAGCTGCTCACCAGGGGCCCAGGAAGCTGTTTGCCGTTCCAGAAGAACAGTGCTTACCGGAGAATGTTTACAAGGCTCGAGGAATCATGAAATGAAACCAGAAAAACTCTTGGTGGGACCAGAGCACACGCTTCTGGAGGTTTGTTTCAAGCCCAAGAGTGGAAACCCTGAACCGGCGCAGCGTGCTTACCCAGGAGGGACGAAAGGGCCACCAGGGTCCACATGGTGAGGAGGAAGGGGCCCCGCACAGACAGCCGCCGCACGCTGGCCGCCGGGATCCCGCTGCTGTTCCAGGGGGCGGTGGTCTCTGGCCCCCGGCCCCCGCTGACGAGTGCCCAGGAGTGGGCGGTGCCCGTGAGCCAGGCCACCAGCACAAAGGCATACGGGCCAGATCCCCGTGCCCACATGCTGGGCGTGGGGTGCCGGGCTCCTGACAAGCTCGGAGTATCCACTGTGGGCTCACAACTTGCGGTGACCTTGTCTGTGCAGGGAAATGCCCAGCTGGTCTCCAGCGACGCCAGCCCCACCTCCCTCTGGCCGCCTTGTCCCAGAGCTGCGTCTGCTCTGCCCACAACCTCCCCGCTGCCTTCCCTTTGCTGACCATAAGCCCAGCCTTGTCCTAGGTGGCCCGTGGCCCATGACCCACCCCCCCCAGGTCATCCCCAGATAAGCTCCCACTTCCTTCCTTCCCTTGATTCAGCAGGCCTTCCTTGGGGCCGGCTCTTACCCGCAGTTCAAAGACTTTGCTGGGAGGGGGTTGTCCATTTCCCTGTGCTGGGAAGATAAGGGGCCCGCCCATCCCTTCCCGAGATTAGGTTCTGCCCGTCACATAAAATAAAAGCAGATGAAGAAACAGCATTTAATCGGTTCTTTATCAGGTCTTTCGGTCTTTGTTTGGAAGGCGGCCTTGGGATTCGGAGAGCACACCTAGTCGTATTACCTGCAAAGCCGGTGCAGTCGAGAAGTTCCCACTTCGGGGTCCACAGCAGGGCGTGGACCTCACAGAGCCCCCTGCCACCTGCTTGGGTGGCAGAGTGGCCCCCTGGCCTCTGCCCTTGCCAAATCCCTTTTCTTCCCACTTCCTGTGCCCAGGTGACCTTGCCGCCTGTGGGTGAAGACCCCCAACCTCAGAACCGGAGCCTGGGGGGGTAGGGCATCCACTACCCTGTGTGGCCAACCCCCAGCACAATGAGCAGGTGGGGGCAGAGACCATGGCCCGGCCTGACATGTGGTGCCAGAACTCAGGGTGAGAGGCATCCGCTCAGGGCGACCTGGGGTGGGCTGTCAGAGCCCAAGCAAGATGGACAGAGTGTCATGGGGGTGAAGGGGGCTGCTAACCGGAGACTGATTACCTAAGAGGGGATGAATCAAAGACATAAGTCCGTTGAGGATGATGGGAGCTGAGTTTCTTAAATGTCTAAAAAGGGAGTTACAAATTTTGGGAGGAGAGAAAACCATTGTAAACTCTGACTTGGATTGGAACTGATTATATCTGTATGAACTGATCATTTTCAAAATACAAGGTGGACACAGACATAACTATAGATGTGAACTAGCATGCATGTCCCACCTCTGATGGGGTCACAGTAGGGACCAACAGTGTCCCCACAACAGTGAGCGCACCCAACACCAGACCTGGGTTTCCCAGGGCAGCCCAGAGTCCTGGGGCAAGATGAGCCAGGAACCTGTGTCAGAAAGATGAGGCCGTGTGAACAGAGCACAAGCCAGCCGAAACAAAACCATCCAATCGTGAAAGTAAGTAATCATGACAATCAATTTTTCTTTAATGTTTATTTTTGAGAGAGAGAGAGAGAGAGAGAGAGAGAGAGAGAAAGACAGAGCATGAGCAGGGGAGGGGCAGAGAGAGGGAAACACAGAATCTGAAGCAGGCTCCAGGCTCCGAGCCGTCAGCACAGGGCCCGACGCGGGGCTCGAACTCACAGACCGCGAGATCATGACCTGACCTGAAGTCTGACAGTCAACCGACTGAGCCCCCAGGCGCCCCGTAATAATAACAATGAATTCTAACCTAGTGAATGAAAGTAGGGCTCATGAATCCTTACTTACATAAGTTAATAACTGGGAAATTTGAGGAGGATCATGACGTTTGCGTAGTCTCAGAGAACCTCATTAGTGACACGGGGGAACGCACCCTCACAGGCAAGATGCTGGAGAGCACGGCCTCAGCTAAAGGTGGGAGTGAGAACCGAACGGGAGGTGGAGGGGTAATGACACGTCTCGTTGCCAAGTTATCCTCAGTGGTCAAACAGAAAACGTTTCTCTTGTTATTCTCGCAATATTCCTGTCGAAATTAAAAAAAATTTTTAATATATTACTTAAAAAAGTCTACAAATAAACAAGCTTATATAAAAAGTATACATTTAAGTTCTGCTTCATTACCATGTAGAAAGTCACAAGAGACTATTTTCACCCAACAACTGAAACAAGCTGGTCGAGCTATAAATTCATAGTTTGTAAAAACCATCCATGAGCTAAAGATTCCAGGAAACTGCAGTAAATTGAACCACAGGGACTGAGGGGCCCCTCATGAGGGAAAAGGGGCTGATCCTCCCCACGACAGGGGGTAGTATTTTTAAACTACACTGGATCTTTTGAAAGTTAAATGAAATAAAGGATTTTCTGGCTAAATAAATAACAGCCAGGAGACTTTTGGAAAGGAACAGCATTGAGGGGGAACAGACTCACTGTATGAGGACGTACAGGGCTCAGATGATCCAAACGAGCCACGGTGCAGGGACAGGAGGACTGGGGCTGGGGACAGCAGCGTCTTCCAGCCGGGGTGGGGGTGGGGGGGTGGCGGAGAGGGCGAGCGGCTGTTCTCTGTAGGAAAAGAGAAAGAATCCTGCAGGGCAGAGAGCCTGGGGACAGTGCCAGCCCCGACCAGTGGCTTCTGGAGCGAGAGCAGCTTGGCTGGGGCTCGCTCCACACAGAAACCCTTTGTGCCCGTTCCGAACTTTCTGCCGTGTGTGTGTGTTCTGTTAATATAAGTACGTACACACGTACGTATATACGAGGCTGGTTGCCTCTCTCCCTGCAAGGGAGGGAGGGGGAGTCGGCCCCAGGCCCTCGGAGAGCAGAGCCCACCGGGGGTCCCCATCCCTGGCCGAGGCCACTCCCTGACTGGCTCCACCCGCCTCTGGATCAGACGCTATCAAGTGACTGGTTCTGTCTGTGGCTTGGATTTTTCCAAGAAGTTGTTCCATAAACGGAAGCCGCTATTTATCCTGGGGGGACCGCGTTTGGGGACCGGGAGAAGCCCCGTGTGGCCGGCTCTGAGCGTGATTTCCTCTGCAAGGTCGAACCCTGTTTCGCCGAACTTCACTTTCCTCTGAGCCGAGCCAGTGGCCAACGCATGCTTTGTTCTAGGACTCAGCAAAGTTGAGTCAGTGTCTGTTGTTACACGATTTCCTTTTTGCTTTTTTGTTTTTTAAAAACAGCTTTGTCGGGGCGCCTGGGTGGCGCAGTCGGTTAGGCGTCCGACTTCAGCCAGGTCACGATCTCGTGGTCCGTGAGTTCGAGCCCCGCGTCAGGCTCTGGGCTGATGGCTCAGAGCCTGGAGCCTGTTTCCGATTCTGTGTCTCCCTCTCTCTCTGCCCCTCCCCCGTTCATGCTCTGTCTCTCTCTGTCCCAAAAATAAATAAACGTTGAAAAAAAATAAATAAATAAATAAATAAATAAATAAAAAATAAAAACAGCTTTGTTGAGATGTAATTCACATACCATATAATTCATCTATTAAAAGTGTATCATTCGGGGTGCCTGGGTGGCTCAGTCGGCGAAGCGTCCGACTTCGGCTCAGGTCATGATCTCACGGTCCATGAGTTCAAGCCCCACATCAGGCTCTGTGATGACAGCTCAGAGCCTGGAGCCTGCTTCAGATTCTCCTTCTCTCTCTGCCCCTCCCACACTGGCACTCTGTCTCTCTCTCTCTCTCAAAAAAAAAAAAAAAAAAAAAAAAAACACATTAAAAAATGTATCATTCAATGGCTTTTAGTATATTCCAGAGCGTGCCTCCCTCGAGATATCAACAGAGCGCTGAATCCCCGCTCAAGACCCGCCACCCGTTAGCAGGCGCCCCCAGCTCCCGACGGCTAAGCGGCTTTCTGTCTCCAAGGATCTGCCTGTTCTGGATGCTTCAGAGAAGGCGCCCATGAGGACGTGGTCCCCGCGCTGCCCTCACAGAGTGTCGTGGCGCCCGGGCCCCTCCACTGTGGCCGTGTCAGCCCTTCATCCTCTGTGAGGATGTTAAGGTTTCCGTCCCGTCTGTCAAGCGGTGCTCCCTCGACTCTTCCTGCTTTCTGGCTATTAAAGTCATGCTGGGGGGCACCTGGGTGGCTCAGTCAGTTGAGCGTCTGACTTCAGCTCAGGTCACGATCGCACCGTCTGTGAGTTCGAGCCCCGCGTCGGGCTCTGTGCTGGCAGCTCAGAGCCTGGAGCCTGTTTCAGATTCTGTGTCTCCCTCTCTCTGCTCCTTCCCTGCTCATGCTCTGTCTCTCTCTGTCTCTCAAAAGTGAATAAACGTTAAAAAACAAAATTAAAAATAAGCAAATAAATAAACCCATGCTGGTGCGAGCGTTTCTGTCCAGTCCTTGTGTGTCTGTGTTCCGTTTCCCCATTTCCCTCCTGTATGCTCCCCGTTTCCATTTGCCCGGGTGTATGCTCAGGAGGGGGTCGTACGCAGTCCGCCGGTTATTCCTCCAAACTAGATTTATTGCCCTCCACCACTTTCTGCTTTCAATTTTCCTACTGCGGGAAAACACAAACCGCAACATTTTCCGTCTTAACCTGTGTTATGCGTGCAGCTCGCTGCATCAGGCAGGTTCACACAGCCGTGCAGACGCCATCACTGTCACCGCAGAGCCCTTTCCGCCCCCACACCGGCGCTCCGGCCCCCTGAATGCCGACCCCCGCCCGCGCCCCCCAGGCCCTCGCGGCTCTGACTCTGGCGACTCGTGTCAGCGGAGCCACGCAGCGTCTGTCCTCCGTGATGGCTTGCTGTTCTCAGCACCACGTTCTCCGGGTGCATCCGTGTTGTAGCAAGGCTCGGAATCGCACTCGTCCTTAAAGCTGAGCAAGCCGGCCTCACACGTTGTTTTGTGCTGGTCTCCACCTGCAGATAGTGACACCGGGGACTGAAATGTGGGACTACCTGTCCTGACCCTCCACAGACACTCCTGACCTGAGCCAGGGGCTCGACCAGCCTCGGAGGACACACCCCTGCAACAGCCATCGAGGAGCACTGAAGAAACCAGGCTTCTTACTTCCAAGTCCCGGGGGTACGCGCGACATGCCTGGGGCCACACGGCGAGGTCACGGTGGGCAAGGGAGACAGAAAACACAGGCCTGGGGGTCTGCCCTTATTGGGGTCAAGCGTGGGCTGCCTAGGGTGTGGGTTCACTCTTCGTTGGTGAATTGAAAACAGGAGCAGGAATTAAAGTGAGGTCACTCAAACCGTCTGCCATCTAGGTCAGCCGGAGCTTTCTGGGAAGGGAACGCCCGGGGTGGGGCAGCCTGTGTCTGTACCTAGTTGTGTAGCCGGCATTGTGTCTGTTGGAAGTGGATGCCTTTGGAGTGCTCACGCCGGGTGCTTACGATGCAATGCATGGGGCACATTTCACTCATCCATCCATCTGTCCGTGGACGCTTGATCACGGGGTGTGATCCTTTTAAGAGGGTGCTAAATTGCGTTTGCTACTGCTTTTTGAGGGACCTCATAAGGGTTGTGAGTACATAGTGTCTTTGGCTTGGTATAGGGAAATGCTGGCCTCACAACGAGTTAGGAATATTCCCTGCTTCTCAGTTTTGGGGGAAAGTTTGGGCAAGATTGGTATTAGTCCTTTAAATGTTCGGCAGGTCCACCGGTGAAGCTCCCAGGTCCTGGGCTTCTCTGTCAGACTTTTGATCACCGATTCCATTTCCTGACTAGGTATTGGTCCATCCAGATTGTCTGCTTTTCATAATTCAGTCTGGGTGGGGTTTGTGTTTTAGCGATGTGCTCCTTCATCTAGGTCATCGGACTGGTTGGTGTCCAGTTGTCCACAGGGCTCTCCTGATTCTTTTTATTTCTGTAGAATCGGCAGGAATGTCCCCACTCCCATTTCTGATTCTCGTATTTGAGACTTCTCTGTTTTTCTCCGTGCATTTAGCTAAAATTTTGTCAATTTTGTTGATTCTTTTGAAGAACCAACCTTTGGTTTCGTTGGTTCTCTCCATTGTTTCCCTATTCTCCACTTAATGCAACTCTGCTCTAATCTTTACTATCTCCTCTCTTCTGCTAGCTTTGGGTTGTTTGCTTTTCTCCTGGTTCCCTAAGAGTAAAGTTCACTGGTTGATTTGAGATCTTTCTTGTTTTTTAATGTAAGCCTTTAGAGCTATAAATTCCCCCCTTAGCACCACTTTCACTGTGTCCCATAAGTTTTGACGTGTTGTGCTTTTGTTTCCATTTGTCTCTAAGTATTTTCCGCATTTATTTCTTTGATCTATTGGTTGTTTAGACATGTCTTATTTAATGACCACAGACTGGTGAATTTTTCTTCTGTTACAGATTTCCAACTTCATCCTATCATGGTTGGAGAAGGTATTTTGTATAATATCTGTCTTTTAAAATCTACTGAGATTTAATTAGTGGTGTAAGATATGGTCTGTCCTGGAAAACGTGCTCTTGGAGGAACAGGTGTGCCACTGCTGGGTGGAGTGTCCCCTGGGTGTCTGTTAGAAGTCGGTGCTTGTGTGGTTCAGGTCCTCTGTGTCCTTCTCTCTTGACTGCTTGTCCCGTCCGTTACTGTGAGTGACATCGAAGTCTCCCAACTATGATCACAGGACTGTCTATTCCCCAATCTTGCGGATTTCTGCTTCGTGTAATTCGGTGGTCTCTCATTGAGTGCGTAAATGTTTGTATCTTCTGGCTGTAAAGAGCTTCTTATGAACATATAATGCCTTCTTTGTGTCTTGTAAACTTGTTGATTTGGGGTCTGTTTTGCCTGATATTGGCAGGACCACCTGCTCTAATCTGGTCACTGTTCACATGGAGTGTTCCCTCCGGCCTCTCATTTCACACGGTTTGTATCTGTGGATCTCAAGTGAGTCTCTTGTAGATGCCAGGTGGCTGCATCTTGTGTTTTTGTCCATTTTGCAGTCTTGGTCTTCTGATTGGAGAGTTTAATCCACTTACATGTAGAGTAATCCCTGAGAGTGGGTGCCTTACTTCCGTCATTTCCCCATTTGATTTCTGTGTGCCTTACAGCCTTTGTGTCTATCGTTTCTGCATTATTGTCTTGTTTTAGTTGATTTTTTGTAGTGAAATGTTAGAATTCCTTCTCATTTCTTTTTGTGTATATTCCATAGCTGTGAAGGGGAGGAAGGGCCCAAGCCCTTTAAATCTCCTGGAAGTCCCTTCAGCTGCAAGGGAAGGGGCTTGCTGCAGTGGGGTGGGGGGAAGGGGAGACACAACAACGACACCCACCTCCGTGTCCGCATCTCCCTGATCAGCCAGCAGTGGGGGCACAGATCCTCAGTATTGGAGGACGTGGGCCTTTCTGCTCACCCAGGTGTAAGATATGGTCTGTCCTGGAAAATGTGCTCTTGGAGGAACAGGTGTGCCACTGTGTGCGAGCTGCTTCAGGAGCGCGTGGCGGGCAGGGCCGGGCCTGGGGAGCTGCTCCCGTGCTCAGAGTTGCAATGGACCGAAATTAACCTCAGTTTACCACCAAGCCTTCTCTGGGAAGTTGCTGGCCTTCTGCAGACTCCACAGTCCGAGCAGTTACCCAGCTTCTGCCAGTGCAGCTGTCTGGATGGCAAGACCGGTCCCCATGCTGTGTCCTCTGTGTCCTTCCCAGCTTCCCACACAGACAGGTCCCTGTCCTCTGCCTCCTTCCCAGTGTCCTGCACAGCCTTTTAGAAAAGAAATATTTCCTCTTGTCATAACATTTTCTTCATTCTAAAGGCAGTACTAGCCCAGCCTTAGATTCCCTTTGCTTTCCCTTTTCAAGATGAGCAGGTGTTCCATTTCAGTTGGAAAATGGGGGCCAGAAATGTTCGGTTAACAGTATTCTATATCTGAAGTCTTTGGTCTTACGAAGAAGGAGGGTGTGTCCCGAACTGACCGATCCACCTGCTTATGGACTTGGAAGAGGGAGACCAAACACTGGGGTCTGCTGGCCTTACACGGCCTGGATTTGGGGGACTCTGCATGACTTAGCCTCATGGGCCCAGAAAGGCACCTGTCTCCTTGGCTGCCCAATAGCAGCCTTACCACTTATATCTCAAAGGAGAACAAGAAGAACCCAGCTCTTGAGTGTTCCAAGTGAAGAAAGAGAGTTGTGCCTGGATGCCCCAAGGTCCCTAAAGGAAGACACTATGAGTGGCCAGGACACTTTTTCTTTCTGAGACAGATGCCCAGCTGTCCCCCCAAAGCTTGGCTCTAGGCTGTTGGAATACCCCTCTGCACATGCCCTCACTCAGGACAAGCCACCTCACTCAGGACCAGAAGTGTTGAGTCCACTACGATGTTACCCTTGACAGAAGGCAGGAGGGTGGGCAGGGGATGGTGAACATTGCTCAGCATTGCCTTGGACAGAGTTTTAGGGACAATCAGCCTCTACTGTCTCCCTCGGTGCCCGACACTCCTGTCCTCCTACATTGAACGGCCTCCAAGAGACAGCTAATGTAGGTTGAAACCTAAAGGTGTCATGTTCTAAAATGTGCAGTCTGTTCTCTGATTTTTCAGAATAACTCAGAAGGTATAATTGTCTTCACCGACGGTGGAATATCTTTGAGTAATTCTTTCCAGGGTGTGTGATGTGGATGTGTCTCAGACACTGAGGATGGCAAGGCGGTCAGGGTCCAGACAGCAGGTGAGGCTGAGACCGTCCGCGGGGTTGCGTGAGATGTGTCCAACGCACCCACAAAGGGAAGGAAATCACACTGGCCACAGACGTCTCATTCACAGTGACAGATGCCAGGAAACAATGCAACGTAGCTTCATCGTGTGAGGGTTAGTAGCTGTCAACACTAAATTGACAGACTAGGCTCCAGAACGAGGGTAAAATAAGGCACTTTGGGGGGCGCCTGGGTGGCGCAGTCGGTTAAGCGTCCGACTTCGGCTCAGGTCACGATCTCGTGGTCCGTGAGTTCGAGCCCCGCGTCGGGCTCTGTGCTGACGGCTCAGAGCCTGGAGCCTGTTTCGGATTCTGTGTCTCCCCCTCTCTGACCCTCCCCTGTTCATGCTCTGTCTCTCTCTGTCTCAAAAATAAACAAACGTTAAAAAAAATTTTTTTAGATAAAAATAAATTTTTTTTTTAATTAAACAAACAGCACTAGTTAAAGGTATTGGAAAGCAATGAACGAAGGTAAAAACTTAAATACTTAAAAAAAAACCCTAAATGAATAGAACTGCAACAGGGGTTCGCACGGAAACAGCTGTGGCCCGACGGCAGCTGGGGGTGGGGGGCCGTGCAAGTCAAGCAGAGGCCACGGCCCCCCTGGCTTGAAGAGTGGGACGCCAGAAAGCGAAGGGTGAAGTCCCCAGAAGGGCTACAATGAGGCTGTAGGTCTGCGTACAGATTCCGTCCAAACCCTCGTCTGACTCCCAAGCCGCACGTGCGGGGCGGATGCTGAGATCTCAGAGCAGAGGAGCAGCAGCCACAGGCAGGAAGGGCTGAGCAGACAGACAGCTGCCTCTGTCACAGGGAGGCCGAGGCCGGTGTCTGCAGCCAGGTAGACGGCCTGCTGGAACAAAGGTGAACACCCTTCCGGCGAAGTTAGGACAATGCAGAGTCTGGACTGCAGACCGGCACACAGTGGTTTCCAACGAAACGTCACTCGACAGGCAAAGACACAGGGAAGTGTGACCCAGCTCAAGATCATGAAAGATGGCGAAACTAGAAGACGAGAACCTTATTCTCTTTTAATTTTCCAAATCATGTTTCTTCATTTTTGAGAGGCAGAGAGAGACAGAGCACAAGCGGTGGAGGGGCAGAGAGAGAGGGAGACACAGAGTTGGAAGCAGGCTCCAGGCTCCGAGCTGTCAGCACAGAGCCCGACGCGGGGCTCGAACTCACAAGCTGTGAGATCACGACCTGAGCCGAAGTCGGAGGCTCAACCGACTGAGCCACCCAGGTGCTCCAGAAGACAAAGACTTTAATATGTTCAGGGAATTTAAGAAAAATATGGTCATAACAGATAAACAGATGGGGATTCCCAACAGAGAAATATAAATTATTTTTTTAGAGAACCAAATGGAAATTCAGGAACTTAAAATTACTATAGATCATATGCTGGGTTGTAAAGTACGTCTCAGATGTTTCCAGTAACTGAAATCTTAGAAACTGTATTCTCTGATCACAATGGAGTTAAATTAGAAATTAATAATTACACATTTGGGGAAAAACAGATATTTGCAAATTAAAGAACATACCTTTAAATAATCCATGGGTCAAAAAACCCCACAGGAGATTAGAAAATACTTCAAACTGAGCAATAATGAGTGTATAACAAATAAAATCTGTAAGATGAGCCAAAGATGGGCTTGGAAGGGAAATTTTAATTATAATTAAAGGTTATATTTAAAAAGTTATATAAATGTTCACACTAAAAAAATCAAACAGGGGTGCCTGGCTGGCTCAGTCTCTTAAGTGTCTGACTCTTGATTTTGGCTCAGGTCGTGATCTCGTGGTTTGTGAGTTCAAGCCCCGCATCGGGCTCTGTGCTGGCAGCATGGACCCTGCTTGGGATTCTCTCTCCCCTTCTCTCTGCCCCTCCCCCACTCATGCTGTCTTTCTCTTTCTCTCAAAATAAATAAATAGACATTAAAATTTTTTCAAACAGACGATCTAAGATTCCACTTTAAGAAGTTTAAAAATTAGGGGCGCCTGGGTGGCTCAGCTGGTTGAGCATCCAACTTTGGCTCAGGTCATGATCTCGCAGTTCATGGGTTCAAGCCCTGCGTCGGGCTCTGTGCTGACAGCTCACAGAGCCTGGAGCCTGCTTCCGATTCCGTGTCTCCCTCTCTCTCTGCCCCTCCCCCACTTATGCTCTGTCTCCCTCTGTCTCAAAAATAAATAAAAACATTAAAAAAAATTTTTTTTAAAGAAGTTTGAAAAATGAGCAAAATAAACCCAAATTAAGTAGCAGAAAGTAGAAGCAAAAATGAGAAGGGGGAGAGATGAATAACAGGATTGACCGAGAAGTCAATGAAGACAAAAGTTGCTTTTTGAGATCAATAAAATTATAAAACCCTAGCAAGACTGATCAAAAGAGAAATAACCATAAGTTGCCAACATCAGAAATGTGAGATGAAGTTACTACAAACTCTACGTATGTTAATAGGATAGTATTAGAACATTATGAATGATTTTATACTGACAAATTTGACAACTTGTGTCACACCTTCTTTCAAAATGCAACTTACCGAAATTGACACAAGGCGAAATAGACAATTTGAATAGCCCTATTCTTTCAGGTGAGAATGAACTGGATGCTGTTATTGACGACTGTATATCTAGTAAAGGAATTAAATTAGTTATCAAATGCCTTCCCACAAAGACAATGCCTGAGCTAGAGGACTTCAAAGATAAATTCTATCTGATAGTTAATGAAGATATGATGCCAATATTTCACAAAATATGCCAAAAACTAGGGAGAAGGAAACCTTCTTTTATGCGACCAGCTTAATTCTGATGTCGAAACCCGGCAAAGGCGTTGTAAGGTATGGAGACTGCAGAGGAACACCCTTCATGAGAAGAGATGCAAAAAATCTGAACAAAATACTAGCAAGCTGAATGTAGCAATATGTAAAAAAAAAAAGGTCGGTTTCTCTGGGATTGCAGGGTTAGGTTCCTATTTGAGAGTCAGATCAATGGAATTCACCATATGGACAAAATAAAGGAGAAAACCTGTGAATATCTCCAGGGGGACAGAAAGAGCACTGACCCAAACGGAAACTACGTGCAAGATAAAAGCTTTCAGCCATCAAAGCCATCAAAGTAAAACCTATAGGCATCCTCATTCTTAAATGGCAGAACATTTGGTGCTTCTCCTCCGAGGCGGAATGAGGGAAGGAGCCTGCTGTGACCTGCGACCCCCCGGTCTCACTGCAGCCCCTAGTGCAGCAAAGCAAGAAGAAAATAAGGGACAGAGACCGATCAGCACAGCGTCAAGCTGCCTCTGTCTCCACTCACTGGTGGTGCACCTGTTCACGTGGAAATTTTTAAGGAGTCGTCAAGAAAAACACGAGAGTGAAGAGTGCGGCCGTGCCTCAGAACACAAGACTAGTATGCCACGGTCCGTCCCGTATCTGCGCACTAGCAGCAGATAATTTGGAAACAAAAATTTTGAGTGACTCCGTTTATAATAGCATCAAAACTGTCAAGCACGTAAGACTACATTTAACAGAAGGTCCACAAGATCCCTCTGAAGCACGGCTGAGGGAAATAGGGGAGACCCGAATGAGTGGAGAAGCACCCTGCATGGCGTGGAGCGTTCATAGTCATTAAGCGGTTGGTTCTACCCTACGGACGCAACGTGCAGTCACCGTGGAAGCCGAGCAGGTCTGAGACCGGCCGGGGTGGAGGTGGGTGGGGGGGCCAGGGGCAGAGGAGGACCGGTGGGGTGGGCTGGGACAAAGCCCACCTCCGTAGCGCCGGCGAGTGGGGCCCAGCACTGTTCACCTCCTCGCAGTTCAGCCAGGACTGCTGTCCTCACCCTGACGCAAGGAAAGAGAGGTTGTTTGACCCGGCCAGAGTCACGCAGCTGCACAGAGGCCCGGCTGAGAGTGGACCCCGCACTCCTGCCCCAACCTCACGCCCTCGAGGGTCCTCTGCCCTGACCTCATGCCCTCGAGTGTCCTCTGCCCTGACCTCACGCCCTCGAGGGTCCTCTGCTGCCAGATGATCTGTTACTCATCACCATCTTGTTCCTCAAATGAGGTAAGGGGTCCCTGAATATTATCTGTGGACGGCCACTTTCTGGATTTCTCTGAACTCTAAGGGTTGGGAAAGACTGGTTCGTCCTGGCCCTACAGACCTAAGGTCTGGGGGTGCTGTCTTTGGCAGTGTCTGAGACGCTGCCGCCCTAAAATGGGCTATCTGGGGATCAAGGCCGTGCGCTGGGCCCCCCTGGGCTGGGGTCCTGCACCGTCGTGCCCCCTTTCTGACTAGGCGAGTTTGACCCTGGCCTTCTGTGAGCTCCGACAAGGCCTGTCCTCTGGGGACACGCGATCCAGTGGCCTCTGAGTCAGTCCTGCCCAAGACTCCTCACTTTGCTTGGACCGGCCCTGCCGCCCTCCCCACCGAAGCCTCACCGCATCCCGGGGGGCTGGCACACAGTAGGTGTTCGGCGGACGGCGGAAGCTGGGGGCTGCGTGGAAGGGGTGTCTCTGCTTCTCTTCGCAGGGTGAGAACCTTTGACGAAGCCCACGTCCTGCGAAGGGGACACAGGGGTTTCTCACGGAGGTGAGACCCGGAGCGTATCAGCATTTGCCGAGCATGTGAGCCAATACTGAGCCCCTTCGTCGTAACCCTCACGGTGTCGGGCAGTGTCTTCCTTTGATAAACTCGGCCTTGTTTTGAATTTCATCCTCATTATGTGTTTAAAGATTTCTTTACGTTTGTTCTGCCTTGTTAGGGCGTTCGTGTGATATCACACGTACGGTGCTCCCTTCCTGGCTCTTAATTCTTTGGTTTCTGCTGATACTTAATATTTCCAATTTCTGAGCCTTCACACGGGTATTATGCTTTTGTTTGCTACAGAATTAAAAAGCAGGAAGAGAATGAATAAAGCAATGTCTTTCATACGGTAAGCTCCAGGGATCCGCACCCTTGGTGTTCCCTCCGGGGAGGCCGCCCGGTGCCCAGGGCACCTGAGCAGGTGCGCAAAGTGCGAAACCTCCAGGCATCTTGAAAACACGGGGAGGGGGGCGCCTGGGTGGCGCAGTCGGTTGGGCGTCCGACTTCAGCCAGGTCACGATCTCGCGGTCCGTGAGTTCGAGCCCCGCGTCGGGCTCTGGGCTGATGGCTCAGAGCCTGGAGCCTGTTTCCGATTCTGTGTCTCCCTCTCTCTCTGCCCCTCCCCCGTTCATGCTCTGTCTCTAACTGTCCCAAAAATAAATAAACGTTGAAAAAAAATTTTTTTAAAAAAACACGGGGAGGGAGCTGAGTGGACGGGTAACGGGCGGGATTTGAGCAAAGTCAGGTGTGCGCACCACTTATAATTGTGCCTCTTTGGCAGATGTGCAGCCCAAAGTCACGGTGTGGCTCCATAACATCCGTGCTACCTCCTGGAACGATGCGCGTGCTCTCGAGGCAAAACTTCAAGTTGCTGACAGAACTCACTCTGACATTCTGTGGTGGAAGCCGTGGACGGAAACCCAGGCCTGCCCCCGCTGCCACCTGGGATCCGTGAGGGCGGTGGGCCGCAGGGTAAGGGTTGTGCCATTTGGTGTGGAGGGAAGAGAAAACACAGTCAGGGGTGCTCTGGGGGCTGGCCTGCAAGAGAGCGGGGGGCCGCCGGAGACTTTCCCATCACCTCTCTGTGGTTGGTCTCCTCCTCCGACCCCCTGAGCACTTCCTTTACTTTCCAAAGATGTAAACGGGGGCTTCCGGAAGGGGAGGTCACGCTCGGCTCTTGGTGTCTGTGCTTCTCTGGGTAAAGCTAACTGGACCGCCGTCCTCCCAGCACAGGGCACACCTGGAGTGGGCGGTGGGGGACACGGGCACAGGTCTCAGGACCGTCAGCAGATGTGAACGTGGGCCGGCTGCTGGACGACCTGAGGGACCGTGTTTATCTGGTCCCCACGGGGGTCTGTGGTTGCCCGTGGCGCCAAGCCCCAGAGGAAACCGGCCTCATTCTTCAGAAATGCCCGGTGAAGTACCGAGGGGTAAAATGCCACGCTGTCTGTCAGTTGGCCAAAATCCTCCGACCCAAACAGTAGATGGAGCAAATATAACAAAATGCCGAATTGTTAGATCGGCGGGTAAGTGCCTGGGTACGTGTGATTCTCTTCTCTCCACGTGTGCGTATGTTGAAGATCTTTCCCACTCACTTGTTGATCCTGGCCAGTGCTCCGGGCCACCGCCCCGCCCAGGGTACAAGGGTGGGAGCCGAAACCTCCCGGGTCAGCTGAGGGTCCAGCCAGCCTTGACTGCTGGGCAGGTGTAATCACTGAAAGAAAATGACAAAGTTCCGATGACCCCTCGTCCGCTGCCCCAAACCCAGACTGTCTCCTTCCCCTCGCGGTCTTTCTCTCTATCTCTGTCTTACGTTGTTTCCCACGAGGGAGACTACGTCAAGCCCCTTTCTCTAACTTAGTTAACTAGACGTCAGGGGAAAATGGGCACAGAATCACTTCTGTGGCCACCATCCCACGTAGCCATTATTCTCAATTGCGTTTCCTCTGGAATTAGCAGCCCTGGGCATTTGGGGGTGAGGTGTTCCGAGGCAGCTCGGTGTGGATTGAGCAGGGACGCAAGTCTCTTTGTAGCAGACTTCCTGGGCCGTGCCGTGCATCTTTCCAGGAGCCCTGGTGTGCAGTGTGTGTGTGCGCAGTGTTTCCCGAGCCCCACTGACCACACAACCTTCCCCGCCTGCCTCTTATCCTGCAGGACGCCGCTGTCATCCTCATCATTTTTCTGCTGCTCTGTGACCCATTTACTTCAGAGACGCTGCGAACTGTCTGGGGGAGAGTAGACTTCAAAGTAATGATGCTTCCAGCCATAACCTGAGGTAAGAGAGTGAGGCTCTGTGCCCGCTTCCCCAGCCCACGGACACCAGGCAGCCCTCCTTGAGGAGCAGGGAGGAGCCGGGAGGAGCTGGCCTGTCACTCGCTCTGTGGCCCTCGCCCAGGAGCAGCCCGGACCCACATCCCTCTGGGGCCGGAACGCCGAGGGGACGCGCTGGCCTTGGCACCCGTCTCCCCACGGCGGTCAACACGCTGGGGTTTATCTCCCGCTTCCCCGGCTCAGAAGTTGTCCACATTCAGGAAGAGAGAGTGTGACCCCATGGCGACAGGTCTGAGCCTTCTGGAAGCGTCTTCAGAAACATCAGTTTCAGCGGGAGCCCTCCTCGAGACACCGGGTCTACGTCCTCGCCCCGCAGTCACCCCGTTGCTTTGCTGAGTCGTGGATAATGCAGCCGGGGACACGTTGTTGTGGAAAGTGACAACTGAAGGCAGACAACTCCCAAGTTATAGCTCACACCCGAGGTAGGGCAGCAGCTGCCTTCACAGAACTCAAACCACCGCCTCAGCTCCACTCTCGTCCTCCTGCCCAGAGGGACAGAGTTCTTGCGGAACGATCCGTAGCCCAAAAGCTAGCAGCTGGAAACCACAAACATGTCACAGGGGCCGCGGTTGGGAACGGGGGCGGTCTCGCCGGGTGGTCCGCTCAGGGTCCGGTGTGGTGGCCGTCCTGCTCTTGGCTGCAGTGGTGGCCTCATCCTTGGCGGGGGGCTGGGGGTCCACTTCCAGGCTCACTCGTGTGAGGTGGGCACGAGGTGCCAGCTTCTTTCTGGACGCCGCCGGAGCGTCTCCCAGTCCAGCCGTCCGAGAGAGGGCCCTTGGGGTAGAAACACGGGCTTACCGACCCCGCTCAGAGCTGGCGCCCCCTCAGAGCCGCCACCTCCTGCTGCCCCCACGGGCCACGCCGTGTGATGACAGCACAGCTGTGCAGGACGAGAAACCAGGAGGTGCCGTGGGGGCCCGGGCGGCCGCGATCAGCAGAGCCAGTGCAGCAAGGTGAGCCTCCTTCACCGTAAATAAACATTTGTGCCGCCTGTTGGGGTTCTGATGTTGTGCTGCATGTTGCAGCAGAAGTCACATCTCCGGCAGGACCTCAACGACCACCCTGTTTAATCTC
The DNA here is from genome assembly GCF_018350155.1 of Leopardus geoffroyi. NCBI lineage: Eukaryota > Metazoa > Chordata > Mammalia > Carnivora > Felidae > Leopardus > Leopardus geoffroyi. The sequence goes on along the minus strand of NC_059326.1, from coordinate 239,282,501 downwards.
CTTACTCTGCCGCACAAGGAACTGGCCTTCCAGAGACAGGCAGAAGCTTGCCCAGACAGAAAGATACAGTCACTGGCCACAGGGCTGTGACCGAAATGTGTGCTCTAATTCATGTCCATTTCATCCCAACGGTTACCAAGAAGAAAGCACAGCCTCTGCTTTTAAGAATCTGAAAAATGTCTTGGGAAGGCGAATGCCGTTGGAGTGAGTGAATGCAACATGGTCTTAGTGTTTTCCAAAAGCTGTAGAGGGGATTCTGCTCCACAGTGAAGGTAAGAAAAAGGCAGCGGGTGTCTTAGCATGTGAGCAAAATGTTTGGAGTAAATCACTAAGGAAGCTTATTCAGAAGCAGGAGAGACGTCCAAGCGTCTGTCACAGGTCTGCCTTGCCCTGGACAGAGCTCTGCTTCCCACCGTGTCCAGACGGTGACCGGTGACAGGTATTCAATAGCATGTTTGTCGGCAAAGAGTGTTCCTTTGAGTTAATGTAGTGCCAGGGAAGCAGAAAGAAATGACACATCCCCGTGGGGAACAATAATCGAAACAGGGTCGATTTCTTATCAGTGTGGAGACCAGAGCACATGGAAGAACATGTTTCAAATGTGAAACCAAAAGAGCCATCAAGTCAGAGTCGCATCAGCAAAAGCATCCTTCAGAGACGAGGAAGATGCAGACCCCGGGACACACTCTCATTGCCTGGTGCCATGGGCTTGCTTTGGAAGAACCGTTAAGGGCCCTTCAGGCAGAAGGAGGTGACACCGGAGGGCAACTCAGACTCCAGAAGGAGGAACAAGAGAAGCGGTAGGTCCCTGAGTGAACCCGGCGGACGATATCTCCTCTCCACGCCTGATTTTCCTGGCTCTGAGGTCTGTTCTGTGTAACATCAACAGGGCTGTCCGAGGGTTTTCCGTGTGTGTGCGTATAATACACACGAGGGCCACTTGTAAAGGGAGAGGGGCCTATGTGGTGACAGGGCTTCATGCCGTCTGCAAATAGACAGTTTTACTTTTTCCTCACCAGCTTGGGTGGCTTTTATCACTTTTTGTTGTCTGATTGCTGCGGCCGGGACTTCCGGTAGAGTGCTGAATGCAAGTGGTAAGAGTCGACATGTGCGTCTTGTTCCTGACCTCAGGGGAAGAGCTCTCAGGTTCTCACCATTGAGGATGATGTTAGCTGTGGGTTTTTCATATGTGGCCTTCATCACACGTTGCCTCTTCACCCGCTTTGTTGAGGGTTCTTATCACGAACGGATGTTGTACTTTGTCAAATACTTTCTCTGCATCTACTGAAATGATCATATGGTTTTTATCCTTTCTCTTGTTGATGTGATGTATCATGTGGATTGTTTTGTGAATACTGGGCCACCTTTGCATCTCGGTAATAAATCCCACTTGATTTTGGTAAATTATTTTTTTATTTATTGTTGGATTTTGTTTGCTAGTATTCTGTTGAAGATTTTTGCATCTGTGATCTCCAGAGAAATTGGCTTGTAGTTCTCCTTTTTGTAGTGTCTTTATCTGGTTTTGGAATCAGGGTCATGCTGACCTCATAGAATGATTTTGGAAGCTTTCCTTCTTCTTCTAATTTTGGGAACGGTTTGGGAAGAATGGGTATTTACTCTTCTTTAAGGGTTTGGTAGAATTCACCTCTGAGGCCTCTGGTCCTACACTTCCGTTTGTTGGGAGTTTCTTGATTCCTGATTTAATTTCATTGCTGGTTATCCATCTCTTCAACTTTTCTATTTCTTCCTGTGGCGATGAGGTTCTACATCCCACTTGCAGTAGTAAAATGTCAATTGTAAGTAGATTGACAAGTAGAGTGAGAAGTTCATCTATGTTGTAATCTGTAGAGAAACCACTAAAGAAACTGGGAAGAGATATAGCAAAAAAAAAAAAAAAAAGAAAGAAAACAAAAGAAAATTTAATAAAAACAAAATACTAAAAAATATTCTAATAATCCAAAAGAAAGCAAGCAAGAGAGACGGGGGAAGAGAAAGGCTCTAGCTAAAACATAATAGGTGGAACACGTGGTGACATCTAACATCGCTGGATCAATAATGAAGCTGGGCACAGATGACCTGAGCACACCACCTGAGACAGAGATTGTTAGACCGGAGACAAGCAACACAACCTACCTATATGCATCTACAAAAAATATAAAAATCCGGGGCGCCTGGGTGGCGCAGTCGGTTAAGCGTCCGACTTCAGCCAGGTCACGATCTCGCGGTCCGTGAGTTCGAGCCCCGCGTCGGGCTCTGGGCTGATGGCTCAGAGCCTGGAGCCTGTTTCCGATTCTGTGTCTCCCTCTCTCTCTGCCCCTCCCCCGTTCATGCTCTGTCTCTCTCTGTCCCAAAAATAAATAAAAAACGTTGAAAAAAAAATATTAAAAAAAAATATATAAAAATCCAGGCGGATTCTTCTATTGAAAATAGAAGGCAAGGAAAGTCCCAACAAGTCCTCTTTCAGTAAGTGATAGAAAAGTTGATGGAAGAAAAAAAAGAAAAGCTGATGGGAAACAAACAGGGACCTGGAAGGACTGATGGCGCCAGGAGCCAACAGGACCCCACTGACATTTGTAGAATAGTTACTGAATGACCTCAAGGCATGCATCCCTCTTGAGTGCTAATGGGACATTCACTGGGACAGACCATACTTTAGGTCATAAAACACACCTTAACAAATTTAAAACAAAAACAGAAAAGTCACAATGGAACAAAACTAGAAACCAATAAAAATATCCGGAAAATTTCCCAAATATGTGGAAATTTAACAGCACACTTCTAGATAACCCACACATCCTGGATGATCTCTCAGAAAAATTAGAAACTATTTAAACTGAATAAAAATAGAAATACAACATATCAAAACTTAGTGGTGTTCAGATGAAAATTTATAGAATTAGCTGCGAATATAGGGGCACTTGAACCCCATCGTGTATAGTAGCACTTTCAACAGTAGCCAAAGTATAGAAAGAGCCTAAATATCCATCAACTGACGAACGGATAGAGAAGATGTGGTTTATATATACAATGGAATGCTGTTTGGCAATGAGAAAGAATGAAATCCTGCCATTTGCAGCAACGTGGATGGAACTGGAGGGTATTATGCTGAGTGAAATAAGTCAGTCAGAGAAGGACAGATATCACATGTTCTCACTCATATGTGGATCCTGAGAAACTTAACAGAAGACCGTTGGGGAGGGGAAGGAAAAAAAAGTTAGAAAGGGAGGGAGGCAAACCATAAGAGACTCTTAAAAACTGAGAATAAACTGAGGGTTGATGGGGGTGGGAGGGAGGGGAGGGTGGGTGATGGGCATTGAGGAGGGCACCTGTTGGGTTGAGCACTGGGTGTTGTATGGAAACCAATTTGACAATAAATTATATTTAACGTAAAAAATTTTTTTAAATAAATAAAAAAGAATGAACCGCTTATATTAGAAGCATTTAATTAGAAAGAAGAAATAAATGCTTATATTTGAAACAAAGGAAAATTAGAAATCAACAATTTAATCTTCCACCTTAAGAAATTAGAAAAAGAAGAGTAATGTACAACAAGCAGAAGGAAAGAAATAATAAATGAGAGAAATCAGTGGAATTAAAAACAGAAAGACCATTAAAAAAATCAGTGAAACTGAAAGCTGGTTCTTTGAAAAGATCAATAAAATTGATAGACCTTTAACCAGACTGTTGACAGAAAGAGAGAGAGAGAAGGAAGGTTAAATGACCAATTCTGGTAATGAAGGAGGAGACTTCATTACTGTTCCCACAGACATTAAAACGACAGTAGGGGAATGTTACAAACTGCTCTGTGCACATACACTCGACAGCTTAGATGAACCAGACCAATTATTTGAAAGCAACAAGCTACCAAAACTCATCCGAGAAGAAATAGAGACCCTGAATAATCTGAATAATTCTTTCTCTATTAAAGTAGTTGGCTTCACAAGGGAAAACCCTGAGAATGAGAATTCCAGATAAGACAGTTTCCTTAGTGTATTTTATGAATATTTAAAGAAGAGGGGTGCCTGAGTGGCTCAGGTCATGATCTCCCAGCTCATGAGTTCGAGCCCTGTGTCGGGCTCTGTACTGACAGCTCAGGGCCTGGAGCCTGCTTCGGATTCTGTGTCTCCCTCTCTTTCTCTGCCCCTAACCCACTTGCATTCTGTCTCTGTGTCTCTCAAAAGATAAGTAAACATTTTTAAAAAATTTAAAGAAGAAATACTACCAATTCTATACAATCTCTTTCAGAAAATAGAGGAGGAGAAACACTTCCCAACTGATGTCATGATGCCAGCTGTTCACTGACAACAAAACCAGGTACATGTCAATATAAGAAATGAAACAACACACAAATATCTCTGGCAAACCCAGATATAAAAACACTCATCAATATATTAGCAAATCAGGTAAACAATATATAAAAGCAATAATGCATAGTGACAAGCGGGGTAAAAGGCTGGTTAAACCTATGAAATTCAATCAGCACAATCCTCCATATTAACATATGAAAGAAGAAAAACTCCATGATCATTTCAAATAATGCAAAAAAAAAGTGACAAACTTCAAGATTCATTCATGACAAGAACTCTCAGCAAAGTAGAAGGAGGGAACTTCCTTAGTCTGATAAAGGGCATCTATTAGAAGATCTACAGCTGGGGCACCTGGGTGGTTCAATTGGTTGAGTGTCTGACTCTTGATTTCAGCACAGGTCATGATCCCAGGGTCGTGGGATCAAGCCCTGTGTCGGGCTCCATGCTGAGCATGGAGCCTGCTTGAAATTCTCTCTCTCTCTCTCTCTCTCTCTCTCTCTCCCTCTGCCTCTCTCCCCTCACTCATGGTCTCTCTCACTCTAAAAGGATAATAGAAAAAGATCTGCAGTTAATGTGCTTAATGGCAAAGAACTGAACATGTTCTCCCAAAGATCTGGAACAAGAAAAGTACACCTGCTCTTTCCACCCCTTTCCAACCCCATGCTAGGGTGAGAAAGCAAGGTAAGGGTAAAGGAAGATAAAGACATTCAGACAGGGGCGCCTGGGTGGCGCAGTCGGTTAGGCGTCCGACTTCAGCCAGGTCACGATCTCGCCGTCCGTGAGTTCGAGCCCCGCGTCGGGCTCTGGGCTGATGGCTCAGAGCCTGGAGCCTGTTTCCGATTCTGTGTCTCCCTCTCTCTCTGCCCCTCCCCCGTTCATTCTCTGTCCCAAAAATAAATAAACGTTGAAAAAAAAAAATTAAAAAAAAAAAAAAAAGACATTCAGACATGGAAGGAATAAGACCATACCTATTTGCAGATGTTATAATTGTTTGGGTAGAAAACCCAAGGAATTTACAAAATATAACGATATTCAGAGCTAATAAACAAGTTTGGCAAGGTCACAGAATACAAGACCAGTACTCATATGTCATACTCTTACATACTGATGGTGGACATGTGGAGACTGAGATTTACAGCTCAGTGTCATTCACAATTGCTACAGAGGGGTGCCTGGGTGGCTCAGTTGGTTAAGTGTCTGACTTTGGCTCAGGTCATGATCTCGCTGTTCATGAGTTCGAGCCCTGCCTCAGGCTCTGTGCTGATGACTCGGAGCCTGGAGCCTGCTTCAGATTCCGTGTCTCCTTCTCTCTCTCTGTCCCTCCCCCGCCCATGCTCTGTCTCTCTCTGTCTCTCAAAAATAAATAAATGTTAAAAAAAAAATTCTGCAGAGGAAATGAAATATATATATACTTAACAAAACATGAACCAGATCTTTATGCTGATGAAAGCAGCCAAAGAAGACTTACTACTTAAGACCGCTTTAACATGTTCATTGATTGGAAAACTATCCCCCAAATTGATCTATGGGTTTAATGCAATTACAACAAAAACCCCAGCAAGTTTTTTTTCTAGATAAAGAGGCATGTTCGAAAACTTTTATGGAAAGGCTAGGACTGGATTAGTTAAATCAATTTTAAAATAGAAGAGCAAAGTTGGAGACATCACATTATCTGATTTTAAGACTTACTGTGAAGGCAGGGCGTCTGGGTGGCTCAGTGGGTTAAGCCTCAGGTCATGGTCTCACGGTTTGTGGGTTCAAGCCCCACATCAGGCCCTGTGCTGATAGTGCAGAGCCTGCTTGGGATTCTCTCTCTCCCTCTCTTTCAAAATAAATATATAAGCTTTAAAAAAAAAAAAAAGAACTTACTGTGAAGGATATAAAGACAGTGTGGTATTGGCAAAAAGACAGATACATAAATCAACAGGAAGTAGAGGGTCTAGAAATAGACCCACACAATAAGGCCCATTGATTTTTATAATCAATGCAAAGGCAGTTCAATGGAGAAAGGATCAGCTTATCAACACATAGTGTTGAAACAATTGGACGTCCACATGCAAGAAGAGGAACGCTGATAGACACACTGACCTGTAAAAATTAACTCAAAATGGATCAAAAATGTAAATGCAAAATCTAAAACTATAAGACTTTAGAAGAAAACAAAGGAGAAAATGTTTTTACTTTGGGTGAGAAATTGAATTCTTAGACATGACACCAAAGCACAAACCGTGAAAGAGAAAATGGATAAAGTGGACCTCACAAGAATCAAATGTTTTGCTCTGCAAAATATGCTATTAAGAGAGTGAAAAGGCAAGGCACAGGCCAAAGGGCAACATCTGTGAGCCATGCATCTGACAAGGGATTTGCATCCACAATATACTAAGAACTGCTAAACAACCCAATACACAAAGACAAAAGATTTGAATGGATACTTCAGCCAAGAATTTGGGATGGCAGATAAGCACACACAGAGTTGTTCAACACTGGTAGTCGAGGCAGAATGAAGAGGAACCTCACAGTGTGGTGCTGCCTGTGTCCATCAGAATTAGCACACGGGGGGGAGGGGGGAGAAAGAAAGAAAGAAAGAAAGAAAGAAAGAAAGAAAGAAAGAAAGAACAGAGAAAGAAAGAAAGAAAGAAAGAAAGAAAGAAAGAAAGAAAGAAAAGAAAAGAAAGAAAGGAAGGAAGAAAGGAGGAAAGAAAGGAAGGAAGGAAGGAAGGGAGGAAGGAAGAAAGGAAGGAAGGAAGGAGGAAAGAAAGAAAGAAAGGAAGGAAGAAAGGAAGGAAGGAAGGAGGAAAGGAAGGAAGGAAGGAAGGAAGGAAGGAAGAAAGGAAGAAAGAAAAAGAAAGGAAGGAAGGAGGAAAAGGAAAGAAAGGAAAGAAGGAAGAAAGAAGGAAAGAAAGAAAGGAAGGAAGGAAGAAAGAAAGGAAGGAAGGAGGAAAGAAAGAAAGAAAGAAAGAAAGAAAGGAGGAAAGGAAGGAAGGAAGAAAGAAAGGAAGGAAGAAAGGAGGAAAGGAAGGAAGGAAGGAAGGAAGGAAGGAAGAAAGGAGGAAAGAAAGAAAGAAAGAAAGAAAGAAAGAAAGAAAGAAAGAAAGAGGAGGAAAGGAAGGAAGGAAGAAAGAAAGGAAGGAAGAAAGGAGGAAAGGAAGGAAGGAAGAAAGGAGGAAAGGAAGGAAGGAAGAAAGGAGGAAAGGAAGGAAGGAAGAAAGGAGGAAGGAAAGAAAGGAAGGAAGAAAGGAGGAAAGAAAGGAGGAAAGGAAGGAGGAAAGGAAGGAAGGAAGAAAGGAGGAAGGAAAGGAAGGAAGGAAGAAAGAAAGAAAGGAGGAAAGGAAGGAAGGAAGAAAGGAGGAAGGAAAGGAAGGAAGGAAGAAAGAAAGAAAAAGGAGGAAAGGAAGGAAGGAAGAAAGAAAGGAAGGAAGAAAGGAGGAAAGGAAGGAAGGAAGAAAGGAAGGAAGAAAGGAGGAAAGAAAGAAAGAAAGAAAGAAAGAAAGAAAGAAAGAGGAGGAAAGGAAGGAAGGAAGAAAGAAAGGAAGGAAGAAAGGAGGAAAGGAAGGAAGGAAGAAAGGAGGAAAGAAAGAAAGAAAGAAAGAAAGAAAGAAAGAAAGAAAGAAAGAAAAAGGAGGAAAGGAAGGAAGGAAGAAAGAAAGGAAGGAAGAAAGGAGGAAAGGAAGGAAGAAAGGAGGAAAGAAAGAAAGAAAGAAGGAAAGAAAGAAAGAGAAAGGAGGAAAGGAAGGAAGGAAGAAAGGAGGAAGGAAAGGAAGGAAGGAAGAAAGAAAGAAAGGAGGAAAGGAAGGAAGGAAGAAAGGAGGAAGGAAGGGAAGGAAGAAAGAAAGGAGGAAAGAAAGAAAGAAAGAAAGGAGGAAAGGAAGGAAGGAAGGAAGAAAGGAGGAAAGAAAGGAAGGAAGGAAGGAAGAAAGAAAGGAGGAAAGAAAGAAAGAAAGAAAGAGCAAGCAAACACTTGACAGCATCAAGTGCTGGTGAGGGTGCAGAGCACCTGGAAGTCTCCTCCGTTGAGGTGGGAATTGAAAGGTGACACAGGTCCTCTGGAGAAGTGGCAGCGTCTTTTAATGCTACACATTCACTACCATGCAATTCAGTAATCCCATCCCCAGAGAAGTGAAAAGTTATCTCACAGAAAAATCTGTGCACAACTATTTATACCAGCTTTATTCATGATCACCCAAAGCTGGAAACAACTGAATATGTCTCAGCAGGTGAATGGATGAAGTGTGGACACCTGCACAAGGGGATACTGCTCAGTAACAAAAGGAACTAGCTCTCCATGTGTAACAACTTGGATGAAGCCATGGACACCCTCTGGGCGAGAGAGGCCAGTCTAAAAAGGCTCATGTTGGGCGCCCGGGTGGCGCAGTCGGTTAAGCGTCCGACTTCAGCCAGGTCACGATCTCGCGGTCCGTGAGTTCGAGCCCCGCGTCGGGCTCTGGGCTGACGGCTCAGAGCCTGGAGCCTGTTTCCGATTCTGTGTCTCCCTCTCTCTCTGCCCCTCCCCCGTTCATGCTCTGTCTCTCTCTGTCCCAAAAAAATAAATAAACGTTGAAAAAATAAATAAATAAATAAATAAAAAATAAAAAGGCTCATGTTTTGTGACATTTCACAAAAGGCAAAACTTTAGAGATGGGGAAACAGATGCGAGTTTCCAGGAGTTTGCAGTGGCAGAAGGGTTTGACTCCGCCAGGGAAGCCCGAAGGAAGTTTCTGGCATGATGAAATTTTTTGTGTCCTGATCATTTCTTTTTATCAGAAAAAAGTAAGTTTTATGGTATGCATATAAATTAATTAACCAAATTAAAATGAAAAGGAAAGAGTATAAGTTTAAAAAGTTTTGGAAGTGTTGTCAATATTGGCAACTAACATCTCAGCCTGTCCTTTTGATTTGCATTTTGGATCCTGTTTCTAAGCTGTCAGTTTACGTTCTGGGTTCAGATTCTGAATTCCAAGTTCTGTGTTTAGAATCTTGACTCCAAACGCAGATTCCAAATTCTGTAGTTGACGTCTCCCCACCGTTTGGTTGTCTGAGGCTAATTCTGTAGCACAGAGCTCAACAAACCATGACTCCTGGCGAAATCAAGCCCCCCACTTGTCTCTATGAATCCCCAAGGAAGACCAGTTTTTTTATATTTTAGGTGGTTAAGTAAGCATCTTTTTTTTTTTTTTTCCAACGTTTATTTATTTTTGGGACAGAGAGAGACAGAGCATGAACGGGGGAGGGGCAGAGAGAGAGGGAGACACAGAATCGGAAACAGGCTCCAGGCTCTGAGCCATCAGCCCAGAGCCCGACGCGGGGCTCGAACTCACGGACCGCGAGATCGTGACCTGGCTGAAGTCGGACGCTTAACCGACTGCGCCACCCAGGCGCCCCAGTAAGCATCTTTATAATATCTTCAATTTGCCTCTTGACCCATAGAGCTTAAAATATTTACCATCCAGCCCCCAAGGCAATGTTGGCTGACCACACGCGCGGAATCCCTGAGTTCTGAGGGGTTCGGGTCTGCCTGTGGCCCTTCTGTTAGCAATGTGGGTCAGTTGGGCAGGGCGTAGGGCCCCTGGCCTGGATGCTCTTTCCTTGGTTATCTTAAATATGGCACTCCATTACCTTCTGGCAAAAAAAAAAGAGGACTCTCTGGTTTCCTTTCCTTGAAAAGTGACCTGGGTCTTTTGTCTTCTGACCAAGTCATTTCTCTTTTTCTTCCAAGTCCACCAGTTTTGTTAATAGATGCCTCAGAGCCGGTCACTCTGGCTTGCGTTTCCAGCACTTGATGTCCTCTTTCCACGCATGCCTTCCAGTGAGGTTTCTTCTTTGGGACAGTTTCCCGGACTCCCAGAGTTGCAGAGGCTCCCCCAGGGGTGCGTGGACCCGCCTCTTCCCCGCCCCTCCCACGTTTGCAGTCACCGTGTGGACAGAGCATCGCTGCGGCTTCCCACATCCGTGCTTCCGTGTCAGCTTCCCCAAAGTTGGGGACTATTTTAAATCCCTTCCTGAGATCAGTCGTCTGGCTCCCAAAGGCTGGCGTTCCGCGCCCTCCCTTCTCAGCCGCTCTAGCCACGCTGCCCTTCCAAGGCTTCTAGCGCTTGCTTCTTTCCAGCTCCTTTCACATCGTGGTTTTCACCAAGTTTCTGGTTCGCTCTTGTGATGTGCCGGCTGAATTTAATGACACGCAACCTTCAGTGTGGGTTAGAAATTATCCCATGAGTCCATTCTAGTTTACTTCAAGAAGTAGAAAATGAACCGGTTGAATCCAATTAACATTACCAATGGTAATCAAGTAATAAAGCTGTGAGTGTGTGAACGACTAAATTGAGAGCCACTACAAATCGAAAGACGCTTGCTTACATATTTCAATTATTTGCCTATTCTGTTTCGTTAGGGTTTGGCTCCGAATCTTTATTTACTCTTCTAATACCTACAGTTATTTCTCTGCAAGTGTATTAAACTTACCAGTTGACTATTTAAATAACTAATGTAGCAGGGGTGCCCGGGTGGCTCAGTTGGTTGAACGTCCGACCCTTGATCTTGGCTCAGGGCATGATCCCAGGGTCTGAAATAGAGCCTCACATAGGGCTCTGCATTGACAGCGTGGAGCCTGCTTAGGATTCTCTCTCTCCCTCTCTCTCTCCTGCCCTTTCCCCCTTGAATGAGTGTTCTCTCTCTCTCTCAAAAAAAATAAATATTTAAAAACAAAGAACAGATGTGACGTTTATTTAAGAAAACTAAATTAAATACATCTTTGTGTACAACCTGCCATTGGTCTGGTATCCTGTGAGTCCACACAAACATGAAGAAAGACGAAGTCCACCGGATAGGTAAGTGGGGAGGTGGATGCAGTGGAGGTCAGCAGAAGAATAATTTCAGGTACGAAGTCGGGGGAGAGAGGATGAGGACAAATTCTCAGTTGGCACTTTGGTTTCGGGAGGTGCTGATGCCGGTCAGTGGGGGCCCGGTGGGTGAGGGCATCACCCTTGCACAGCTGGCCGAGGTGCCACCCACCTGACCCCAGGGCACCCGGATGAGCGCCTGGCTCTCCCGCGATGCTCAGATGCTGTCCTGCACGGTCCCCGGTGTAAACAGTTAACCCTGGTGTGGTGTAACCCTGTCTAAACACTGCCTCCCGGATCGGGTCTGTCCTGTGCGTATTCAAAACCACAACGTGCCCGGCACCTGCGTTCCTCTCCTGTTCCCGTCTCTTGTTTCCATGGCACGGCTCAGCTTGTGGCACACTGTAGCGTTTCCTGATGCCCCGTTCCGGCCTCTGCTCGGTGGAAACAAAGCCCCACTGTGTGGCCAGCACCCAGAACAGACACTCGTGAGCACCTGTTGAATAGGTGACTGAAGGCTCCTTCCACAGAAGGAACTGGCCTCACCCACCTGTCTTCCGTGGGTACAAGCAACCACAGAGTAGAGGTGTCAGGAAGCAAGGGGAGTCAGGGCTGGCGAACAGGCCGAAACCGCCAGGAGGGGCTCCGGGGCGCAACTTTCTTGGAGGTCCTGTCCGCTCATTTCACATCTCAGTCACTTTCCTCCGCAGGCCGTGTCCTGCAGCACGAACCTCCTGAGTGTTCCAAGAAGACTGATGTGCCAGCATATCGAAAGCGCCTCAAACACCTGAGAGACGGGTGAGAATTCAGGTGGTGCCTGTGGGTCGGGCCGGGCCCCACACATGGGCCAGGTGTCGCGGCCTCACAGGGACTTCAAAGGTTCGGGGAGAAAAGGGGCAACCGAGGCGCAAACAGGTGAGTCAGCCCCATTGTTCTGTGTAACTGAGACGTCAACTGGGTCCAAAGTAAAAATATTTATTTAATGAGCAAAAATGTGTGGCTAATTGGTTTTTAAAAGCATACTGCTTCCTGCTCCTTGAGACTGAAAAGAGACCTTTGAAAAAATATTTACAGGGACTGAGTTCTGAAAATGGTTTGTGGCAGTTAAATGAGCACAGAAAACAGTGTCTAAGCCGCAGGAGACAGCTCAGGCTTTTGCGGGCATCTGGAGGAAAGTGGAGTAAGGTGGCCCCACACGACCCTCCCTGCCCTCCAGGGGTCTCCATGGGAGGCGGTCTCCCTTAGTGGGGAAGAGCTCAGGGCGGGAGGCAGAGCTGGATTTGGGTCTGAGCAAGTTTCATGGCTCCTTCCAGCCTCAGTTCCCTCCCCCGTAGAATGGGTGTGGGAGGGAGGATCTCCCATATCGTAGCACCTTCATGGGATCCTCATGGCTACCGACCAAGACAACGCGGGCAACCCGCCTGGCCCAACACGGGGGATCGACCCCTGAGGGCCTGCTTCTCAGCCTCCTCTGAGGACGGCTCTGCCCTGTCCCGAGGTTGGTCCTATTGCTCAGTGTCCCGGGACACGTGTCAGGGGCGTGGTCTCCCCGCCCCGCCCGGGCTCTCCTGAGATGCGGGAGGAGGCAGGCCCCGTGGAAATGTCTTCCTTCAACCCACCATACAACACAGACTGGACAAGAGCCCCGCGGAGCAGTGTCCTCGAAAATAAGGACAACTGACCACCTTGGGAGCTTAGGTAAGGCATTTCACACCTGCAAAAATCAACTTTCTGCGTACGAAGGGGCTGATCAAGGCAATTTCTGAGGTCATTTTGTATTTCGACTCCCGTGGCCGCTGTGAGCAATCACCACAGACTCGTGGCTTAAAACAACACAAATCTACTCTCTCCTGCTGTGGGGCCTGATGTCTGAGGTCAAGTCACTGGTGGGGTTGTGCTCCCTCTGGAGGCTCCAGGGAGGGTTCTTCCTGCCTGTTCCAGCTGGTAGTGCCCCAGGCGTCCCGGGGCTCCCCCTGGCCGTGTCCCTGTGACCTCCGCCTCCCTCATCCCGTGGGGACCAGAGTGTGTTTCTTGTGTCTTCTCTTCTTTTATGTGATTGCATTTAGGGCCCTCCAGAAAATCCAGGACAAACTCCTCCCAAGATCCTTAAATTAATCTCATTGAGGTTCGAGAGATTTTACATGGATTTCGTTGGGGGGAGAGAGGAGTACTTCTAGTTTCACAAATGTTTTCCCAAAATAGCCTTTTCGGGTACCCACTATCAGCTAAACTATAAGCTCTTTGTAGGCAAGACCTTCCACTTTGGTTTTGTTCTGGGCAGTACCCACAGTGATAAGTGGAGGCTTGGTCCCTGTTCTGGGAGTCTCGTCACTGTTTGTCTTAACTGTTGGTGATTATGCACGAAGGGCAGGAGGCCTGGCTGTCGGAATTCTCGCTCACTTTGTAGCCGGGAAACCAGTCAATTGTTTCCGGTTTCTGCTTATACTTGGCCCCGTCTGCTCCATCATCCACACAAACCGCCTGGATTTGGCCAGGTTGGAACTGAGCTCAACCCCAGAGCAGAGGGAGGGCCGTGCCCACCCCAGGCGTCTCTTCCTCTCTGACTGAGCCTCAGGGACAGGAGAGCCCCTTCCTCCCCACTCTGCTGGCAACACCCACCTCCACACCCCGTCCGCCCCTCTTCTGGGAGCCTGTCTCTCTCCCCCAGGCAGAAAGGGAGCCCCTCCACATCTGCCTGGCGGAATATCACATCTTGGGGACGTCCTTGACTGCTCACTCACCACCCGGCACAGCCCGTGCCATGCGTGGCTCGCCCACCACAGCAGGGGGGGATGCGTTTGGCTGTAGCAGGGTCACTGCACACTGGGGTCTTCTCACAGCTAGAAGGCTCGGGGTAGCTGGGACTGGCATTGGTTTGGAGCCCAGGCTGGGAACCTGTGCAATGCCAATTTTCCCCTCATTGTCCCCAAATAACTGCTGCAACCCCAGGCATCACAACTGTGTTCAAGACAAGGAGGGGGGGCGTGGCATGTGCCACCTACACTTATTCTTTTTTCCAGAAAATCAAAACTCTACCCCAAAATGCCATGGCAGCCTCCCGCTTACTTCTTGTCAGTCCGAAATGGAAATCGGCAAAATTGAAGAGGTAGGGAAGCGCCAGTTGCCTCGAAACCCTGCCAAGTTTTTAGCGACGGGGAAATCTGTGGTTCGGAGAGCGGCTTGCCCGGCCACACAAACTCGTGGGCCTGCCCACGGCGCCTGCCGGTTCCCAGGCCGGCTGGCCTGCTAGAGACGGTCCCTGCCCCCAGCTGTGTCGCGCAACAAGAACAGCATCTCGCAGACTGGTGTTCCCGCCCTCCATGCTGCCCGCTTTACAGCAGACGTAACACACGAGCCGCAAGAGTGGGCAGCACCTGACCTTTCTCCTTGTGTTTGCCACGCTCTGCCACGTGATGACTCTCAGCCCAACAGGGAATCCCGCCCCGTGGGGATCTGCGGGGATCAGTGCAGGCTGGGGGTGGCCAGCTCTCTGGAGACGTTAGGGCTGGCTGACCTAGGCTCGTGGGCAAAGGACCAGGGTGGGGGGCAGGGGCTCCGTGTGGCCACACTCTGCCTGGTCCAAAGGAACCCTGAGCCCTGTGCTCACTAGAGCCTCAGAGGTAGAGAGCGGGCTGCGGGTCCCCAGACCCAACGGAGGTGGGGTGACACCTGAGGTCCGTCCCTCACTTGTCCTGCATCTCTCCCTTAGCAGCCGAGTAGGTAGTGGGAGGGAAGGCAGGGGGTGGGCGCAGAGGCAGCTCCCACTGGGAAGACCCTAAGTCCACAGCAAGAAGATGCAGGGTGGTTATGGGATGCAGTGTGCCCGCAGTGGCTGTCCCAGATGGTGGGCAAGGTCCCTGATCTCCGGGTAAGGGCCAAGGCTCAGAGGACTGGGGAGCTTGCAGGCCTGTCCCCATGGTGCCACTGCTGCTTTGCCCCCATGCTGCTGTAGTGTGCAAACATAGGCCCAGTTGTCCCGTGTCTCCTTCCAGAAGGAGTTGGAAGTCCCCATCTTCCTGAGAAGTCTTTGGATTTTAGGTGTTGGCAACCACAGGACACCGGAGCCTCTGTTCCTCTCTCCCCCTCCAAAGCCCTGACCGGGACAGGGGTGGCTCAGGGACACAGGGCACCCAGCCCACGGACAGAGACTGCTGGATGGGGGGAGGCTCCCCGGGCTCTGTAGGCGGGGTGTGGAGGCAGGGGTTTCCACTGGACATGGACAGGAACGGGTCACACTCGGCCTCATGGGAGTTGAGCTGCGGCCAAGCGTCTGGACAGAGATGCGGTTGCTGGCAGCAAAGCTGAGCTCGCCCCGCATGAGGGGTTCTGCTTGTGTTTCATCCGGGGCTTGCATTGCGTCTGACACCTGACATCGGTAGAATGTTTGCCGGCACTCCGAGGTGAGACAAAACCCCGCCCACGCTTCCCAGGGTGGGTGCATTTTCCTGCTCCGAGGACCTCACTCCCCCAGGGGAGGCCCCCTGGAGCTGCAGGCCTCCCCAGCAGAGGCCTGGACTCTCACCTTCCCGGAAATGAGGGGCAGAGTCACGTGCCGTGAGTGCTTCCCAAAGACAAGTGGAGTCCACACAGCTGGACTTGCTCCCGGCCTGGAGCTGTGGCCACCCACAGCCTGTCCCCCCACCTGCCTGGACAGCCCCCACAGCCTCCACCCTGCTGACCACACGACCCGGGACCAGAGCAGAGGCAGCACCACCCGTTTCTCCGAGTTACGATTAGCCATGTACAAGGTTAGCATACTGACACGAGCCCCCCAAACTACCCTTGATAGTTGACCTTAAAACAGCCCAGAAGGGGCCTCACACCCCATCTCATTTTGCTCCGAGGAGAGGGGTTAGTTGGCAAAATGATGCATGGACAATTCACAGGTAGCAATGCTGCTCTTCCTGTTGGAAATACGGCGGGGGGTGGGCTCTTGGTTTGTGGGTGAGCACGAGCCAGCCCTCGTCAGATGCTTCTTCAGGAGGAGGAGCTGGTGGGAGGTGGGGAGGACCGTGCCCGCTGGGCCGCCTGCCCCTCCCTCCCTCCCAGCGTGGCCCTCAGGAGACACCAGTAGCCACATCAGACCACAGGCACGTTCCATGAAGTCTCTGAATGAGGTGTGTTTGCAGGGCACCCGCTTTGTCTGGGTGGGGGGTGTCTCCAGCCTGGCCAAGGGTGGGTTCCATCAACCGGCTGGGGAAGGCCGTGTGTGTGAGGGTATGTGACTGTGAGCGCGCAGGTGCACATGCATGAGTCTAGTGGGCTCACTAGAGACTGGCGAGGTGGGCTCATCCTTGCCGCACAAGAGCCCCTGTGTTTGCTGGACCTGGCACAAAACTGGCACAAAAGCACAGGTGTGGAGCCTGTGCCCTAAAACTGCACCCAGGTGGTCACTCTGTTTCCTTGCCAGTGAAACAACACGATGCTGGCTTACACCACAGGATGGAGAGGGGACGCCTCACAGTAGGTAACAGAGCACTTCAGAGGCACACAGCGAGCACCCCTCAGCCACTCTGGTTCCCAGGGATGGGTAAGCTCCCCTGTCTTGAGGAAAGTGGGAAATCACCCCACATCGCAGGTCTCTTCCCACTCCCACCCCTTCCCTGGCAAGAACCGTGGTTTAGGAAAAGTCCAGACATCCCAGGGCACCTCTCCAGCTGCCCAGCACAGTGGACATGGGCACATCCTCAGATTGGTCTGTCTGCTTCTCTGGCCTCATCTCTAGGGATGAACTGACCCCAAAGTTGCTGCCTACAGTTTGGGGATTGAGGCTGAGAGGCCCAGAAGCCTCCTTAGAATGTTCTAGAAGGCTGTGGAGGGCTGCAAGCAATGGAGAGCTCGGTGCACAGGGGGGCCCTCCACACCTGTGTCCAGTGCCTAGCCACCCGGACTCCCCCCAAATTTCTCCATGCAGCCCCTTGCACTGGCCACGAACACGCTTTCTGGGTTTTAGTCTCCCTGGGTGGATTTAGTCTCCCTGAGCTGGATAAAGGCATCCCCACAGTTGAAAGGCAGTTTCCTTGGGTCTCTGGACAGGCAGGTGCTGAGCTGGGACAGGGCTGTGTTCCCTCAGTGGTTTCCACACACCTGTTGGAGACTATTCCGTGAAACCCAGTTCAATGCAGTCAGATGGGCCAGGACTCAGGACAGGATGCCATGGAGTTTCCTGCTGTCTCCCTGGGGGGTGAGTGGGGGCCATGTGGGCCAGGGCTTAGGCAGTCCCTGCCTCCCCTTCTAGATCCTTCCTGCTCTGTGGTTTCATGGTGCCAGCTCCAGGCTCTAACACTCCTGGCTCCATCCAAAGAGCCCCAAGAGGAACTTTGAAACAATACTCCACCAGACTTGTCAATGTAAGGAAATGGAAACAGGTGGAAGGCCCAGCAATGGAAGGTGGGTCAGATGAACCTGGGTTTGGTTTATGATCCGATGGTCCATCACAATGGATGTTTAGGGGCAGTGGGCGGCTAGGTGGGTTAAGCGTCGACTTCAGCTCAGGTCACCATCTCACGGTTCGTGATTTTAAGCCCCACGTCGGGCTTGCTGCTGTCCGCACAGAGCCCACTTCGGATCCTCGGTCCCCCTCTGTCTCTCTGCCCCTCCCCTGCTCACGCTCTCTCTCTCTCAAAAATGAATAAACATTAAAAAAAAATTTAAATGGAAGTTTAATAAATGATGTTGAAGAATATTTAGTGACATAAAGAGTTCTTACAAAGTAAAAAATACACGTGTATATAATACGAGAACAGTCAGCATAGTCTCGTTTTTGTAAAATATACACAGGCTTGGAAAACACACTTGAAGGACACACGTGGAAACGTTAACGGTGCTTTTCTCTGTGTGCTGGAATACTTAATCTTTGTTCTCCTGTATTTTGCATTTTTCCTCCAATGAATATGTGATACTTCAGGAAGCAGAAAACACGATTTTCCAAGCTTTCTTGATGCCTCCGTGACGGCAGAAACACTGCCTCTGTGGTGCTGTCCTGCAGGGTGTGCGCAGAGGTCCACTGTCCAGCCCCAGGACCGTGAGCGGAGGAAGCAGTGGGTGTGTGGAGTGTGGGCCGCCCCGACAAGCCACTTCCCTCGGGCGGCGCCAGCTGAAGCCTTTTGTTGGCCTTTCTTCGCTTCCGAAGCGGGACGTGGGTTCGCTGTTTGTCAGTGTCTTGCCTGCACAAAGTCCCCCTCAGGGGACCTGGTGCGGTGACCACACCCTGGGCCTGGGATGTGCCCAAACCCGTAGAGAGGGGAGCGCGGGCAGTACCTGGAATGGGACCTGTGTCAGAGTCCCAGGACAAGCCCGAAGTATTACCGAGTGTTCGCCAGTCTCAGTAAATGACTCGGCCGCACAAGGGCCCAGTGCGCGAGGCTGGAAGCTCTGCTCTGCTTAGCAGAGATGCGGTAGCCTGTACCCCACCACCCTGTGTGCACCCCCCTACACCTCCACCCCCCAGGCGGTGACATGCCACGTGACCTTGCCAAGGAGCCGGTCACATCTGGGGCGAGGGGCAGCAGAGGTGTTCCCATATACCAGGAAATGGAGGAGGAGAGGGTGACTCCACGGTTCTGGCTGGTTGGGGCAGATGCGGCCGAGTCTTCCCTAAACCCTGCAGATCTCCAGTGCTCCTCCTGACGCTCAAAGGCCCTAGAGGGACTGACAGGCCACGAACCTCCGGGTCAGAGGGAGAGCCACAAGCTCGGACCCCAGACGTCACCGGCCGCCTCCCAGTGACCCTACGTGCGGGGTCTCCCGGTGGGTTAGGCTCCCCACGGCCTGGTAGGCTTTCCTGGGGAGGGCACTGCTCTCAGCGAGGGCAGAGCAGGGGAGCTCAGAGACGGAGGACCGAACCACCTCGCCCCGCCCCTCGCCCCGCCCCTCGCGGCTCCGCGGCGGCCCCACTGCGCAGGCGCAGACACAGGTGCATGCCGTTTGAAAGTATGGCGCCTGCGGGCCCGTGGCTGGTGCTGTGTGAAGAGAAGATCCGGGAGAAGAGCGGCCTGGCGCCTCACCGCGACCTGTGTGCGTGGCGGTGACGGCGGGCAGGCTGGGGGCGCGAGCTTCCCGCCGCGGGGTCGGCGGACGGGGTCCGGCCAGAGACGCGGCACCCGGACCGCGTCTTCCTGAACCGTCGAAGGCGGGTGTGAGGTGGTGGGGGAAATGCGGTGGGAGCGAGGGGACCCGAGTGGGGGTGGGAGGCCCGAGTGGGGCCGGGGGGGCCGAGTGGGGCGCGGAGCCCGAGTGGGGTGGGGCCCGGAGTGGGACGGGGGACCCCAGTGGGGTCGAGGGGGGGCCTAGTGGGGCGCGGGGCCCGAGTGGAGGTGGGGCCCCGAGTGGGGCGGGGGACCCCAGTGGGGTCGGGGGGGCCGAGTGGGGCGGGGGACCCCAGTGGGGTCGGGAGGGGGCCGAGTGGGGCGCGGGACCCGAGTGGAGGTGGGGCCCCGAGTGGGGCGGGGGACCCCAGTGGGGCCGGGGGGGCCGAGTGGGGCGCGGGGCCCGAGTGGGGCGGGAGACCCCAGTGGGGTCGGGAGGGGCCCGAGTGGGGTGGGGTGCCCCAGTGGGGTCAGGGGGGGCCGAGTGGGGTGGGGGACCCCAGTGGGGTCGGGGGGGCTGAGTGGGGCGCGGGACCCGAGTGGAGGTGGGGCCTCGGGTGGGGCGGGGGACCCCAGTGGGGTCGGGGGGGGGGCCGAGTGGGGCGCGGGGCCCGAGTGGGGTGGGGGGGCATTCTTTCACCCATAAATAAGGCGGTTCCAGGTTGGCTTTTAATAAAACCTTGAACCTGCAGTCTTCATTCCTGGGAAGACGTGCCCTCCGCCCCTGTTGCACAATTGTCTCCTGAGTTCTGGTCTCCCATCTCTCTGTGCTGCGGAGTTTTGTGTGTATATTCATGGGGGACGTTGGTCGCTGGTTTTCTTTTTGTCCTGTTTTTCTCTGGTTTTGGCATCAAGGTAAAGCTGAGCACCTGAAATACGTTGGGAAGTGTTGCTTCCTCATGTGCATTCTAGAAGAGGTTGTGTAGATTTGGTGCTCTCTGAAACCATATAGGCCTTGAAGTTGGTTTTGTTTTGTTTTGTTTTTTTTTTAATGTTTCTTTCTGAGGGGGGGAGGGAGAGGGACAGAGGATCAGAAGCAGGCTCTTCACTGACAGCAGTGTGCCCCATAGGGGCTGGAGCTCACAAACCCCCAGCTCATGATCTGAGCCGCCCAGGCGCCCCTATATTTGAAGCTTTTAAATTATACATTCAGTTTCTCTGTCTGTTGTAAAACTATCCTTATTATCAGTTTCTTCTTGGGTGAGTTATGGTTGGGATTTGTAAAATTGATTGTTTTCTAGAAGTTGTTGAACTTATGTGTGTAGAGTTGTTTACTCCCTTACCAGCCTCTTAAATGTTTTTGGGGTCTGTGGTGGTAACCCTTCTTCCATTCTTGATATTGGTCATTTCTGTCTTCGATTTTAGACTTGGTAAAGGTTTGTCGATTGTATTAACCTTTTCAGTGAGTCAGCTTTTGGTTTGGTGGGTTTTTCTCCATTGTTTCCTGGTTTCAAATTTTATTGATTCTGTTCTTTATTATTTCCTTTTGTCTGCTCACTTTGCATTTAGTTTTCTCTTGTAGATTCTTGAGGTGAGAGTTTAGATTACTGATTTTATACTTTATAATTTAGTGACATAAGTTTTCCTGTAAGCACAGCTTTAGCTGCATTCACAAATTTTGTTATATGTTCATTTTCATTAAGTACAGTGCATTTTTAGGTTTTCCTGGAGACGACTTCTCTTTGACCTGTGGATTGCTTGGGGGTGTGTTTTCTCATTGTGGGTTTGGAGATTTTCCTTTTTTCCCCTTCTTTTATTGATTCTAGTGTGATTCCATTATGGTCAGAGTACATACTCTATGATTTTAATTCTTTTAAATTTGTTGAGGTTTGTTTTTGGTCCAGGATCTGGTTTATATTGGTGAATGTTCCAAGTGCACCTGAAAAGAAAGTTGTTGGGTGGAGTATTATGTGAATATCAACTAGACCCTGTTGGCTGATGATGAGGTTTAGTTCTTCTGTATCTTTGTTGATTTTCTGTCTAGTGATTGTATTAGTTACTGGGAGGGAAGTGTTGCAGTCCATAACCGTAATTGTTGATTTCTCTGTTTCCCTTCATATGTTTTGACACTTGCCTACATATTTAGGGTTTGAAGTGACCCTTGTAACATATGTGCTGTTGCTCTTTGTCCCTGATGATTTTCTTTGTTGAAGCATGTAGTGTAGCCACTGCAGCTTACTTTTGATTAGTGTTTTCAGGGCATATTTTTCCCCTCTATTTACTGTGTAATCTTTAAACTTATCTATATCATTATATTTGCAGTGAGGTTCTTATAGGCAGTTTATAGTTGGTTCATTTTTATTTACTCTGCCAATCTCTTTTTTCTAGTGTACTTAGACCATTTACATTTAATGGAATTGTTAATATAGGATAGTTGGAAGTATGCCATTTTATTATTTGTTTTCTGTTCTTTCCCTGTTCCTGCCTTCTGCCGTTTGAGTATTTTTTTAGTGTTTCATTTTGACTTCTCTATTATATTTTTGAGCATATCTCTTTGTATACCTATTTTTAGTGGTTGCTCTATAAGTTACAATGTATTATGTAATTTAACACCGTCTACTTGTGTGGACATTTTACCCCTTCCAGTGAAATGTAGAAACCTTACCCAATGTGTCCTTTGGTTTTATTATCCTTTATAATTTAGTGATCTTAAATATTTTCTCTGCATACCTTGAGAACCACATTAATCACTTTTTTCTTTTACAGTCATCCAAAATTGTAAATAACTCAGGAGGAAACATTTTTACTTACATGCTTACCTGTTTCATTATTCCTTCATTTCTGATGACCTAGGTTTTCTTCTTTTATCCTTCCTATTTATTTGAAGAGTTTTCTGTAGCAGTTGCCTTAGGGCAGGTGTACTCATGACAGATTCTCTCTGTGTTTCTTCATTTGAAAATATCTTTATTTCACTTCAGTACCTAAGATTGTTTTTGCTGGGTACAGGTTTCATGGTTGAAAGTTCTTTTCTTTCAGCACATGGAAAATGTGGCTCTCCTTCCTTCAGGCCTCCTTGGTTCTGAAGGATAATCACCTGCTTTGTGAGTTGTTTTTTCTCTATGGGTAATGCCTTTTCTTTCTGGCTGTTTTCAAGATGCTTTCATTGTTTTTAATTTTTTTTTTTAATGTTTATTTATTTTTGAGAGAGACTGAGCGTGAGCAGGGGAGGGGCAGAGAGAGAGGGAGACACAGCTGTCAGCGCAGAGCCTGATGTGGGGCTTGAACTCACAAACCACGAGATCATGACCCGAGCTGAAGTTGGACGCTTAACCAACTGAGCCACTCAGATACCCCTCTTCCACTGTTTTTAGATTGTAGAAGTTTATTTCTGATGTATCTGGGCATGGCTTTTTTTTTTTTTTTTTTTTTTTTTTTGTCTTTATTCTGTTTGGGGTTTTCTCAGCTGCTTGAATATATAGCTTTATGTCTTTTGCCAAATTTGGTAAGTTTTCAGCCATTATTTCTTTAATTGCTAAACATTTTTCTTCTTAGTCATACTATCATTCTCTTCTTGGAACTCTAATTGGGACTGCATGGGGACTCATGACAGGAATGTTAGGTTTCTTTTTCCGTGGGCCCCTGAGGCTCTGTTCATTCGTTCTTTCTTTCTCCTCTTTTTTAAGTCTCTTTTCTCTCTGCTGGTCAGATAGGACAATTTTGACCAGTCTATCTTTGCATTCACTCTTTGAATTTTTTCTTCTGTCATCTCCATGCTGTTACTGAGCTGCTTCTGTGTGGTACTTTTGGTTATTGTATTTTATGTTTCTGAAATTCCTATTTTTTTCTTCTTTATATCTTATGGGTTTTTTTTGCCAAGACTTCCTATCTTATCGTTTGTTTCAAGAGTGTTCATAATTGTTCATTAAAGTATTGCTTTAAAATTCTTGTTAAATAATTCTGCCCTGTCAGTGTTGGTGTTGATTGTTTTTCTATTTAAATTGAGATTTTTTTCAGGTTTTGGTCATTTTTTTCTCGTGTCATGGACATTTTGGGTATTGAGAGACTTGTTTCTTATTTGAATCTTGTTACACATTATTGGCACTGAGCGGGCGATGCCTTGTTCCTAAGGTAGTGGCCAGGCTCCTGTCACACACGCAGCCTCTGTAGATGGCTGTGGGCCACCTCCTTGCAACCCAGGTGGTAATCAGCATCCTCTCACTCTGTCCCAGGGCTGGCCACTGTGCAAGGCCAGGTGTGTGGTGTGTTCTTTTTGTTTGTTTGTTTGTTTGTTTTGCTGGCTCTTGAGCTAGAGTGGGGCTGATTTCAGGAGTCCTTCCTCCACCGCTGCCCCTTCCTGGTCCTTCTACCATGGGCAGCAGGCTTATCCTTACTTTTCAGTCAGTGTCCATGGTGTCTGTGTGTCACCAGCTTCTTTGGCACTCATATTGGGACATATGGGAGACAAAAAGGACCCCAAACCAGCACAGGGCCCTCACTGCTGGACTGTTTTCTTGAGGTCCCTAAACAGTTGGCCTTCTGTTCCCCACCCTCCAGATTTGTCTGGTGCTTGTTTCATATATTGTTTTCCAGGCACTTAGGTGTAGTACCTGAGTAGGAGTAGGGTGAAATGGGTCTACTCTGTCTTGTCTGGAAATGGAAGCCCACAAGTCAATTTTAAATTTAATTAAGATGTGTTTTAAAACATAATTCTTCCTGGGAAAGTACTGGTGTGCTCAGACCTAAACTGTCTTTTTGATCACAGAAACTTATTTTTGTAGCAATGTTCATTTAATGGCTGCCATTCATTTAATGGCACGCAGAGGCATATGGTGCATAGAGCACACACTGTGCCCTTGCATGTAACTGGCAGGGAGTTGTCACGTTAGCTCACCATTGGTTTTCGAATTGTGATCCCTGCATGGGGGCTCCACAGGTGACAGAGTGAAGCAGCCACGAGTCGAAGTGGGGGCCCAGTTAGGAAGATATTCCTGGTGGGAGAGTGTCTGAGGGGAGAAGCAGGGGTGTGGGGAGCAGGGCATGTGTGGGCATGGAGGCATTTTGGAGATAAACGTGAGCTGGAAGCTTGCATGCATTTCTCCTGTAGTATCAGTACTCAGACTTGGAGTTACATTGTTCTTGTGACTTTTCAGATTCTGAGGTTGCTGTAGCTCATTCTTTTTTTTTTTATTTTTTATTTTTTTAATGTTTATTATTTTTTTTTTTATTTTTTTTTTCAACGTTTATTTATTTTGGGGACAGAGAGAGACAGAGCATGAATGGGGGAGGGGCAGAGAGAGAGGGAGACACAGAATCGGAAACAGGCTCCAGGCTCTGAGCCATCAGCCCAGAGCCCGACGCGGGGCTCGAACTCACGGACCGCGAGATCGTGACCTGGCTGAAGTCGGACGCTTAACCGACTGCGCCACCCAGGCGCCCCGATGTTTATTTATTTTTGAGAGAGAGACAGACAGACAGACAGACACAGAATCCGAAGCAGGCTCCAGGCTCTGGCCTGTCAGCATGGAGCCTGACTCGGGGCTCGAACTCACGGACCGTGAGATCATGACCTGAGCTGAAGTCGGCCGCTTAACCGGCTGAGCCACCCAGGTGCCCCTGCTGTAGCTCATTCTTATTACAGTAATATATTTTCACTGAAAAGGAAGGTGAAAATCTCATGATTTTTCTATTCTTAGCTGAACTTCGGTCATTATCTATTCCTGGAACTTACCAAGAAAAGATTACTCACCTAGGAAATTCTTTGATGAACTTAACTGGCCTAAAATCTTTAGACCTCTCACGTAACTCCTTGGTGAGTCTACAGGTAAGTTTTAGGTTTTTTTCTTGAAAGAAATTTTATTGCTGTCAGTAGCAGTGGAAAGTACATTTATAGTAACAATGCAGTATGTTTTATAACTTTGCTTATAATGTATGTAGAGCGTACACTTAACAACGGTTGCAATATTGCGTTGTTTTTCTTGTGTTCGTGATGAGCTGTAGATTTCATACACATCTCATTACATCTTTAAACTACTTTGACAACTGAAACTCATGTCTCCGATGAAGACAGCTGTATCTTTAAAGGCAATAAAATAAGGCCCGAAAGACTAGTGTTTGTGGGCTGGTCACTGTCCATCCCTGTCTCAGCTGTGTTTTTTTCCATCCACATTCTGCACTTCACATCTGGCCTCAGACCCTTAAGTGGCAGTGCCGTGTGTGCAGGGCATCCTGGGAAGCCCTTGGTCCTGGTGAGGGAGTGAGAAATCACCCAGGTGGTGGCGGGGGGGGGGGGGGGGGGTTGTGTAAACACTGCCCACGACTTCCTGGAGAGGAGGCTTCTGCCTCACGTTATAGAGAGCGCTTGGAGCCTGGTTGGCGTCACCTGGGAGTTTCTCAGTCCAGGGCACACCCAGGGCCGGCCCCTTGTTCAACCTCCCCGGGCTGTTTTCTAATCTGTAGAATTGGAGCAGTAACAGTTCTTAGTGTGTGGGGTTGTGTGCGGATTGAATGAAGTTGTGAGAAGTCCGCAGATACGGGCTGTCCTCCGCGGTCTGCGCTGCTGCAGACGTGGCATCCCGAACCTGCACGGCACGGAGCGCCTTCCGTCTTTGTGCTCCTCCTGGCAGTGGCATGTGGTCACTCGCGGGTGCCTCTGTTAGGTTGGTGTTGGTTCGTATTGATGGCCCGTCTCGCTGTTTATTTTTCAAAGCATAAACTAATGCTGCATTCTGCCCCGTTGGCAGGGCATTCAGTACCTGACTGCGCTGGAAAGCCTCAGTCTCTACTACAACTGCATCTCCTCGTTAGCCGAAGTGCTTCAGCTCCACGCCTTGACGGAGCTTACAGACGTGGACTTCCGGCTGAACCCTGTGGTGAAGAACGAGTCTGATTACCGCCTTTTTGTCGTGCGCATGCTCCCGAAGCTCAGGCAGCTGGGTAGGCGCCACAGCTGGGCTCACACCCTTGCTCATGGGAGCCCTAATAGGTGTTTTGTGCTCTCAGAAGTTGACTTTCTACTCCCCTGGTGGAGTCCCTGTGTCTCCCAGCGTGAGTCTTGTGGGAGCGCTGCCTGGGAGGATGGCCAGGAACTCTGGCCACAGACACCTGCCGGGGGGGCCATGAGCAGAGGTGTGGGCCAGGCTGCTCTGTCCCTTTCTGGCCCTCCACTTTCTAGGTGATTGGCTTGGATGTGTTCTCTGAACATCCGGTGCCATTTCTGTGCGTGACTCCCTGGGCTTCATCTCAGGCTCAGCCAGGCGGTTAGATTTTACCTTGTTTCACATCTGCCTAGAAGGTTGTAGGAAGAGAGGTTCTTGTGCCCTCCCCTCCCCCAGTGATAGCGATGGGAGAGTGTGAGGTCCTGTTGGCAGGTGTAGCTATACCCACTGGCTTAGTAGCCCATGTCCCTAAAAGAAACAGATCTTTGTGTCAGGCTTGCAGGCAGAGCTCCCAGGGTGCCCAGTGACCATACCAGCTGGGAGGTTCATGCTTGGGGAAGCCATCCATAGCGCCACCTTCCCACCCACCTGCCCGACTACCAGGAGTTGTCTTTGCCATGAGCGTTCTCGCCGGTGGCACTGCTGATGCCCCCCGTGTTGCACCTCCAGTGAGAGATCTGGAGTGTGAGCACCAGGGCACGCGGAGGAGCATGAAGAGGGAGAAGGAGCCTTGTATGCTCAATCCTCCTCCTCCATGAAGGGAGCTAAGTGCTGGGTATTGGGGGTGTGGGAATGTCTGCTTGAAGGGCAGTGTTGTTCTGTGTCCCCAGTGATGACAGTGCATCCTCAATCCTGAGGGCCAGTGCACTGCTTGGTGAGGCTGAGGGGCGGTTGGGGTGTGCCTCCATTAAATGCTCTTTGGGAGGCAGCTTTGGAATTTGACCATTTGTGACGTTAGTTCTGTGGTAGGATGTGTGAAAAGTTGCACAGCATTGACTTTTAGTATTGGGAACCATCTGACTCTCAGGTTTTCCGGGGGAAGACCCAGCAGTAACAAGTGAGCAGAGGCCTTCTGGGGCTCAGGGCTCATGTGTGGGGACAGTTGAAACTCCGGATCTGAGGATGCACACCCTAGGCCCAGACACACAGCCACCACATTCACTCTTCAGCATGTTCAGGATTCTCATCCATGGAGACATCTCAGGTGTGCTCAGTGTGGTTCCAGAACCTCATCCAGCACTGAGAACATGCATAGAAAGGAGGTAGACGTACCGAGAAAGACGTGCCTGTGTGTCAACTTGCATGTGTATTTCTTTTCCCACGGGCAGCAGCCAGCCTCCACAGTAGTGTCTGAGGAGTAGCTTTACGGGAGGAGGCCGACCCTCTTGGAATCGGTATTTGTCATCTGGGAAACCAAGTGTAGCCACCAGAGCCCAGCATTCCTTTACTGGGTCTACCCAGTACTTAACAGGGGATGCTTGTGGCAGGACTGGCCCCAGGGGATGGAAGGTCCCTGAGCCAGAGGTGGCAGTGCTGGTCCCATGCAGTGTGCTGCAGGGTGGGTGACGGGGGCACCTTCATTCCCAAGGGAAGGGTGATGTGCTTCAAGGCTGCTAGGAGGTGCCCCTGTGGGGCTGGGTCGTTGGGGGCCTGTCACCTGCTTCTTGGTGGTGTTTGCTAGTTCTCTGGCATCTTCTCCCTAGATGATCGTCCCGTGAGAGAGAGCGAGCGGAAAGCATCCCAGTTGCATTTTGCATCAGAGGAATCACTGGACTCAAAGCAGAGCTTCCCAGCTGTTTTAAGAGTTGGAAGGTATGAACAGAAGTGGTATTTGAACATTGAGAGAAGCTGTTCAGACTTGCCTGTTGATAGAATGTTTACCTAAAAGATAGGAGCTTCTTTGTGTGCTGATTGCCACTTCAAGGGCAGACGTGCAAAGGAGGAAAGAAGAAATGCTCAGGTACCAATGGGGGCTCAAGGAAATGGTGGTGGGACGGGGGCTTTCTCCCCCTGTTGTCCCTGTTTTCCATATTTATTTTATAATATTAAAATGTTTATTAAAGTAGTAACACGTAGGGGCGCCTGGGTGGCTCAGTCGGTTGAGCATCCAACTTCGGCTTGGGTCATGATCTCACGGTTTGTGGGTTCAAGCCCCACGTCGGGCTCTGTGCTGACAGAGCCTGGAGCCTGCTTTGGATTCTGTTTCTCCCTCTGTCTCTTTCTCTGCCTGTTCCCCACTTGTGCTCTGTCTCTCCCTCAAAAATAAATTTAAAAATGTAAAAAATAAACAAATAAATAAATAATTAAAAAAAAATAAAGTAGTAACATGTAAAGTCAAGTAGCGATAGGAAGTCACAGCATCTTGTCTCCTCCTTGGCCTGTCCCTCAGAGGCAGCCACTGCTTACTTTCGTGGTTGTTTCCTGCTTGAGTTACTTTCTCATCTGCAGACAGTACAAACACGCCACCTTTTATGCGTGTGAGCGCTTTAAGCGGTAGCTGACTGCTGACTGTCACAGCCCCTTCCTCCCCAGCCCCAGTGCTCACAGCCTGTGGAGTACGATCCTTCCCGTGTTCTCTGTGGTCAGTGCTGGCGGTGCCGTATGTAGTTGTGCCGTGGGAGTGGGATCCTATGCCTGCCCATGCCCCATATCTGTGCCACCTCCCCGCATCTGCATTGCTGTGTTTAATGTACACTGTGATGGTTGGTAGTATTTAAATGTGTCCTGAGACCATAAAATGTCTTCGTGGTTTGTGGGTTGATTTTTTTAAAAAAATTTTTTTAATGTCTCTTTATTTTTGAGAGAGAGAGAGACAGAGTGTAAGCAGGGGAGGGGCAGAGAGAAAGGGAGACACAGAATCCAAAGCAGGCTCCAGGCTCTGAGCTATCAGCACAGAGCCCGACGTGGGGCTCAAACCTACAAACCACGAGATCGTGACCTGAGCTGAAGTCAGACTCCCGACTGAGCCACCCAGGCACGCCTGAGGGTTGATTTTAAAGGGCAAAAATCAATACACTATGTTTACATTGCTTATAATGTGCTAGAAATTACATGATCTTGTACACCATTTTGTTTTGTCTGAAGCTTTTAATGGTTTTCTTTTTCTTGCATTATATGCTTTAGCTCATCCCTAAATTCCTGTAATGTAGGGGTTACCAATTCTTTTTTGAAAAGGGCCGGAGAGTGAATATTTTTGGTTCTGTGGACTGACCATGTGATCTCTTCCTCAACTTTTGAACTCTGCCTTTGTAGCATGAAAGCAGCTATAGGCAATATTTAAATGGATGACTGTGTTCCAGTAAAACTTTATTTACAAAAATAGGCAATGGGTTAGATTTGACCTTATGGGCCATATTTTGCCAGTTTCTGTTCTGATTTCTCAAGATCGATTCCAAATCCTTGGGGTCTCCTGTTCCCTCAGATACCTACACTGTCGCCATCTTCTCCTCACTTCCCCATTAAAACTAGATTAATTACTGTGTAGACAGCTGCTCCCAGTACCCTGTGTAGTGGTCTGGATGTTTGTGGCCCCCCCCCCCCAATTCATGTGTTGAAATCCTAACCCCTAGATGACTGTGTTAGGAGGTCGGGCCTCTGAGAGGTGATTAAGTCATAAAGATGGAGACTCATGAATGGGTCTGGTGGCTGTTACAAAAAGAGTTTCCTAGCCCCTTTGTCCATGTGAGATTAGGAGTCCGGTAGTGTCAGACCTCTAACTTTGTTCTCCTTCAGTATTTTGTTCGTTTTCCTGGGTCTCTTGCTTTTCTGTGTAAACTATCGGTTTGTTGAGATTTTGACTGGGATTGCAGTGAATCTGTAGATTGAGCTGGGGAGAACTGACACCTCGACAATATTGAGTCTTCCTCTCTGTGAGCATAGAATGTCCATTCATTTAGTTCTTTGATTTCATTTATCAGAGGTTTGTAGCTTTCCTCAAACAGATCTTGTACATGTTTTGTTAGATTATATTTGATATGTCATTTTTTTGATGCTATTGTAAATGGCACTGCCTTTTTTTCATTTCAAATTCCAGTTGTTCATTACTGGTATATAGTAAGTGGTTGACTTTTGTATATTAACCTTATGCATTAGTTTCCTAGAGCTGATGTAAAAGTACCACAAATGGGGTGGCTTAAAATAACAGAAATTTGTTGTCTCACAGTCGTTAAGGGTAGAGGTCTGAAATCAAGGTGTTGGTGACTTGATTCTTTGTGGAGGCTGTAAGGGAGAATCTATTCCGTGATTCTGGTGGTTCTTCTGGCTTCTGATGGTTTGCTGGAAATCTTTGGTGTTCCTTGTCTTGCAGATGTATCTCTCCAGTCCTCTTTATATGGCTCTTCTCCCTGTGTCTTTTCATGTAATCTCCCCTTTTGCATGTTTGTTTCTGTGTCCTAGTTTCCCCAAAAGATACCAGTCGGGTTGGATTAGGGCCCACCCCAATCTCCTATTAACTTGATTACCTCTGTAAAGACCCCATTTCCAAATAAGGTCATGTTCTGAGGTATAGGGTATTGGGACTTCATATCTTTTGGCGGCGGGGCGGGGACGGCGGGGGACGGCAGGGAATACAATGCAACTTATAACTCCTTGTATTTTGCAGCCTTGCTATATAACCACTTGTTAGATCCAGGAGGTTTTTTCCTTTCTTGTTTTTGGTTGATTCTTTGGGATTTTCTATAGACAATCATGTATCTGTGAACAGAGACAACTTTATCTCTTCCTTCTCAATCTGTATATATTTTATTTCCTTTTCTTATCGCATTAGTGGGACTTCCAATATGATGTTTAAAAGAAGGAATGAGAGGGGACACCTTTCCTTGTCCTGATCTTAGCAAAGAAGCA
Source organism: Leopardus geoffroyi (assembly GCF_018350155.1). Lineage (NCBI taxonomy): Eukaryota > Metazoa > Chordata > Mammalia > Carnivora > Felidae > Leopardus > Leopardus geoffroyi. Next base: position 239,251,557 of record NC_059326.1, on the reverse strand, counting down.
TCTAGTTTCTCACCGTTGAGGGGGATGTTAGCTGCAGGTTTTTGTAGATGTTCTTTATCCAGTTGAGGAGTTCCCCTCTATTTGTAGTTTGCTCATCATTTTCATCAGGAATGGATGTGGGTTTTGTCAAATGCTTTTTCTGTATCTATTGATATGAGCATATGAGTTTTCTTTTTTAGTCTGTTGATGTGATGATTGCATTAATTTTCAAATGTTGCCCTAGCCTTGCATATCTGGAATAAATCCCACTTGGTTGTGGTGAGTTAATTTTTTTTATACATTGTTGGATACAGTTTGCTAATAATTTGTTGAGGATTTTTGCATCTGTATTCATGAGAGATACTGGTCTATAGTTTTCTTGCATATTAAAATAAGGCTGGCCACATAGAATAAGTTAGGAAGCATTCTGTCTGCATCTGTCTTCTGGAAGAGATTATAGAGAATTGCTATAGTTTTTTTTCTTTAAATGTTTGGTGGAATTCACCAGTGAACCCATCTGAACCTAGTTTCAGAGGACTATTAATTATTGATTTTGTGTCTTTAATATATATGTCCATTCAGGTTATCCATTTCTCCTTGTGTGAATTTTGTTAGATTAGTACATTTCCAGGAACTGGTCTGATTAGATTATCAAATTTGTGGGTGTAGAGTTCTTCATAGTATTCCTTTATTATCCTTTTGATGTCCATGGGATCTGTCATTGTGACCCCTCTTTCACTTCTGACATTAGTAATTTGTCTCTCTTTTTTTTTTTTTCTTAATTAACCTGGTATTGAGGTTTTTCAATTTTATTGATCTCTTTGAAGAACTAACTTTTGGTTTTTGTTGATTTTTCTGTGTTGATTTCCTGTTTTCAGTATCACTGATTTCTGCTCTGATTTTTATTATTTCTTTTCTTCTGCTTTCTTTGGATTTAATTGGCTCTTTGTCTAATTTCCTAAGGTGGAAGGTTAGATTATTGATTTTAGATTTTACTATTTTTCTAATATATGCATTCAATGCTGTGAATTTCATTCTAAGTATTGCTTTCACTGCATCCCACAAATTTTGATAAGGTGTATTTTCATTGAATTCGAAATACTTTTAAATTTCTCTGGAGATTTCTTTTTTGACTCATGTCATACATTATTTAGGAGTTTGCTCTTTATTATGTTTTTTTAAATATTTATTTTTGAGAGAGCGAGAGAGATCAATTGCATGCAGGGGAGGGGCAGAGAGAGGGAAGACAGAGAATCCCAAGCAGGCTCCATGCTGTCAGTGCAGAGCCTGGCACAGAGCTCGAACTCATGAACTGTGAGATCATGACCTGAGCTGAAATCAAGAGTTGGACACTTAACTGACTGACCTATCCAGGCGCCCCAGGAATTTACTCTTTAATCTCCCAAGTATTTAGGATTTTCCATTTTTCTTTCTGTTATCAATTACTGATAGTCTGAGAGCAGATACTCTGAATTCTCCTCTTTTAAATTTGTGAAGATTTGTTTTATGGCTCACAGTGTGATTTATCTAAGTTGAATAGAAGCTTGAGAAGAATGTGTAATTCTGCTATTGTTGGATGATGTGGTCTATAGACGTCAGTATATCCAGTTGATTGATGGTACTGTTGACTTCAGCCGTGTCCTTACTGATTTTCTGCCTGCCAGGTCTGTCCATTTCTGATATAGGAGTGCTGGAGTCTCCAGCTGTGGTGGTGGACTCCTCTATTTCTCCTTGTAGTTCTGTCAGTTTTTGTCTCATGTATTTTGATGCTCTGTTGTTAGGTGTATACAGGTTAAGGGCTTTAAATTCCTCTTGTAGAATTGATCCCTTATCTTTATGTAATGCCCCTTGTATCCCTGTAACTTTCCTTGCTTTGAAGTCAGCTCCATCTGAAATTAATGTAGCTGTTCCTGCATTCTCTCTAGTAGCATCAGGATGATGTATTTGTCATTGTCATTGTCCCTTTACTTTTGATCCATATATGCCTTTATATTTAAAATGGGTTTCTTGCGGCGCCTGGGTGGCGCAGTCGGTTAAGCGTCCGACTTCAGCCAGGTCACGATCTCGCGGTCCGTGAGTTCGAGCCCCGCGTCGGGCTCTGGGCTGATGGCTCAGAGCCTGGAGCCTGTTTCCGATTCTATGTCTCCCTCTCTGTCTGCCCCTCCCCCGTTCATGCTCTGTCTCTCTCTGTCCCAAAAATAAATAAATGTTGAAAAAAAAAAAATAAAAATAAAATAAATAAAATGGGTTTCTTGTAGACAGCATATAGTTGGATCTTGTTTTTTGATCCTTGTTGAAAATCTCTTAATTGGAACGTTTAGACCATTGATGTTTAAAGTGGTTATTGATACAGTTGGATTCATATCTACCATATTCATTCCTGTTTTCTCTGTTCCTGTTCTGCTTTGTTTCTTCCTTTTGTGCTTCTAAACAAGCATGTTACACGATTCTATTTTCTCTCCTTTGTTAGCATCTCAGTTATATTTTTGCTTTTTTAGTGGTTGCCCTAGAGTATGAAGTAGACCTTTACAGCTAGTCCAAGTCCTCTTTCAAGTAACACTGCACTGCTTCCCAGGCAGTGGAAATACCTCATACTAACAAAACATTCTTCTTTTTTTTTTTTTTTTTTAATTTTTTTTTTCAACGTTTTTTATTTATTTTTGGGACAGAGAGAGACAGAGCATGAACGGGGGAGGGGCAGAGAGAGAGGGAGACACAGAATCGGAAACAGGCTCCAGGCTCTGAGCCATCAGCCCAGAGCCCGACGCGGGGCTCGAACTCACGGACCGCGAGATCGTGACCTGGCTGAAGTCGGACGCTTAACCGACTGCGCCACCCAGGCGCCCCCTAACAAAACATTCTTAACTCCACCCTCCTGTCCCTTGTATCGGTGCCATCATTGATTTCATTGATGAATAAGCTATAACTGCATGTAATACGTGGGCATCCATAATCAGATACTACATTGTTGCTGGTACTTCAGACTTTCATCTGTTAGATCAGTCCTCTTCCTTTCTTTTTTTTAATGCTTATTTATTTTTGAGAGAGAGAGAGAGAAAGAGATAGAGCGTGAGTTGGGGAGGGGCAGAGAGAAAAGGAGACACAGAATCTGAAACAGGCTCCAGGCTCTGATCGGTCAGCACAGAGCCCAACATAGGGCTCGAACCCACGGACCATGAGATCATGACCTGAGCCAAAGTCGGATGCTCAACCGACTGAGCCACCCAGGTGCCCCAGTGCCCTTCCTTTCTATGTAGATCTGAGTTTCTGACCTGCATCATTCTTTTCTCTAAAGAACTTCTTCTAACATTTCTCACAAGGTAAGTCTACTGGCAACACATTGCAGTTTCTGTTTATCTGAGGAAGTCTTTATTTCTCCTCCACTTTTGAAGGATAATCTTGCAGGTTACCAAATTCTGGGGTGGTAGCTTTTTCTCTCAACAGTTGAAATGCTTCACTCTCTTGCTGCTTGTGTGGTGTCTGAGGAGAAGCCAGATGTAATTCCTATATTTCTTACTCTATACATAAAGTGTTTTTCCCTTTGCCTTATTTCAGCCTTTTTTTACTTTTTCTTTGATTTTTTTTTTCCAGTTTGAATACGATATTCCTTGATGTAAATTTTTGGTTGTTTACTCTGCCAGTGTTCTCTGAGCTTCCTGGATCTGTGGTTTGGTGTCTGACATTAATTTACAGAAATTTTCAGACTTTAAATATTTTCTCTGTTCCTTTTTTCTCTTCTCTTTCTGATGTTCTCAAGAAGCATGTGTTACACCTTTTGTGGTTTGTCCCTCGTTTCTTGAGTATTCTCTTCTGGGTTTTTTCAATCTTTTTCTTTGTTTTTCAGTTTTGGAGGATTCTTTTTTTTTTTTTTTTTTTTAATTTTTTTTTCGACATTTTATTTATTTTTGGGACAGAGAGAGACAGAGCATGAATGGGGGAGGGGCAGAGAGAGAGTGGGAGACACAGAACCAGAAACAGGCTCCAGGCTCTGAGCCATCAGCCCAGAGCCTGACGCGGGGCTCGAACTCACGGTCCGCGAGATCGTGACCTGGCTGAAGTCGGACGCTTAACCGACTGCGCCACCCAGGCGCCCCTGGAGGATTCTTTTGAGCTATCCTTGGGCTCAGACACTCTTCCCTTGGCTGTGTCCAGACTTCTGATGAGCCCATCAGAGGCTTCTTCATTTCTCTTCTTTGATCTCTAGTATGTCTTTTTGATTCTTAGAGAATTTCCAGCTCTCTGCTTAAATTTCCCACATGTTCTTGTATATTGTCTGCTTTCTCCATTAGACCTCAGTATTATTACTTGTAGTTGTTTTAAAGCCTAGTCTGGTAATGTCAGCAATTCTGCTATATCAGTTCTAATGCTTACTCTTCTTTTTCAAGATTGTTTGGCCATTTGGCGTCCCTTGAGGTCCCAGATGCATTTTATGATGTGTTTTTTCCATTTCTGCAAAAAACATCACTGGGATTTTGATAGGGATTGCACTGGTTCTGTAGGTTGCTTTGGGGACTAGTGACATTTTAACAATGTTAAATCTTCCAGTCCATGAAGATGGGGTGTCTTTCCACTTATTTATGTCTTTAATTTTTTCCAGCAATATTCTGTAGCTCATCTAGTCCTTGACCACCTAGAGACTGAACTGTTATGGCGTTTAGAGCTCAGAGGGTCTTATAGGTGACCTAGTGGAACCTTGTGATCCATAGGTGACGTGGAGACCCCCAAGGCAGAAGTGTGTCAGGTGTCAGGTTTCTGTGGGCAGACCAGAAAAAGAACCCAAGACCCCTTTCCTCTGCAGTGAGCTGGAAAACTCTCAGAAAATAGTGAACAGTATTGACTTCTTAAAGTATGATCAGCTATCACAGAGTCAGTGTTCATAGTAGGTGATTATTATCTTGAAGAGATTTCATAAGCTGCCTTGTTGGAAATGAATTCCCTTCGTGTGTGTTCACCTTCATGTGCGGGGGGGTCACCATTGGTAGGGATGTCGTATCTAAAACACCTCATATTCAGTCAGTGTGGAGAGGTTTTCACTTAATGTAAAAATACAAATTTCGAACACCATTCGCTTTAACTTTCTTGATCAAATGCATCACATCATGGATATGCTAGGAGGAGAACACACTAGGGGATTTCAGAACAGGAGCTTTCTGGAACTTTCATTCTTGAACAGACCTGACTGGGATGTTGGGATGGCATGGAGCCATCACATGACCTTCTTTTCATCACCCAGCGTCCTGGGGAAGCCCTGTGCTGACTTCTGCAATAGAGGCACCCAGAGCCATTTTCTTCGGTGCCCCAGCTCCTCCCCAGAGACCTTGTGGCCCCGCTGATAGAGCACCCATCTTCCTTCACAGGGTCTGCGTGGGCTGGAGCATGATGCTGGCTTGAACGACAGCACTGAGTTTGCTTTTCCTTGCAGACCACGCCACTCTAGGGCCACGTGCGCTGATCCCTCGGCCAAGAAATGCTTGGTAATGGACGCAGATGATGAGGCGGTCCTGAACCTTATCGCTGAGTGCGAGTGGGACTTGAGCAACCCTCCCGGGAGCACAAGCTCCAGCCAGAGGGGGCGAGAGGCCAACTTCCCTAGTTCCCAAGGTAGGCTGCTACTCTACCACCAAGGCCCAGTGGGCCAGCCTGTTGCGGGGTTCTGGTAATTACTGGCTTCCAGACACACAGTTGTGCTTTCTAGAAAACTCACCTTTAAGTACAGAATCTTCGTGAAGGCTTTGTGAACTTGTAAATACCAGTACTTTGGATTATAGACTTGCGACAGAAAATATCAGTATAATTGAGCGTATAGTTCTACGGCGTGGTTGTGGAAATTGTGTCCTTCCTCAGATCGACTTCAACTACACAGGAGACCCAAAAGGTCAAAGTAGACAGGAGGGTAAAGTATCCTGTGGCTGGTGAGACTACTGTCCATCTGTACCATGAGTGGGTGTTCCCTTAGCTTAGGAGACACTGAGCGCTCAGGCTGCCAGGTTCAGAACTTTAGACCGGACGAGGATGTTGTGAAGTCTTTATAGCATGTGAGTTTCTTCAAGGGCTTTGCTCAGGACCTCTGTTTTCCACCAGGGCTTGTGTCCGTGCTGTGGCTCTGCTTCTTCTCCTGCTAGGAGTTTCTGAGAGCTTTTCACGAAGACGGCAATAGGTTGAGGCATCAGTTGGGGCTGAAACCCCAGGACTCACCTGCTGGTGCGAGGACATCTGCCCATTGGGTGTCCTCGCCGGCTCCGTGTTGTCAGTCTTGTCAGTTCCGGCTCCTCAGGCAGCGTGGTGGTGTTCCTTATGGTTCTAACACGTAGGTTTTCAGGGCCACTTGTCTGCTGAGACACTTCTGTTCAAGCCTCTTCCCCTCCGATTTTTCGCTTCTTAGTGCCAGGTCATAAGAGCTCGTTCTCTGTGGCTTTTTTCGTACAAGCCCGTTCTCAGATGCAGGCACCGCAGACCTCTCCTGTTCTGTGGCTTGCCGTTTCTTTGCCTAACGTGCTCGGAAGAGCAGAAGTTCTCAGGGGAGTCTGCCTGTCAATTCTGTTTCTTATATGGTTTGTGCTTTTCGGTGTCCCGTAAAGAAATCTTTGTCCACCCCGTGCTTGTGAAGAAACCGTCTTCTCACTCGCTACCGTGGCACATCTGTTAACTCAGCTGACTCGAGTCTCTTTCTAGATTCTGTGTGGTGTTCTGTTGGTTGTTGAGTCTTTGTACCGGTACCAGCTGTGCAGTAAGTGCTGAGCTCAGGCGTCTGCGGCACCTGCTGCTGTCACTGCGGGGTTGGCTGCTCAGTCACCTTTTTCTTATTTAATTGTGTACTCTGTAGCTGTCATACACTGTCATAAGGTTAAAATGTCATTTCTGATGAAATAAAACTTCTAAAATGTTTTTTAATAAAATAGAATCCAGGCACCTGTTGAGTCCCCAGTCAGTACAGTACCAGTGTGGGGATTCCATAAAGAAAGGCCACGAGAAGAGGAGAAGCAGCTCTCGAGGGGATGGCTCAGAAGAGAGGCCTCAGAACCAGTACTGTGGGGAGCTCCCACCGCAGTGTGGGCTGCACACACACTTTGCCCCACACCCAGGTAAGCAGTGTCATGCGCCCTCTGTCAGCTCCTTGGCAGTGCATGTTTTCACCGTGTGTTGTCCCTGTGAAATCTCTCCTCCTGTCTTTGATATATTTGTGTGTTTGTGGAGCTCTCTGAGATGTCTTAGGAAAGAATCTCCTACACTGAAACGTGTAGTGGATCCGTGTTGTATAGTCTAGTTGCTAAGTACCTGGCCCTTCTATCTATACACACATGCACGTCTTCGGAATACAGGGGTCCAGGTTACGACTGTGGCTACATTTTGAAAATTACAATGAGGGGCACCTGGGCGACTCAGTCAGTTAAGCATCCACCTCTTGATTTGGGCTCAGGTCACTATCCCAGGGTCATGGGATCAAGCCCCACATCTGGCTCTGCACTGAGCATGGAGCCTACTTGGGATTCTCTCCCTCTTTCCCCCTCTGCCCTGCTTGCACTCTCGCTCTCTCAAAAAAAAAGGAAAAAAAAAAAAAATAGTAAATTGGGAGTGTTGTATGCATGTGTGTGGCAAAGTTGTCAGAAAACCTCCCAATATGAGCAAACCAGGCACATTGCTGAGGCTTGTTTGTGGGGCCTTTCGAAGCCAGCAGGTTGTGCTGGTGACGTGCCTGGCTTGCCTGCGGCCGCTGCCGAACAAAACATGGCAGACCGGCTGCTTTTACCCCTGAGGCCTCACGGTGGTGCCGTGGGGTGTGTGGGGCACGGGACCGCCACGTTGTCAGCGCTCCGTATTTTACCTCTGTTCACAAAGACGCATGTGCTTGATGTTCAGACCTCTCTTGATGTGTAGTCCCTGTGAACTGTCACAGAGTGATCACAGAAAAGCTGCCATGACGGAACAATGAAGGTTCATGTCTGCTTTGTCCAGATGCCCCCAGAGTTTGCATTTACCACATTTGTTCGGTTGTGCCCCTCCCCTCCCCACCATGTATGTGTGTATGGTATGTACGTGTGTGCATCTTTGTGCGGGCACACGTGCTTATGTACGTATGTAACGTAGGGACGTATACGCATATGTATGTGTGCACATAGGCTGTCGTCGGCCTTTCTGGAACCTTCTCGGGGAAGGGTCTCCTGTCACTCTTAACCACTCTAGTGTGGTTTCCTAAGCGCAACGACACCCTCCTGGATAACGAGCATCAACTCTCCAGAATGGGACACGAACCTTACCACAGACCTGCCACTTAACCCATAGACTCTGTTCATGTTTCACTAAATGTTCCATTGATGTTTTGTTTTGTTTTGTTTCCGGTCCAGGATTTTGTCCAGGTGCACAGAGCATATCTAATTGTCACATCTCCTCAGACTCCTATGACCCAGAACAGTTTCTCAGTCTTTCCATCTTCTGTGTCCTTGAGGCGCTCAGACTTGACTTTACCCCCACTGTGACTTGCTCTGCTGATCCCTGGTGGCCAGACTCCACCGTGCGTCTTGGGAGAGTGGGCTCATGCAGAGGCGGTGGGCTGGAAGGGGAGAAGGAAGAGCACAGGTCACAGGTTGAGGTGAGGGGGCACGGCAGCACTTGGGCTGTGTCTGTCCCCGGGGCAGGGGCGGGGGCAGGTGGTGTGAGTGGCTGCTGTGTGTCTGGGTTGTAGAGGGTGCACGGGAGGGTCTGCCCCAGGGGGTATGGCAGACCAGTCCCAGCAAGAGGCAGCGGTCAGGCAGACTTGGGGAGGTTCAGCGATGGACGTGTTGCTCAGGGAGCAGAGTGCTGGTGACCTCTGACCCAGCAGCTGGATGACTGTTGTCTCCTCAGGTGGTGAGCACTTGAGGCACAGGTTCCCTAGGGAAGTCCTTGGCTTGGTGAGCCCGAGGAGCCTTGGAGCCGTCGATGCCACGCGAGAACGCAGCAGCAAGAGCCCAGAGGAGAGGCCTGGGCTGGAGGGTGGCCTGGTGAGACGGGTGTGGCCGTGGGGCCTGAGGAGCCAGGCTGGCGTGCAGAGTCCAGAGTCCAGGCAGAGCTCGGTGCTGTGGTGCCTCGAGACAGCAGCAGGGAGGGGATGCAGGGAGAGCCTGTCCATGGAGCAAGGCCCTGTCTGCAGCGCACGGGGGCCTGAGGGGCCAGGGAGAGCCTTCGTCTCCTCCCGGTGCCGGGCAGTGCTTGGTGAAAGCCCGCTTCAGGGACGTGGCCCAGTGGCCGTCCCAGTGGCAGGGAGGGTCTCAGGGACTGACATGTTAACAAAGTCTGCTACAGGGGCAAATCGTTCAGTCCTCTGTAATTCCCAGATTCTAAGTTTTTACTCACTTCTTTTTCTCATACGTGATTTTGTCAGGAACATAGTAGTTGGTTGATTGATTTGTTAAAGTTATTAGCTCAGTTTTATCACTTTTGGGTGGATTTTCCATATTTGTGCGTGTGCACATACACACATATGCGTGCACACACACCTTTTTAAATTTTTTTTTTTCAACGTTTATTTATTTTTGAGACAGAGAGAGACAGAGCATGAACAGGGGAGGGGCAGAGACAGAGGGAGACACAGAATCTGAAACAGGCTGCAGGCTCTGAGCGGTCAGCACAGAGCCCGACGCGGGGCTCGAACTCACGGGCCGTGAGATCATGACCTGAGCCGAAGTCGGACGCTTAACCGACCAAGCCACCCAGGCGCCCCCACACACACCTTTTTAAATTATGGTACTGGTCACTGAGGCCAGAGAACTTGGTCTGCTGAGGGCTCTCTTCCGCTCTCCTTTACAGATTCCACAGACATTGAGGAGTCTACCCTTTCTCAGAAGTCAAGTTTGTCAGCCCAAAAGGTATCGAATCCATTGCCTGCTCCTGAAAAGTACAGGAAGCGAAGAATGCCTGGTGGGAGATCTCAGGCACCTGCAGACCAGGAGTGTCTGCACTGCCCGGAGAGGCCCAGTGTGCCCTCGAGCCCTGAGGAGAGTCTGAGCAGGCAGAGTGGCTCGGAGGGCAGGAGCGAAAGGACCTTTCCTCACTCAGCGGTGTCGGAGCCCGAAGAGGAGAGGCCCCCCAGCGTGAGTGGCACCGGAGAGGTGAGTGGGAGAGGTGAGCAGGACCGGATGGAGAGGTGGGGGCTGCCAGGCCTGTGTGCCCCCTCTCCCTTCCCTGTGCTCACTGGCTCCCAGCTGGAGAAACTTCTACACGTGCTTCTCCCCAGCATTTGCTACCTTTTGATCTGGTGGAAATATACTCCCAGGCTTCCCACCACTTTCTGCCACGCTCCGTGCTTTGAGGCTGGAATGTGGGCACAGTTGAGGGGCAGTTGTGCTCTGCTTTTTGGCAAGGGTGCTTGTCTTAGAGGCGGAACCCATCATCTTGGCCAGGGAGCCACCAATGGCCCTGTTGTGAGGGTGTCCTGGACGTGCATCCTGTGGTTTTCCAAAAGACTTGGCCCTGGGTAGGGACTGAGGGTTCTGCCACCCTGCAAATGACCCAGAGCCACATGGGTGATGACTCTGTTGCCTTTGTCACTGGCTTTGTTGGAGATAGAGGCACAAAGTTGTGGGAACTGGGGCAGACGTTGGGCGGGCACGGGCTGTGGCAAGGGGGTCTGCCCTGTTGCTGGTCTGCCAGACAAACCCAGTCGGGAGAGTGGGAGGGCGTCACAGTGGAGGGGGTCTGGGGCCAGGGGAGAGAGAGGGTGCAGCAGAGTTAGGGACAAAATGCTGCTTGGTTAGGGAAATGACCTGGCTTCCTGTGGTCGGTCCTGAGTTACAAAGAGGGAAAAAAAATTAGGGGAGCTGTCACTTAACTGATCAAATTCTGGCTGCTGGGCTGACCGTTACAGGGGTCACAGTTTGGCCTCCTGGCTGGTTGCCATACATGAGGGGCTGGCTTCTGGGCCGGTCGCTGCAGGTCTTGGGTCAGAGGGTCACTCTCACACAGGATGCGGCCACTGTTTGTTTATATGGCCAGTCTCTCACTGTCTGGACTGAGAGAAGGAAGAGAAATGAAGATTTGCTTGAGTGGGGAACAGGCCCGGGCCTTTCCTGCCCCCTGGAGGCCTGGCCTCGCTCACCAAGGATGGACAGTGCCAGGTGCGAAGCTTCACCCAGAGAGCTCATGCACTCACCGAGGGGCTGGGACCTCACGGTGATCGGCCTCTTGCAGAGGACACTGCCCTGTGGTCCTCAGGTAGGAGACAGAAGCCTGAGTGTGCTGGGGACATGGGCTCTGTCACCTGTGCCTGAGGACAGGTGTCCAGATAGTTTGATGGAGGATGGAAGTGTTGGTGCCAGACACTCACCAGGGCTATATGCTCTTACCCTTAGCTTTTTGGGGTGAGCAGCCAGGCCTTGGCATTTTCACGCTGCCCCTCCCCCAGTGTGACCTTGGTCAGTGCGGTGCTCGCTCACCAGGCCCTGTCCCTGGTGGACCTGGGGTGGGCGGTGGTGGCAGGACCTGAGCCCAGCCCATGTCCCGGCTCTTCCTGGACATCTGAGACCAGCCCGTGTCTTGGCTCTGGCCGTCAGCCCAGAGACAGATGCAGGCTTCTATTCCCTCCCTCCCCAAACCCCCAGACACTTGGAAAGTGGGCAGGAGGGCAGAACCATCTCCCTTTCTTTGGTAATTCTTTAAAATTGGTGACGTAATTTCTAAAGAGGAAAGGAGAGCTGTTGATGTGGTTGCTGACACGGCACTGATGTGGCCAGGGCCTGGGTGGAGTCTTGGTGGTTTTGCCTGGCCGTCTTCTGCCCACATCGTCCTGGCCTGACCTCCGTCTGGTCTGGCATGTGGCCTCATACATTTGGGGGACCGTTCAGGCCGAGACTGACTCTAAAGGGTCTGCAGCCTCCAGGAGTCCCTGTGCACTGGTTCAGGAGGGCCCAGGACAGGCCATTGTGGGACTGGGGTTCCCACAGCCTTAGAGCTTAAATTATGATGTGGGTCTCATGACTGACATACTTGGTGTGACACCTGCTAGCGCGTCCTTTAGCTGTTCCTCCGGGTATGAGGATGCCACACGTCCGGGGGGGCAGGAAAGGGATCCCCATGTGCCACCCCTGTAGCGTTGTGATGTTTGGACAGCCCCATCGTGCACACCTCTGCAGGACAAGGGCATCAGCATGAGGCATGCTGGCGTCAGAGGCTTTGCTTCACACAGTAACCACTGATTTTGGCATCTCGGCATCATGGCTTTGTCTCCGTGGCAGGTGTCTCCTGCCAAACTGTACTCAGCTCCGCCACCCGGGAAGAAGGCTGGCCTGGAAGTGGTGCTCCTGGAGGCGCTCCTCGACCTGGTGGACAGGTACTGGGGCGGCTGCAAGTCCCTGCACGGCAACGAGGTGTTCCGCGGTGAGTCAGGAGGACGGTCCGCTCAGACCCGTACTTGGGCCGCCCTCCGGGCAGCATTCTGTTTGCAGGTGCTATTTGCCTGCTGGCTTCTGAGCCCTGCACCTTGCTGGACCCTCCCCATTGGCCGTCACCGTCCCTGCCGCACCGCATGGAGCATCCTGACGCCCTCTTGAAGCGGCTCGGGACTTCCATGAGGTGTGAGGCACGAGGGGTGTCGTGCAGGACTGTGGCTGTTGGTTTTCCTACTGGTACTCTGCATCGTCACCTGGTTCTGTTGGAGGTGCTGTTCACATGTTGGGTTCTCGTTGCTCTGGTTTATGTGAAGGTTTGGAGAGATCACAAAGCTGTGCCGTCTCCTTCCGGCCCTCCGAACATGTGCTTTTTTGTGCAGGGCCCTGGATTTGCTGAGCTTTCACTGAGGATGAGGCCCAGGAGGGTGGTCACTTCCCAGGGAGGACTTGGCTTTGCTTCTGCTTGTGCCTGGGTGCAGGAGCACATGGGGCGCCCTTCGTCCAGAGAGTGAGACGCCACACCCTGGGGTGGTTACTGTGCCTTTCTCCCGCAGCCCAGTGTGTGGCCTTCAGGGTCTCAGTTGGGGCAGGAGCTCGCTCGTCCTTCCTGCAGACCCTGGACCCTGCCCGGAGCTGAGCTATGTGCTTGGTATCATGGCCCTGGAGCTTCTAGAGTCAGGACTGCCCAGGATGCTGGAGCCCCTGGATCCTGATCCTGTAAATCTTACCCACTTGCTCCCAGGCTAGGAGCAGGAGCCGGAGCAGGCAGTGCCATGGAAGAGAGCGTGGCAGGCCACTGGGACGTCCAGGCACACTGTCCAGTCGTGGCCTTCTCTTCAGGGGCACCTTCGCTTTAGAATAAAACTCTTCCTGTGTCCCCGCCTCCCATCCCACCTGTGAGTGGATGGGTGTGCAGACACCTGAGGGAGGTGGTGTCGCTGGCGTCCGTGTCCTTTTGCCAGTTGAGAGTTTGTGTTACTCCAGATGTGCTGGACGCGTTTTGTTTATTCTTCGTGTTTTCAACGTAACTGCCACAATATCATTTGATTTTTACTCCTAGCTCAGGCAAGACAGATTTTATCATCGATGCAAGAGTTTACAGCAGCTCAGGACATCTCAGCAGCCGTGAGTGAAGAAATTAGCTTCCTTACTCTGGAAAAGAGATCTTTGCAAAAGCTCCTTGCTGAACAGCAGCAGCAGTACAGCATGAGGATGAGTGAGGTGGCGTCGGAACTCAGCAACACGCGGAAGGAGATGGTGAGCCGTGCCCTTGGCGTCGTCTCTGTTCATTCACCCCTCTTCGTGGGGTGGAGGCCTTGTTTGGGGATGCATTTCCCCTTGGCTGTTGTCAGGCCACAGGGGCAGGGGTCCCCTCCCCCGCCAGCCTCCCCACCCCCCAACTCCCTGCATGGTTCCCGAGCCCTACACAGCAGGGCTTTCTGGATGACAGCATCCTGTCCTAGCCTCAATGTCCTAGCCCTGCCTGTCCTGCACAAGAGAGCACACATGGAGCTGGGCTTGAGGTGGAGTTTTTGTGGCCCTGGTGCTCCCTGGCTTGGGCTCCCTGACCACTGGGACCACTGGCGAGAGAGGCTCCAGTTAGCTGGGTGAGCCCGGGGTCCCTGCTGCTGTCTTGCCTGCTGCATCAGTCAGCACAGGCCCATGACGTGCTTGCTTTTGGACCGGATGGACTTTGTCCACCAGGTGGCACCCAAGGGCAGGTAGAGCCAGGACAGCTTCCACCCCAGCCCCCGAGCCCAAGACTCCTGGCTGGGCAGGGCTGCCCCCGCCCTTCCTAACCTCACCGTGTAAGACCGTTACACACAAATGCCTATGTTAAAAAAGAAGAAAGATCTCAACAACCTAACTTTACACCTCAGGGAACTAGAAAAAGAAAAGCAAACTAAACCCAAAGTTAGCAACAGAAAAAAAGAAAGAAATTGTAAACATCAGAGCAGAAATAAATCAAATAGAGAATTCGAAAAATAATGGGGAAAAAAATACCAGAACTGAGATGGGTTTTGGAAAAAATATCCATAATCCACAGACCATTAGCTGGATTAAGAAAATGGAAGAAGACTCAAATCACAAGTGAAAGAGGAGACATCACAGTGAATGCCTCAGAAATAAAAAGGGTCCTAAGGACTGTTACCAGTGCTTATATGTGAGCACACTGGAGAACCTGGAAGAAATGGGTAAATTCCGAGAAACATGCAGCCTGCCAAGACTATATCAAGAAGAAGTAAAGCCTGGGCGCCTGGGTGGCTCAGTCAGTTGAGTGTCTGACTTCAGCTTGGGTTGTGATCTCGCAGTTCATGAGTTTGAGCCCCACATTGGGCTCTGTGCTGACAGCTCAGAGCCTGGAGCCTGCCTCGAATTCTGTGTCACCTTCTCTCTCTGCCCCTCCCCCACTCGCACTCTGTCTCTCTCACTCTCAAAAATGAATAAAAATTAAAAAAAAAAAAAAGCCTGAACAGACCAATAACAAATAAGGAAATTGGGCAATAATATAAAGCCTCCCAATAACAACAACAACAAACAAAACCGAGACCTGATGGCTTCATGGCTTAACTTTATTGCACGTTCACAGAAGAATTAATACTCCTTCTTAAACTCTTCCAGAAAATAGAAGTAAATACTTTTGTACTCACTTATGAAGCCAGCATCACCCTAATACCACAAGCACCACAAGAAAATAAAACAATAGGCTAATACCACTGATGAACATAATTTAAAAGTCTGCAGTGAAATACTAGGAAGTCAAATTCAAGAAACAAATCAAAAAAAGCATACACCATAACCAAGTAGGATTTCCCCTGGAATGCAAGGTTGGTTTAACATATGCTGATTAAAACACCACATAAACAGATTGAAACCTCAAAACCACACAGTCATCTCAACAGATGGGAAAAAGCATTTGACCAAATTAACATCCATTCATTATAAAAAGTCTCAACAAAACAGATAACACCAGAAAGTTTCCTCAACACCATATAGGCCACTTATGATAAGGCCACAGCTAACATCATGATCAGTGGGAGAAAACCAAAAGCTTGCTTTCTAAGCTAAGACCCACTATCGGACACATACAGGACGTGAATATCCATGCACTGGAAGTAGTAGCAAGAGCATGCAGGAAAAGGAGACATCCAGATTGGAAAGGAAGAAGTAAGATTATCTGTTTGCAGAGGACAGGATTGTATGTATAAAAAATCCTGAGGACTCAGAACAACAAAAACCTATTAGAACTAATCAATGCAGTAAAGTTGCAAGACATAAAATCAGTATAACAAATCAGTCGTGTTTCTTTACACCAACAGTCATCTGAAAAGGAAATGAAATAATCTCATTTATGGCTGCATCAAAAAGGATAAAATACATAGGAATATATTTAACCAAGGAGGTTAAATATCTAAACACTGAAAACATTAAGACATGGATGAATGAATGGAGGGATATCCTATGTTCATGAATTGGAAGATTAATAGTGTTAAAAACCCCATGCTGCTGAAAGTTATGTACAGATTCAGTGCAATCTCTATAAAAATTCCAATGGCATTTTTCACAGAAATAAAAAATTATAAAATTTGTGATTATTTTTCTTAAAATTTGTATTCTTTTTTTCTAGTTGCACAAAAAGATCCTTAATAGCCAAACCCATATTAAGAAAAAAGCATCACACTCCATGATTTCACATTATATTATGAAGGAAGCTATAGTAATCAAAATAGTATGGTGTTGACATAAAAACAGACACACAGATCAATGGAACAGAATAGAGACCCCAGAAATAAATTCATACATAAATGGCCAACAAATTTTTGACAAGGACACCGCGAATATATATGATGGGGAAAGGACAGTCTCTTCAATAAATGGTGCTGGGAAGACTGGATAGCTTCATGCAAAAGAGTGCAGCCAGACCCTTAACACCATGCATAGAAGTCAATTCAAAATGGATTAAAGATTGAAATGTAAGACTTGAAACTGTAGAACTTCTAGAAAAAAACAGAGAAAAGGCCCCTTGATAGGGTCTTGGTGATGATTTTTTCGGTTTGACACCCAAAGTACAGGCAACAAAAGCAAAAATCCACAAGTGGGACTACATCAAACTCAAAAGCTCCTGCACAGTACCAGTGAGGAGGCAGCCTGTGGACTGGGAGAGAATGTTTGCAAACCATTTGTTTCATAATGAGCTAAATTCTAGAATATATAAATACCACAACTCCGTAGCAAAAAGAGAACCCAACTGAGAAATGGCTGGAGGGTCTGGATAGACATTTCTCCAAGGAAGACATTCAAATGGCCAACAGCTACATGAAAAGATGCCCAGCATCACTCATCATCAGGGAAAAGGAGATCAAAGCTACAAAGAGATGTCCCCTGTCAGAAGCAGTTAGAATCAAAAAAACAAAACGTGTTGGCAAGGATGTGGAGAAAAGGGAACCTCGTGCACTGTTGGAGGGAATACAAACTGGCACAGCGAGCATGGAAGACAGTATGGAGGCTCCCCCCAAATTAGAATTAAGTCTGTGATATGACCCAGCAATCCCACTTTCAGGTATGTGACCACCGGAAGTGAAAGTAGTGCCTCCGAGAGCGATCCGCACCCCCACGCTCACAGCAGCATTATCCACTGCGGCAAAGACACGGGAAACCGAACTGTCCGTCAGTGGACGAACAGATTAAAAAAAATGTGTACTTATGGCATGGACTATTACTCAGCCGTTAAAAGAAGGAAGTCTTGTCTTCAACAACATGGAGGGACCTGCAGGACAGTGTGCCCGGTGACCAGACAGAGCAAGAAATCAGCTGCATGGTCTCACTTATAAGTGGAGTCTAAGAGTTGAATACATAGAAACGGAGAGGGAGATGATCACCAGGGGCGGGCAGGTGGGGGCACAGGGAGATGGCGGTAAGGGGACATTTCCGTGGTTGTGCAGGATGACTAGGTCTGGGGCCACAGTTCCTATACTGCAGTGAGTCTGGAAGTTTGCTATGAAAATAGCTTTGATGTGCTCACCAAGAAATGTTAACTGTGAGGAGAAGCTGCAGGAATCTGCTTGACTGTGGTAATCATTTCACCATCTATGTGTGTATCATCAAGTGCACACCTCAAATATATACGATTTTTACTTTAAAATGTCTGTCATGTGGGGCGCTTGGGGGGCTCAGTCAGTTAAATGTCTGACTCCTGATTTTAGCTCAGGTCATGATCTCATAGTTTGTGAGATCGAGCCCCACATGGGCAATCAGCACAGAGCCTGCTTGGGATTCTCTCCCTCTCTCTCTGCCCGTTTTGTATGTTCTCAAATGCTCTCGTGCTGTCCTCTCAAAATAAACAAGTGTGTGTGTGTGTGTGTGTGTGTGTGTGTGTGTGTAAATGAGTAAGATGTCGACTGTGCACTCAGCCGGGTGAAGTTGTTTACCTTGCTAAGTATTATGGTTGAGTTTTACTAGATGGACTGCGTTCAGGGGGCTCTTCTTGTAAAGAGTCAGTACTAACAGATTCTGTCATGTGGTTGAGAGGGTGGGCTGGGACACAGCAGCCGGTCAGTCCTCGCAAGTTACATAGCCCTCTGTGTGTGTCCCTCACTGCTGCCTATGAGGTTACCCTAGAGGGCAGCACAGTCAGTAGCAAGGATTTATTGTTGACATCTCCTGTGGGTCAGGAGTCCCAGAGCAGCCGAGCTGCCTGTCTGACTCAGGGTCTTGCCATCACGTTGTCGATTGAGGGCTTGATGGAGGTGGGTAGCCCCTGCCGGACTTGCCTACAGCAGCCTTGGATCTGTGCACGAGGGCCTCTCTTCAGGCCGCCCGAGGCCCTCACGGCATGGCAGCTGCTCCTCAGGGCCAGGGAGTGGCCGGGTAGAAGGTCGTCCTTTGTTACCTGCTCTTGAGAGGGACGTGTCAGCACTTCTGCATAGTGTGTTGCTCGGGATCCAGTCAGTAGGTCCACCCACATGAGGGGAGGGCGCCCCGTGACGGCGGGAGCACCCCTGGGCCGTCTTGGCAGCTGCCCACCCAGCCTCGGCGTCAGCCGTGTCTTTCAGAAGATGGGACTGAGAATAGCCACAGGATTGCTGGGAGACAGGTCTCTGGAACACCTGATACCATCTTTATGAGAAGCTGCCATTTCAGAGATCCCACACGAAGCTTTATTTTTAGAGAAAAAGATAAAAAATGGTGAAATGATACTGGCGGCCTCTGGTCTTTAGATGGATGCAGTGTGGACATGTATGTGTGCACACAAGTGGTGACTGCGTCCAGAAAGGACTGGAGCCCTGTGACCCTGACCATAATCACTGCGTAGACGTTCTTTTTGTTGGACAGTGTTGACCCCATGGGACGCGGCATGGCCGGTTAACCATGGAAACAAAAGGCCACGGCTTTTGGGTTTGGTGCAGGTGAGTAGGTAGCCCGTCCCCTTACAGTGCTGAGTGTGGGACCAGTGGGATCCATGCAGACGGGCCCCTGGGGTCCATTCCACAGTGATGCAGTTTAGTGTGGAAGTCACACTCCTTCACCTCTGTGGACGGTCTGACTGACCCTGTCCTACAGGGTGACCTTGGCTGGGGGCAGTGAGAGGCCCTGCCCGGACAAGCAGTCCTGAACCATCAGGAAGCCCAAGTCGTTTCTGAGATTCACCCCATTGACCCCATCCCAGGGGAGGGGAGGCGTGGTCAGTGGAGCTCGGTCAGGAGACCTGTGGTGAGTCAGCCAGGAGATACTTCTCACAGAGGAAGTCATTTGTTCCTGAAGGGCCCATTGCTGACCCTGGTTTCCTCCCCGTTGTGAGGACGCTGGTTCCTCAGTCGAGTCTCCTCAGGTCCCAGTGCCCGGGGAGCCGGTCTTGGCGAAAGCCCTGCCCCCGAGCCGGTCCAGCCTGGCTCTAGGCAGCAGTGTCGCACATATCTGAGCGCCGTCTGTCCACTGTCCCTGCTTCAGCCTCCACTGAGACCGTCAGCGCTGGGGCCCGGCCCCTGCCCTCTCAGAACTCCACGTGTTCGGGAGACGAGTCGTCGGACATAACTGGCCGTGTAACAGTTTCTGGAGTGCCCTAGCGTATGTGCACACAGAGGGGCCAGTGCGCTGGCTGGGCTGTTGGGGTGGAGAACGAGCGTAGCAGTTTCCTGAAAGGGCCCCTGTCACTTTGAGACAGACGCTCACTCCTCTGGTGGGGGTGCGCGTGCTAGTTTCTCTGCAGGCAAGGTGGCTTTGATGGGTCATATGCCACTAGCTCTCACAGTGGCCTCGGTCCCCTCTCCTCCCTTTTAATGTCCCGTGGCATGCTGGGCATTGCCTCTGTCTCCGGGTGCGAGGGGAGCCCACTCCGTCTGCAGCTCCCGCAGGCTTGATTCCATCCACTTACAGACTGCAGGGAGGCGCCTGGTTGGGGGTAGTGCGGAGCCCTGGGGTCTGCCTGCGCTCTTGCCCAAGAAGTGAGCCCAGAGGGACCGCATGGGGCTGGCACACTGCCCAGCCCTTGTTCCTGCTCCTTGAGAAGAGAGAGGGAGCCAGGCTGTGGTAACCATGGAGCCTTCCTGGCGGAGGCAGGGCTCCGGCAGCCAGCACATCTCCTCTCCTGCTGAAGCACACCCTCCCCAGGGACTCCGGGGACACCACCTGCCCCCTCGTGAACTGTGCCACCCCTCTCACTGTCCCCTTTGAAGTACACTGTGCTGCTCAGCTGGGGGCAATTATGATTTTTCTTGTTCACGTTGTGGTTTATTGGCTATGAGATATAAAAGAAAACTAACGTCTGGTGATTTCCAAGGTTTAGTTTTCTATATACGTTTTACTGAATTTGACTCCTCTGTCTTAAGTGCGTTGTTCTGTGTCCTTAGGGTGACTTGAGACAGCATCTAGACAAATCTTTGGAGGAGAATAGTAGCCTAAAGGCTCTTTTGTTCAGCCTGAAAAAAGAAGTAAAAAATGCAGACACCGCAGCTACGTTAACCTTGCAGATTACTGGTGAGTTTGTGGTTTATTTGGTAACATTATTTGGTGAAGTGTAAGTGTTCAAACACTCATAGGTAGACTTCAGGTCCAGTGAATACTGTAACATGTCCTGAGGGCTGAGAGACGCTCCCACTTGGTCTGAGCAGACCCCTAAAAGCTCGGATGTGGTCTGTGTTGTTGGCAATGCCGTGGACCGGGGAGCCCCCTGCCCGCCTCCCCGAGCATGCACACGGTCACTCCTCTGTCTCCTTGGCTCTTCCCAGCAGCGTGGTGCTTTTCCTCTTTGTCACATTTCTTCCAGAGCCAGGTCCCCTTCATTTCCCTCTCTTCACTGTATTTCTATTTCGCCATTTTTACAAAAGGGCACTCGGTATTTCACGGTCAGATTCTGGGGTTTCAGTGACGGGCTGGTGGTAGTTTGTGTCTTCCGTGAATCTCGTCTGGGTGCGAACCGCGAAGTCGCTGGGAGGTTTTAACTTCACTGAGGACTGCCCCACCGAGGTCCCCAGGGGTCCAGAAACTGTTCTTCAAGGGCCACGGAGCACATGTCTCCGGGCTACGGCCCGTCACAGGCCCTCTCTGTGGGCGTGGTCCTGGGAGCGCAGCCACAGACAAGACCCTCGCTCTGGGCAGGCGTCTGTGACGCACCTGCTCAGGCCTCTTCTGCTGTGTATCGGGCTGTTCCATGGCGTGCCAAGAGTTCGTCATAGTCTCTTCTTTAGTTTTCAGGTAAAAACTTTCCACTTTTCACCTGTTTCCTGAGATGTCATTGTCCTGTTTCACTTGCTCAGCCTTCGCTTCTCACGAAGCTTTCCTTTGCTGCGAGCTCGTGCCCGAGGCCAGCCGCCTCTGACATTCCCATTTCTGACTAAGTTGTTCTTCCATTTCTTGTATCGTTTCTTTTTTTGTTTTAAGGTCATTTATTTATTTTGAGAGAGACAGTGCGAGTTGGGGAGGGAGACGGAGAGTCCCCAGCAGGCTCCACCCAGCCAGTGCACTGCCTGACGTGGGGCTCGAGCTCACAAACCGTGAGATCACGACCTGAGCTGAAACCCAGAGTCTGATGCTTGACCGACTGAGCCACCCAGGCACCCCTCTTACATCATTCCTTTCTGTCCTTAGCTCATTCTGAAGTATCCAGTCCTGGTTTTGATGTGCCCCGAGTGTGGCTTCTTGTTGTCCGGGGGCAACAGCTTTGTGTGGGGTTTGCCTTCAGTGCTCTGTGCTGTTCACTTGCACATGGAATTCGTCCTCTCAGTGTCCAGGAGTACAGCACGCAGCACGTCAAACTTCACCTGGGGGACTCCCAGGCCTTGTTCGCTGTCCCGCTTGCCTCTGGTGTCCTCTCCTGCGCGACTTGGGCCCCTCCCCAGCTGTTCCTCTGTGGTACGGCCCTGCTCTGGAAGGGACTGGGCAGGCCAGCCTTGAGGGCGCGGGGTTGCTCCAGTCCCTTCAGACCACACGGGGTCCTCTGGTCTGCCCTTGCTGGGGGAGGCCGAGCCTCTCGTGTCAGCCGCGGGTCCTCGGTTGCCCTGCAGGGATTTCTTGTGAAAATAGGGGACACTTAGCAGCTGCCCCCCTCCTGACTGCTGCTCCTCTCCCACAGATGAAGCCATGCATGGCTTGTGGCTCTCGTGTTTGGGTCTTGAGGCTGCCTCACCACCAGGTGCTGAAAGGTCGTCTTTGGGACTCCAGTTTTGTCATCTAGTTACTCTTGGTGCTAGACTACTATGGGGATCCTGGGGGATGCCGAAACTGCGCCTTCACGGTCCTCGTCCCACAGTCCCCTCCGCTCACCCTCCGGTGTAAGTGCAGGCGGACGTGGGTGCTGAGGAGTGTTGTCCCTCGTAGCGCTTTTGGGAGCCTCTGCCTTTGCTGCGGGAGCCTGCTATCCGTGTCCTCACCGAACCTCTTCCCGTACCTTCCCACTCTGGCTCTCCTGTTGTCTCTGGACTTGTGTAGTTCCACAGCCATGTGTCTGTGTGTGGATTTATTTGGATCCTGGTTTTGGGGTTTGGGAGCCGAGAAATGATAGATTTCTTCTCCTCACAAGTTGGAAGCCCAGAGACAGGAGTCATGTAGATGGAGTCCAAACACACAGTGTGTCACTGATGGGCCTGGGGGCGGAGGACACATCAGAGACATACGGCCACTGCGGGCCCCTTGTCGCTTGTCCCCAAAGCTTCAAGGCCTCCCCTGGGGCGGAGCTTGCTGCCTGGTGGAAGAGACACCCCTGAAGGCCCTTTCCTGCCAGCACATAGATCAGTGGAATGAGCTTCCAGCTGGCACCAGGCCCACCTCTGTCTCCACCCTCCACCCTCCATGCGGGGATGTGGTTCCGTGGGTGTCCGGAGGGCAGAGGCCCAAGGCTTCAATCCCAAGGTGATTTTTGAGTTGCTTACAGAAACCGACCTTTTCCAAGCTATATGTCTTTGGTGTCCCCATCCAGTTTAAACTCGAACTATTTTAGCTTTCAGGACATGAAGCACTCAAACACATTCAATTTCACTAAATGATGCTACTTTTTTTCTCTTTCAGGACTTGAAACAAGTGTGAAGAGGCTCTCTGGTGAGATCGTGGAGTTGAAGCAGCATCTGGAGCACTACAACAAGGTCTGGGAGCTGACCCAGATGCTGCAGGAGAGCCACAGGTGCCTGCCCGGGGCGGCAGGGGGGCGGGGGAGGCAGGGCCGGCCCCAGTGACAGCAGGGTACACGGAGGAGCCGCCTGTTGGGGTTCTGGGCTGCACGCGTCGCCGGTGGACTTAGAACTCCCCTGAGCTCCCGTTTCTTCAGGAAAAGCACATCCCTTCTTGCCGCGGCATCTGTGAGGGGTGGGTGAGAGCTGCTGAGAGACTCTGGGCTGTCCCGGTCCACCCGGCGTGGTTCCTGTCAGTTCTCCTAGAGCGCGGGGCCTCCCCCTTTACTCCCAGTTGTGTGCCGGGTGGTGAGAAGGGAGCAGGCAGTGTGGGGGCTGTCCAGGCGGAGCCTCAGTTTCTATCCAGAGAATCGTGTGCTGGGAAGCGGGTGCAGGGAGGCGGCGTGCCGCTCACTGGGTGGTGTGAGGTGTACTTTGTGGAGGTGCGGAGCTTGAGCCCAACTCACCCCTGCTCCCCCACCTTGGGCTGAGTGCAGCACGGCCCTAGGTGGAGCCAGGCTGTGACGCTGGGGGGTCAGCGGGCCCACCCCAAGCACGAGGTACAGAGGGGAAGGGGCTCCTGGGAGAGGAGCTGGGGCATAGATGGAGAAGCGGAAGGGAGCAAAAGGTAGCTGTCATGGGTGCAGGGGGGGGGGGGACAGGCGAGGCAGGATGGCTCCCAGAACCCGATGGGCCCCCATCTGCAGCACTGTGGGCTGCGTGTGGACGGGGCTGCCACGCAGCGGGTGGAAGGGGGGGGCAGTGGTGGTCCACGCTGACTTCATCCACTCTGGGCCTTAGCCTGGCCGGAGCAGACGGCTGGTGCCTGCACAGGAGGTCTGTCGTCGGGGGCATGCGTCTATGGGAAGATGGCCCCGCTCCCATCTACCCCTGGTCGCTGCCGACTGGGGGGCGAGGGCGCTTCGCAGATGGCCGAGTGGGCAGTACAGGGCCGCTTCTTCCCTGAAGTCCTTCCAAAGGCAACCGTGGTCAACACTGTAAAACCAGGACTCTTCAGTTACGCTATCACTATGTCAGAATTATTCAGGGAGCCCTTTTACATTGGACCGGGAGATAGAAATATGTCAGTCTTTGGATCTGTTCCAGAATGAGAACATTGTTCTGCTAGCTGGGAAGATGATGATGGTTTTCTCAGAAAACAGGTGCGGCTGGCGTAGCGAGGCACCCCTCCGTCGTTCGTTGCCTTCGCCCGTCCGTCCGGGTGCTGAGCCTGCACGTGGCCTGGTGGCCGAGGGCTCGGGTCACGCGTAGCCTCACGCGGTCTGGAGGCCAGGGGCGGATGGCGGGAGCGGAAGCCGGTGGGAGACGGGAAGGGGTTGGCTGCGGGGACCGGGGTGGACGGGGAGGGCCCCGGCCAGGTGAGGGAGGACGCTGCTGGAGAGGAGGCGGCAGGCGGTGCTCAGGCGTCGCTCCCCCGCGCCCTCCTCCAGCTCCCTGGTCGGCACCAACGAGCACCTCCTGCAGGAACTGAGCCAGGCGCGCGCGCAGCACAAGGCCGAGGTCGAGCAGCTGCACTGGAGCTACAAGGAGCTCAAGAAGACGCTGGGTCTGTTCCCGCGCGGCGGCTGCTAGGCCGCATCTGCGCCGCCTCCACGCACCTAGTAAACCGCGGAAGCTCTTTTCTACCTGGTACGATTGTGGGGCAGAGCTCTGCCTCCCGTTCATAATCGGCTGAAGTTTTGAAACGTGTTCAGGGCCTCCAGCTCGGTTTTCTAAAACACCCTGAAAAGATGGGATTGATCTGCCTGTAGGCGAGTCTGCGAACGAGGACATGTAGGGGTAGTGTTTGCAGGGAGGTGCTAACCAGGGTGGCTCCCTCTGACTCCACGCTGCTCCTGCTCCTGAGATTGCAAAAAAAAAAAAAAAAAAAAAAAAGGATTAATCCAAGCCCTTCACATGTTTTGAGACAAGACATATTGGTGTTTTTTGAGACCAGCATCATTAATTTTCCGTGAAATATCTTGAGATAAAATGCAGTATTTTTCTCCCTAATGTAAAGAGCGTGTGTGTGATCATTAAATAATTTTGTGTGACAAGATAAACTAACATTCTAAAAGTGACTTTTTATAAATTGTGACTGAGATTTTCTCACTGAATTCTTTCATGAAGCAAGCTAGGCGCAGGTGGGACAGATACGTTCCAAGATTTAATAAAAGTAACACAGTTTGGGGAAACATTAAAAATACCATTTTGTGACATCACTGCCTGACAGTGGAAGTATTTCCCCAGGCGCTCTCTTGCTTACAATTACAGCGCATTTCTGAAAATTAGAGCACGCACGGACAAAATACTAGATTTTTAGTTTGGAAACTTCTTATCTTATGTAAATACTTGGCTTCTAGGTAAAACAAAGTACTTTTTTAAACCAAGCCTACTTAATTTATGGAGAAGAGCAGGCAGGCCTACAGGTGCCTGCGTGTGTCGTCGGGCTCTGCCACTGGCGGTCGGGGGTCGGGCATTTCCCTCAGGAACCGGGGTGGCCTCCCCGGTTCCCTCCTGTCTGGTTGTGGCTGTGTCCTTTGGCATCAGTTTCTCTGCAACTTAGCAGGAAAGCATGTCACAGCAAATACGGTTTTTGTGGGGGAGTGCAATTTCTTTCATCATACCGTTTTTTTTAATTTTTTGAAAAGATTTTAGCATTCAACCATTTTAGGCTTGTTGGAAACGCTCCCCATGCTATTACTTTTTATGTTCCTCTTGTTTGGGTTTCGTTGAGCTTCTTAGACCTGTGAGTTTATAATTTTCATCAAATCTGGGAAAGTTTTGGCCACCATTTCTTCAACGTGGTTATTCGATCCAGCTTCTTTCCCACCCTCCCTCCCGGACCCCAGTTACACCCAGACCACTTGGTAGCATCCCCACGGGTCCCCAGACTTCGGGTCTTTTTCCCCATCTTTTGTTCTCGCCCTCTGTTGAGGTCATTTCTGCTGCCTTGTCACAGGCCTCGTCCATTCTGCAGTTGGGCCTGTGTAGATAATGGATTTTTAATTTCAGAAATTACATGTTTTTAGTTCTAAAATCCCATTTGGTTCTTATTAACTTTGTGTCCCATTATGTTCATGTTTCACTTAACTCCTGAACCATGTTCTTAACGCCTTTGCTGCAGATAATTTCAGATGATTTCTAGAATGGTTACACTGATGCTCCGTTAGAAGCGTGTTAGTTTCTGTCGGTCCATGTGTCCAGCACTTACTGTCAAAGATTTAATGTTTTCATTCTAGAGGGTGTGTGAGGCAGTGTTCTTATAGATAGACTCTATCAGGTTAAAGAAACTCCTTGTAGTGTTAATTTGCCAAGACATTTTTTATCGTGAATGGATGAATTTTATCACTTCTTCTGCAGCCATTGAAGATGACCATGTGGTTTTTTCTCCTTTATTCTGTTCATGTGGTTAAGTATAGTAATTTGCTAATGTAAAAACAACCGAAATTTTCTGGGTTAAGCACAGCCTAGTAATGGTGGGTTTTCCTTTGCAAACATACTGTTGGATTTGGTTACTATTTTGTTTAGGATTTTGTGTTCCGGGTACCCCACTTAATATCTGACATTTAATTATCGGAATTCTCTGGGTCTCCATTTCCTCATCTGTAGAAAGGGGTGATTAAGTGCCTGCCCCCGCTGTCGTGAAGAGGAAATGGTAGCTAGAGTCTGGTCCCAGGACCCCGCTGACGCGGCACCGCATGGTGTGGTTGTCGGCTGGGACGGCGACAGGAACCCGTCCTGTCCCCGCGGTGACGCCACCTACGGTCCTCCCTTACAGTACCGCTCTCCTCCGCGTTCGCACCGCCACGCCATGCCCGTGACAGAAGTTCGGCTGTGCACCCTTCTCTGCTTTCTAGGAGAATTCAGGACAGGTTGTAACTCTCTCTTCCCTGAGTGTGTGATGGAACTTGCTGAGGAAGCCAGTCGGGCCCGAAATGCTCTTTGTGGGAGACTTCTGGCCACGGGTTTAGTTCCCTTAGCCCCTTCTCACAGAGCACCGTCCACCCCTCCGTTCGCCAGCCCCCCGCAGTGGGTTTGGGGCCATGTGGCTCATTCTGAGTGGGACAGAGAAGAGCTGCCGGGCCACCAGGGTGGCCGCCGTCCCCTCCGGAGCCTTGCCGGCGGTGCCACTGACCAGCGGGCCTGTTTCTCTCCTGGGGGCAGAGAGCCCTCCTTGACCTCGGCTGGACTCCGTGTGCGTAAGAAAGGAGTGTCACTGTGTCAGCCACTAGGTTTGGGGGCCTTTCTACTTTGCCATTAGTTACTCGGCCTAAGCCCTGGGATGGCGCAGGCTGTCCCTTTCTTCCTGAGTTCTCATAAGGGCTGTATCTTGAATTCGCTCATATTGCCTAATTGTCCAAGTTTTTGGCCTAACAATCTTTTAATGGCATTTCCACGGCCTCAGCATCTGGAGCTGTGTCCCTAAGGCAGACCCGTCGGGGTGGTGGTTGCTTCAAGCAAGTCCTTGCTGTTCAGGGAAGGGAAGGGACGTGGGTGAGCGATGGCCACGGGTTGCTCCCGACCTCAGGCTCCACCTCCACTTTCAAGCCAAGGACGCGTTGGGGCGGCCCTGGCCGGTGACAGAGCAGGCAGAACACCAGGGCCAGCTGCGGGGCTCTGGCGGGGCCGGCAAGGCTTGGTCCGCACCTGCGTCCTCCCCATGGCACCGGGGCCACCCTGTCCCCCTGGCCATGGTTCATGCTGGTCCATGGCGCCGCTGTTCTCTCACTTCCTCTCCTGCACCACAGCTTCTGTTCCTTTCCATCTTTAGTGGAAGTTACTGACACATTCGGCTCTAAAACCTTTTACTCTATCGCTTGTCTCTCTTTTCTCTTGCCATATCGCCTGACATAATATACGCTTTTGTTTCTTCTTGTTTTGTATTCTGTTTCTTCTGTGATTGTCCCCTTCTATACTGTAGCCATTTTCACCTCCGCTGGGTTTGGAAGCTGTGCCTTCTTTCTGGCATATTATCACAGCGGGTGTTCATCTAATCAGGGCTTCTGCTCCCCCTGGTAGTGTGCAGGAGCCATGGGCATGTGCCTCCCTGGGCACCCTTCGGCTTCCATGTGATGGCTTTTAAGGGTTTTTGGTTTCTGGTTTTTGCTTTAGTGTTTTTGTTTTGTTTTGTTTTGTTTTGTTTTGTTTTGTTTTGTTTTGTTTTGTTTTTGAGAGAGAAAGAGAGAGAGCGAATCCCAACCAAGTAGGCTGCACCCCCAGCACAGAGCCTCACTCTGGGCTAGAACTCACAAACTGTGGGATCACGACCTGAGCTGAAATAAAGAGTCGGACACTTAACTGACTGGGCCACCCGGGCGCCCCAGTGTTTGAGTATTTTAGGGAAATTTTTTTTCCCACAGAAAGCACTTCTTTACAGGGTTTTTGTATGGTTACTTACTGCCTATTTTTTGAGCCACTTCCCTGCAGACATTGTGTCTGTGGTCATGTTCTTGCTGCAGTTAGACTTACTTTTAATGTCTGCTGGTGCAGTTTTCCCTGTTGTGTCTTAGAACGAATGCCTTTATCCTCAGTTTTGAAAACTATCTCACAGAGGATTTCATGTTGGTACTTACTCGAGGACATCACTGCTGTGTCTGGGCCCCCACCCGGGGCTCCACCAGGGCGAGATTGGAACGAGCCTGGGACTACGAGGCAGGTGGCCTGGGGTCAGGCCAGGAGTCACCCCGTCTAAATGAGGAAGCAGAAGTCTCCTCCCTGCGGGGAGGTGACGTGAGACCCTGTGAGCTGTGGCTCCCGTCCCTCCCACAGCCCGTCCGTGTTAGAGGTCAGCGCCTGTGTGTGACTGCTGGTGTAGGTGGTGCACTTGAGGACAACAGATCCACATTTCAACACCTTTATTTATCACTTTACCAATTTGACACACAATGTTAACAGCGAACACAGGAGGAGCAGTATGCAGACAGACACGAGCCGTTTCGCTATAGGTTTGCAGGTCAGGCCTTGCAGGTCAGCTCTGAGCGGGGACACCGTGCCTCACGCTCTGGGAGGGAGAGGAGGGCCACCCCGATCCCATACATATCCCTGGTTGAGTGCGGCTTTGAGACGCCAGCAGACGTGCCTTTCTGAGTCAGAACACCCAAGACGTCGACTCTACTCTTCACCATCACACTGATAAAGTGATACACTCAGGACTCCCTAATGGTAACAAAACAGTGTAAAAATATATTGCATATATATATAAATTTATTTCCCTTTCCGGAAAAAAACTTAGTACAAACTAGTAGTATACGATCCCTTTCAAGTTTCTTTTAAGTTGTGCGGGTTTCCTTTGTGTTTGGCTTGGTTTGGGTTTTCAAGAGTCTAGAGGGAGAGAAAAAAACCTCTCGAAGCTCAGGGTGGCCACTGCCCAGCCCACCTGGGGCCATGCCCTCCACATGCCCAGGGACAGAGGCCATACCCTGAACCACCAGGTTCCACAGTGTTCAGTAGTCAATCAGTGGAGGGGAGCTGTTCGGGGTCAGTGTTTTAAGGACATTCTAGCCTATTGGTAACTTCACAGTACAGCTGAATTGTCAACCTGGCCTGCACGGAACAGGTGACGACGGGGCGTCCCATGTGGCGTGGGCTGCGGGATGGGGGAGCAGCCAGCTTGTGTATGGAGAGAGCTGGGCTGGGTCCCCAGGGCAGGGCCAGCACACGCTTTTCCCGTAAAGGGCCAGATGGTGAAAATTTTAGGTGTCCCCTCCTACCACCACCACGCGACGTAGTGCAAAAGCAGCCACACGTCCTGCCCGACTGAGCACACGGGCACAGCTGGGCGCCAGGAAACTATTCACAGAGGCAGTCTGGGGTGGGGGCATGAGCCCGCTGCCGCAGGCCCTGTCCACCGAGCAGCCAGGGGGACGCCCGCGGCCTGTCCTGAGCGCCGAGCACGGGGACGCGGACGCAGAGCCACACCAACAGGAAGTGGTGCCCTCGAGCCGCCTGCGCGCACCGTTCCCCGGCTTCTCGCATCGGCTGTGATTTTCATCTGCCGCAAACGTAGGACTGGGGACACTAGAGGTGTGAAAATACTCCAGTATAAATATGTATCTTCTGCGATAACGTCCTAAACTTCCATGATTTGAACTTCATTTTGGTAAAGCTGACTGTTACCGCCGCCTGGTTGCCTATCCTATCCCGTTAAATAGAAATAAATAAGTGTTCTGGTGTGATCAGTGTTAAGCACCCTCCTCCAGTTCTCCTGACACTCAGATGCTGCCAGCCCTGCCCTCCCTGGCAGAACGCGTCCTGTCTCCTCGTGCTGTGCGGTCTCTCGCTCACACATAGACGCTGGATTTCTGGGTAACCGCGGTTAGTAGAAGCTAAGTGGCATTGCATATAACATGCAGCAAAGACACACACCCTGCCTGTGTGTTCTCCGTGTTCAGACCCCGATGGAGGAGCATGCGTGTGCGAGCGTGTGCGGGGGCCACACGCATGCGGCGACACGTTTAGCAGATGATTTTAAGCTGATGGAATGGAGAGCGCTGAAGTCTCGTGATGGAGTCTTTGCTACCTCCCCCTCCTTCCTGACTGAGGGAACGTCCAGGCTTTGGGGACGGGCGCCGTCCGAAGAGGCTTTGGGGTTGGGCGGGGGAGGCAGGGGAGACTGCAGCCCCTGTGTGGCCAACCGGACCTCCCTGCTGTGGGACGGGGTGGACCGCCAAGGGGTCCCATTCCCAAACCCCACGGGAAGGTGCTGTGAGAACAGTCAGGAGCGCACTGGGAAACGCTGGTCACAAGTGAGCAGCTCAGCTCCACCAGCCTGCGGCACTGGTGCCTTCCACTAAGAAGAGGGCTGCTGTGGGGAGGGCGTGACAGCAGGGGTCCCCGTGGGCAGGCAGATGTGTGGTTTCTCTTGCTTAGACCCCAGTCTCCCAGGGTGGTCCTGGGGAGGCTGTTTTGCCTGGAGACTCCGCTCTGGCACAGAAGGTGGCCTCCTGGGGGTGAGGGGGGCTGAGAAGGGCCGGTGGAAGGGGGGCTACGCATTCCCGGTACAGGCTGTGGCACGGGGACCCTCGTCCCTCTGCTCACTGGGGCATGCACACTGTGGGAGCCAAGGTCCTGCTGGACTCCAGTGTCCACGCTGTGTCATGGCTGTGCTAGTGGGGACCCAGGTGTTTAATGGCAGGAGGCGGAGCCCCACCGCCTCAGACCGTGCTCCCCAACATGGTGCCCAAGAGGATCTGGGAGGAGGGCTTGTTTATGACCTGCTCGTCGTTGAGAAACATTTGTCGTGTTCAGAGTCGCCTTCCGACATTTCCCACGTCCTCCCCTTGCCTCCAGATCCTCACCGCGGTCCAGCCGGGGGTCCTGTGTCCTGCTTGCTTGTCTCTCCTCCAGCACGCAGTCCTCGGTTTCTCCACCTTCCCCCACCATGGGGTGGAGAGGCCTGGCCGGGCAGCTCAGGATCGCCAAGGCAGAAACTAGAGACTGCAGTGAGCACAGGTGACTCAAGGCCTGCAACCATCTCTGATTTTACGCACTGGGAAGTCTCAGAACCTCGGGAGGAAGCTGCTGGCGAGGCCCCACCGTGGGGGCGAGGGGGAGGACCACATCCCTTCAGAGGGGCCATGCTGGATGGGAGCTCGAGCCCCCAGCCCCACCGCACAGACAAGGGACCATCCCTAGCTCTAGCGACGACCAGCATGCCCTTTGGGCACAGGGAGGCGGGTGCGTGTGCCACCCCGGTGCCGGTCTATTTCAACCGCCTGTGCTGTGCGCCAGGGAGTGCCCCCCAACCAGCCAGCTGCCACGGACACAGAACAGTGGCCAGGGTGGACGGGCTCCAAGAAGCATTTCCCTGAGGCTCCCGTGGGCTTTTCCCAGGACCAGTGCCAGGACCACACGGCCCCACCAGTCACTCGCCAGGCTTGGTGGCACTTCTGCAAGGGGACATGTCCCCATGAAGCCACTGTGACAAGAGTCCCAATGCTCGGCTCCCCTGTCCAGCCTCACGGAGAAACCAAATGCCAACAAATGCTGCTGGCCTCGGGGCCCTTTGTGGGCCTGCCTCTGTCGTGTGGTTTTCTGCATTTGCAGGGGTTGGGAGAGGTTAGGGAAGACTCATGCAGAGACTGAACCACGAACCTGAACAGCAAACAGGGAGCAGCCACGGGGACCCACAGCCCGGAGGCCCTCAGTGCAGAGTGGGGCCCCGGACAGAAGACAGCATCATGCCAGCAAAGCGACTGCACGGGAAGCCTCGGCCAGCAGGGTCTCCTGGCCTAGAGACACAAACGGCAGGAGAGAAAGGGGCAGAAACGGTATTCTGTCTTCGCTGACCCATTCTGGGAACAAATACGTTTCCAGTTTCTTCTTAGGAAAACACAATAAAGTGAACGGTCTTGTCCTTGGCTTCCATTTTGACAACTTCAGACCGTGTTCCTCTGGTCCACTGAGGAGCCCCTTCCACTGGCTCACCTTCCTCCGGCTCCACGACGTGTGTGCGTGTGTGTGTGTGTGTGTGTGTGCGAGCATGTGCGTATTGCAGGCACACACACGTGGGTATGTGTGAGTGTTTGTGCACATGCAAGCACCTGTCCCACCTCCCCACACCTTCATGATGTCCTGTTAGCAGCTCACTTCTGTCTTCTTGGTGCTGCTGGTTAGTGCGTTAGCTTGTGCTGCCCTCGAGGTTCCAGAGAGGGGTGGCCACCTTCTGACAGGGTCTGTCCCACTCACCCCTTGTGGCTCACCGGCCCCTTTAAAATGGCCTTTCCGCCTGTAAGTCAGGTAGCTAGTGTGGTCTGGTCCCAGGAGACGCTCTGAAAAAGGCCATTTGTTGTCGGCCAGCACTGGACGAGGCAGGTGTGTTAGAAACGGTCAGTGATTTCGGGGCCCCACTTGGGGGTCAGAGAGAAGCATGCCAGGCCCCAGGCAGGGGGAGGCCTGACTGCCACCCCCGCGGCCCCCCGGGGCCCCAGTCTTGAGTTCTGCCCCAGGGAGCAAGGGAATGTAATGAAGTGTGAGGTGGCGCGGGCCCCCGCGGGAAGGGCTGCTCCTGGGCTGGCTACTTGCCACCCTGCACCTTCTGGTCATAGGTGCCCGCGTGCTTATAGCCCGGTACGTAGCCCGACTCATCCACCAGGTCCACACGGCCCGCCTTGCCCTTGCCCTTGCCTGATGGGTCGAAGCGTTCCTTGTGGGAGCCCGTGAACTTGGTCGTGTCCGTGAGCCGGGATACAGTGGGCGACGAGATGGCCTTCTGTAGAGGGAGAGAATGGGGCGCGCCCGTGTGAGCGCAAGGGGCCAAGTGAGCGCGTGAGGCCGTCGGCAGCTGGGTCAGCACACCCCCAGGGAGTAACACGTCCGCTGTCCCACCCCAGGGAGTCCCTGCTAGCCATGCTCACCGTCACCCCTGAGATGATGGGGGCCTTGCCCTCGATGAGCCTGTGCACCTCGCGGACGGCCTCCTCGCTGCTCTTGTCTTTGAATCTCTTCTTGGAGAGCTCTTCAAGCGCCTCCTTGAACTGCTCGAATGTGATGGTCCGGCAGGATTTCCCTCTGAGGGAGGAGAGCGCTCAGGGCCCGGGCCAGGGCCGCTCCC
Source organism: Leopardus geoffroyi (assembly GCF_018350155.1). NCBI lineage: Eukaryota > Metazoa > Chordata > Mammalia > Carnivora > Felidae > Leopardus > Leopardus geoffroyi. The sequence continues at coordinate 239,218,066 of NC_059326.1, read as the reverse complement.
CTCCGTAACTCACAGCCCCACCAAGTAGTGCCCCCAGAACCTGCTGACATCCGGGAACCAGGTGATGTCAGGGGACCCCTTCCCAGGGACCTGGTGGCATCAGGAGACCCCTGCCCGGGGACCAGGTGACATTGGGGAAACCCTGGCCCTGCCCAGGGACCCGATGACATCAGGAGACTACCTCCCAGGGACCTGGTGACAACGGGGGACCCCTGCCCCCACCCAGGGACCAGTGGCATCAGGGGATCCCTACCCAGGAACCCGGTGGGGGCCCAGTGGCCTTGGGGAACCCCCACCTCTCTCCCACAGCAGAAATCAAGTCTAACGTTAAAATACAGAATATGCCCCTCCCCCACCCTGGTGTGCACTGTTTATGCCCAACAGTCGGTCACCATGGGCAACGGCAGCAAATATAAATTGTCTTGGAAAAAAGCTTAAAGGAACCACATCCTTTATGAACAACCGGACATTAAAACAAAGCTGTTGTCTGGGTCTAAAATGGGGCGTGTGTGGCGTCCACTCAGAGCAGGAGGGAAAAAGTCAGGTCAAGACGCTCATCCCATCTGAACCACACAGAGGTCGAATCCTGCCTGGGGCCACCATGGCCCGACGTCCCTGTCATCACATGGGGACGGGGTCGGGCGGCCGCCTCGCCAATACGCCCAGCAAGGTGGTCTCAGGGCCCATCCCTCCTCCCAGGACCCCCACTGCCTCCACCTGAAAGCTGCCTGCCTAAGGGGCACAAGGGGGCTAGGGGCAGATGCAGCCCTATTCGTTCCCTGCCGCAGGCCACTCACAAAATTTCAGGAAGATTCTAAACTGTGCACGTTTTATAATTTTTACTAAAAACCATTTTTACCACTTTGGATCTCTCCTGCTAATCCACGGAGTGAGTTGTCAGGGTTTTAGAACAAGAGGTCCTGTGGGGGCGGCTCCTTGCCACGCAGGGACACCCTGTGGGTGCAGAGGCCTGAGTGGGACGGCCCTGCAGATGTCCACGAGCAGACGGCCCAGAACAGCCACAATAACCACGAGGGCACAGGGACAGACCCACACGAGGGTTTCCACGGAAGAGCAAAGAAAGGCAGCTCAGCAGAGAAAGGGCCATCTCTAAACAGCTGGTGCTGGTACAGCGGGGACCCAGCCCTGTCCTGTGCCTCGAAGGGCCTATAGAGACTCACTCAAAACGGGCCATCGTCCTAAGTTCAGCACAAAGCCTAGAACTATAAACTTCTAGAAGAATGCCTAAGAGAAAAACTTTGTGACCTTGGGTGAAGCAAAGATTTCTTAGAAACAACACCAAAAAAGTCCATAAAAGAAGGAATTGGAATGCACCGAAATTTAAAACCCCACGCCCTTGAAAAGATGCTGTTCCGAGGACTACGAAACGAGCCACAGATGGGGAGAAAACACGTGCAAACAGACACCTGAAAGAGAAAGTTTTTCAAACTTAACAGGGAGGATCCCACATAGAAAACGGGGCAAGGGGCGCCTGGGTGGCGCAGTCGGTTAAGCGTCCGACTTCAGCCAGGTCACGATCTCGCGGTCCGTGAGTTCGAGCCCCGCGTCGGGCTCTGGGCTGATGGCTCGGAGCCTGGAGCCTGTTTCCGATTCTGTGTCTCCCTCTCTCTCTGCCCCTCCCCCGTTCATACTCTGTCTCTCTCTGTCCCAAAAATAAATAAAACGTTGAAAAAAAAAAAAAAAAAGAAAACGGGGCAAATACCCGAACCGGACTCTGTCCAGGCAGAGCACACAAAGCGCCACCCCACATGGCGAGTCCTGCCGGGCCGGACGGCCAGCGTGGCTGAAGCCGGGGAAATGGCCGCACCGGGAGGATGTGGTCAGCCGGGCACTCCGACGTGGCGTCCACCCGGGGAGGCGGTTGGGCAGTTACGGCTCCGAGCCCCCACGTCTGGGCTCGACGCAGGACAGACGCACCGCAGTCCCACGGGAACCACGTAGTCAGGTGTCCTTCGGCAGTGAACAGCTGGACACCACACGCAGGGACTCAGAGGCACTTGACGTGCCCATCGGAAGACAAGGGACACAGCCCGCAGTCGGGGAGCGGGGCTGGGAAGCCCGAGCCCCCACGGGGCCTGCACTCAACACAAACGCCCCTTCTGTCCTCGGGTGCTGGTCCCGACCACGACCGCACAGCAGGGGCTGGTGGCCTGGTGGGTGCAGGGATTCCTCAGACCCAGTGGTGGGCAGTGGGCTCTGCCCCCCGCAGCAGTTGGTCTCGACCCCCCCCGCCCCGCCAGCCTCTGGGGAAACCTTCCTGGGCGGCGAGGTTCTCACAGCAGCCGCCCCGCACGGTGATCCCTGCCCTGCTGCCGGGCCAAGGCCCTGTTTGTTTGTCCTGGGCCGTCAAAGGCACTCCTGTCTCCTATTCACGCCCTGCCCGGGTGGCATGTGGATGCCAGGCCTGACGGCCAGCCCCGGGACTGGCCGCCGGAGCACGCAGCCCCCTCTGGGCACCGCGGCACCAGGCGCCACCAGTGTGAGTCACTTGAGCTGGGGGTGGGGGGGAAGGCTGACGGGGGCTCCCATCAGAGGGCCACATTCAGAGCTGGTGGACACGGGCCTAAGGCCGACTCTCCCGCTCCACCTGGCCGGGCCGGGTGTCCCCAAGTGTCCCCACCGTGACTGCCCAGCAGGGAGTTCTCCCCAGGGGACCCGGCACCCTGCTGCAGAGAGCCATGCGCAGCAAGTTCTAGAATGACAATGCCCGTCTCTTCCCCAGAGACACTGATCACATTACACTGCTCTCTGGACACAGAGTGAGCCTGTTCTCCAGAGTCCACAGAACTGGAGGGTGTCCCCACCCTGAAACCCCCTCTCCCGGCTCCAGGCCGGGCTGGCCGGTGCCCTGCCTGCAGGCCCGCCCAGCAGGAATGGGGTCACTGATCACACACAAGGCCCCATGAGCTGGGGTTTCACTTTGCTTCCCAAGCCCTGTGTCCCCCAGGTCTCCAGACCCAACTCAGGGTGGGCAGGGGGCTGAACTCTGCCAGTGCCAAAGGTCACCCGGGGACACTGGGGCTGGCGGGGGCCAGGGCAGCCCTCCAGAGACAGGCGTATGTCCCTCCAGGGCCAACAGCAGGAAGGCTCCCGGGCTTCGGGCCAAAACGTGCCAGCACCTCCATGATTCAGGACCAATGGCACTCCCAGGGACACCTCTCCAAGAGGTGGGAGGCAGCATGCTGGGTCATTATGGAGAACTTGCTGCTCGGGTGGGAGGAAGCTACTGGCCCCCCATGCACCACCCCCCCCCCCCCCCCCCGCAGCAAAGCCAGGGCCCTGGGAGACCTGTCCAGAGGGCAGCCTGGCTGGCCAGGGTGACAGCGCAGGCAGGCAGTGGGGTGTCGAGGGGCCACTTAAGGCTCTGATGAGGCTCAGTGAGAAGGAGGGGCCTGTGGGGAATTCCTTTGGGCTGGCAGGAGTGGGGGGCTCCTGGGGGAGCTGTCATTGTGGCTGTGACGTAGCGGTGCCCTCACGTCATGCCTGACCTGGGGCAGCTCCCAGGCCAGACCAGTGGCTCCAACTGCACGCTGTGCCCAAGGAGGACTGCCGGTGGGGCGCCTGGGGGGCTCTGTCGGTCAAGTGTCTGACTTCAGCTCAGGTCATGGTCTCAACGGTACACGAGTCCGAGCCCGGGTTTCGGGCTCTGTGCTGACAGCTCAGAGCCTGCTACCGACCCTCTGTCCTCTCTCTCTGCCCCTCCCCTGCGTTCGCTTGCTCTCGCTCTCTCTTAAAAAAAATAAACAACAAAAAAAAGGAGGACCAGTTGCAGCCAGACCTTCCTGGTAGACAGCGGCCGCCCTGCTCCTGCCCAGGGCTCCCCAGTGCTGCTGACCAACCCGCCTATCAGGGCCCGGGCACAACCATGATGCTGTGGGTCTGTAGGGGCCGCGGGGAGGCCCCGATCTGCCTGAAGGGGCAGTTGTGGCCCCGACTCTTCCCCGCCAAGTAGGTAAAAGCCACCCTAGCGTGCTTGCTTCATGCAGGAGCCTGGGGCTGGGCTTGCCCTGTGAGGGGGCAGGGGCAGGGTCCCTGGGGGCTCCAGCCACCACCCCCCGCCCACAACCTGCACCCCTAATTGCCATCGTGGCTATGGCAGGGGATGGGCTATGAAACAGACCCACTGAGGTCACTGAAACCATTTCTGAGCATTTGGGGAAGGTCAGCTTAAAAGGACAAAAGGTGTGCCGAGACCCAGCATCCACATCAACCCAGCGAGGGGCCAAGGGCCAGCAACTCCCCGATTCCAGACGCACCAGGCTGCCCACCGCGGAGGCCCTGCATGGCCTCGGGCCAGGAGAGGGCCCCCGCAGAGAAGGCCTCAGCCACGTGGCCATCCTGACCCCGCCGCTGACCCCGAATGCCCACGCTCGCTTGCCCCCCGCCTGGACAGTGTGGGCCCTGGGCAGACCCGGCACAGGGGAGCCCCCGTCCCTGGTGTCTCTGGGATGGGCCCTGCCAACCTCACCCGGACCTCCCGTGGACGCCCCCGCCCCACAATCGTGGTGGACCGGCGGCGGGCGGCATCTGGACTGTGTTCTGTGGGGAAGGCTCCGCTCTGTTATTCCCGCTTCCTGCCTCGGACAAGTCCCACCACGTCCGGGCCGTGGCCGTGTCCCGGCTGGGGCCACGGGGTGTGTGGCAAGAATGGAGCCGGTCAGTGGCCGACAGGCCCCAGGGAGCCCCGCCAAGGTGCTTCTTCCTACCCTGAGACCCAGACGCCAGCATCACGTTGCAGGAAACACGGCCCCTCACTCTGAACACACAGCAACCCCAAAATAGGCGCGCGCATGGGCCAGGAGGCCGCCCTCTGCCCCCCTCAGGCCGGGCCCTCCACCTGCACCCCACGCGAGCACACGGGCAGAACTGAGGGGACGCTGTCGTCCGGGCTCCCCACGCGGGGCTGTCAGGGTGCTATTCGTGCTGGGCACACAGAGTCTGGATTAATTAGTATTTCAGACCCACCGAGGTCTGCCCCTCGGGGAGGAGAGGGTGCCAGAAGGCTTTGTCTTGGTAACAATAGCGTTCAATCGAGACCTGGAGTGGAGCTGCGAGAAATTTGTTTAAAATTTAACACATAGTAACATCAAAACAAACAAGCGCTGCCGTGGCAACAGGACCTAAACAAAGCCTGCAGATACCCGGGCTGGCGCCACCGCCCGCAGAGCCATGGCAACCGCCTGCAAACAGAGCGCGATCTCCTCCACCAGTCAGCGGCTGTGGCTCCGCATCCGTGGCTCCCACGAGGCGAGGACGCTTCTGCCACGGCTGCCACTTGGAACAAGTGTGACCCCAGACCCCATCGATCAGGATGTGCACGTCCCGCCCAGGACCACCCTCGTCACAAGGCCAAATAAAAGCAGATCCAAACGGTCTCCTCGGGACCTCCCAGCGTCCTCTAACCCTGCAGCCTTCCCTTGGGACCCCACGACCCCGCCCGGGACACCATCCACCTCCCCTTCCGGGGACAAGGCACGATGCCCCTGCCACACCCTCCCAGGGTGACCAGCAAGCCTACCCGGGCACGGGCCCTGCCCACACCTGCCCCCTTGTAGGGGCCCCAGTGGCCACCACAGGCCCGTGTGACTGCGTTGTGACCACAACCCCTTGCTGGGCTGGGGCCCCCACTGCCCACCCATCAGACGACTCCCCCCCCCCCCCCCCCCCCCCCGCCGATGCGAGCCGGGGCAGAGACACCAGGGGTCCCAAGGAGCCCTGGGCTCTGCAATGTGGAGCCCTCTGTGCCCAGGGGCCGGGGGCCGAGACTTGGCCCCAAGCTTCTGAGCGGCTGACGCCCTGCCTCCTGGGACGGGGACTGCAACCAGAGGGGGTTCCCTTGTGGGTGCTCACACCAGGGCCCGCGTCCCACTCCCTGGGTGGCGGGCTGCCCACGCCTCCTGCACGCAGGAGGGCACCCATCCTCGGAGTGAGCCACCTCCCCACCCCCGGGGGTGTGGAGAGCCTGAGTTCTACCTGTGAGCACACATGCCTGCGTACGTGCACACATGTGTCCTGGGAGCCGTGTGCGTGTATGTGCTTCTGTGCACACGAGTGTGGGCTGTGAGTGCGTGTGTGCATACGTGTGCAAATGCCTGTGCGCAGTAGCGTGGAGGCAACTTTCTGTGACAGGAATGAAAGGTGACGGAAGGAAGGGCTGCCATCACCCGTCCCGACAGTTCGACGTCTGGGCCGGCGCCGAGGGTGTGGGACCCCTGGCGTGTTACCGGCTGTGCCTTCCCCGCCCTGTTGAAACCCTCCCCGAGGGACACGGCTCTGAGGTTCCTCTGCTCCCGGGCCTGCCCATGTCTCCTGGATGCGTGTGGTTTCCCAAGGTCAGTGCTGAAGGCCTGAAGACACGCCCAGGGGAGAAATGGGGGCCATGCTGGGCCTCATCGGGGTTCCTGCCCCCCAGCTCAGGACGCGTGGGCCCCCTGAGGCTCCTGCTGCCCCCACCCCAGCAGTGTGAGCACACGGTGAACACGGCTGCCCCCCTGTCCCTCCCGCTTGGGGTGCCGGAGCACGGCTGCACCGCTGAACCGCTGAACGAGTGCTAGAGGCACCTTCGGAGGCAGCCGCGGGCTCCTGTCTGGCCCTGGGGGTCAGCCAACAGCGGCACCACATGCCCGAGACCGGCTGGCCGTGGCCACCGTCCACGGGAACCACACCACAGATCTGGCTCGTGTTTCTTAGCAAGGAGAGCAGGCCAACACCCCCCCGCCCCCCCACCCCCCCCCCCTCGGCAGAGGACACAGCACCTCGGGCTGGAACCTGGTCCCTGGTGATGATAGCATCTCCAAAGTCAGGTATCAGTCCCCTTGGTCACAACCCCGGGGGCCACAGGGACGGCAAATGTGCAGACCCCCAGGTGGGGACACAGAGGGCTGGTCCCTGCCAGCTGCCAGACTGCCATCCTGGGCAGTGGGTAGAGGCAGGCTCCGTGTGGCTCCCTGGTCCCCAAAGGTCCTGAAGCCCCCAACCCGGAGACACGGGGGAAAGAACCAAGATGCGGCCCCTCCCCGGCCCCCTCCCCGGTGGACGCCAAGTAGGAACACTTCAGCACCTTCTGGGCCGAGGTGGCCCGCCCCTGCCCCTCTTGGGAATGTCCTTGACCCTGAGGCCACACTTCCCAGAGGCTCCCCGAGTCTGGCCCCTGCTCTGTGGGGGTGACCCTGGGGATCAGGCAGACCCAGCTGAGGAGCGCACAGCTTTTCATCTCCAGGGGGCAGCTTGTAGCCGAGGAGGGACTAGAAGATGCCCCGAGGACACAGCAAGAGAGGTCGGGAACCCGCGCCCCAGGTGCGTGGGGGTTCAGGTGGGCTGGGCCTCTGTGAGGAGGTGGGACGGCACAAGTCAGGGTCCGGCGGGTCTGCGAGCAGGGCGGCGATGGGCAGGGGTCAGCCCCGAGGCTCAGGCCGAGGTCAGTGTGACAAAGTGACCAGAAGACCCAGCACACCCCAGAGGGGAGGTCCCACGCAGCCGAACCCCACACGGACACTGAAGTCCAAGACGCGTGGAGGAGGGTGGCACCACAGCGCCCAGCCAGGCACAGAGGGGGTGGGCAGACAGGGTGGGGGCAGAAGGGGGCGCAGATCAGAGGACCAGAGGTGAGCGGGGGCAGAGGTGGGGGGCTCATTTGTCCACACCGGCCCCTCCACTGGGCTATCTCCTCAGCCTCCACAGGTGGGAGGTGCGGGGCCCGGGGGGTGGGGGGGGGGCACAGGCGACAGAATGGACGTTTGGGCCCAGACGACGCCGTGTGGACACCCAGTCAGAGGAGCGGTCCGTCTGCTGGAGGGCGGTCCAGGTTCGGGGACCAGGGCCCTCAGGCACCAGGGCTCTACAGACCAGGGAGCCGATGAGGGACCCAGGAGGTCTGGAGTGCGCACCTGCCCTCCGCCCGGGGCCCTGCCCCACAGACACTGCGCAGGTCAGCGGGCGGAGGGGCGGGGACACCGGGCCCCTGGGGGTTCTGGCCCACACTGTCGGGGCTCCCAGGGCGTCACCTGGCCCTGGTGATGGAATGTCTACCTGGGACCCCAAACCAACCACAGAGCACCTCCTGCCCTGCGCCCCGCCTTCCCCTCCTCCTCCTCCCCCTGCACCCCGCCTTCCCCTCCTCCTCCTCCCCCTGCGCCCTGCCTACTCCTTCTCCTCCCCCTGCACCCCCTTTCACCTTCTCCTCCTCCCCCTGCGCCCCGCCTTCCCCTCCTCCTCCTCCCCCTGCACCCTGCCTACTCCTTCTCCTCCCCCTGCACCCCCTTTCATCTTCTCCTCCTCCCCCTGCACCCCGCCTTCCCCTCCTCCTCCTCCCCCTGCACCCCGCCTTCCCCTCCTCCTCCTCCCCCTGCGCCCTGCCTACTCCTTCTCCTCCCCCTGCACCCCCTTTCACCTTCTCCTCCTCCCCCTGCGCCCCGCCTTCCCCTCCTCCTCCTCCCCCTGCGCCCTGCCTACTCCTTCTCCTCCCCCTGCACCCCCTTTCACCTTCTCCTCCTCCCCCTGCGCCCCGCCTTCCCCTCCTCCTCTTCCCCCCGCCTTCACCTTCTCCTCCTCCCCCTGCACCCCACCTTTCCCTCCTCCTCCTCCCCCTGCACCCCGCCTTCCCCTCCTCCTCCTCCCCCTGCGCCCTGCCTACTCCTTCTCCTCCCCCTGCACCCCCTTTCACCTTCTCCTCCTCCCCCTGCGCCCCGCCTTCCCCTCCTCCTCCTCCCCCTGCACCCCGCCTTCCCCTCCTCCTCTTCCCCCCGCCTTCACCTTCTCCTCCTCCCCCTGCACCCCACCTTTCCCTCCTCCTCCTCCCCCTGCACCCCGCCTTCCCCTCCTCCTCCTCCCCCTGCGCCCTGCCTACTCCTTCTCCTCCCCCTGCACCCCCTTTCACCTTCTCCTCCTCCCCCTGCGCCCCGCCTTCCCCTCCTCCTCCTCCCCCTGCACCCCGCCTTCCCCTCCTCCTCTTCCCCCCGCCTTCACCTTCTCCTCCTCCCCCTGCACCCCACCTTTCCCTCCTCCTCCTCCCCCTGCACCCCACCTTCCCCTCCTCCTCCTCCCCCTGCACCCCACCTTTACCTCCTCATCCCCCCTGCACCCCAGCCCTGTCCCTTCCCCTCTGACCCTGGGCCTTGGGAGTGGAGTGCTCACTAGAATCCCTTTCCCTCAGCTGTGGTCTCCTTGGGGCCTCTGCCCGGACCCTGAATTCTGACTGGTTCCTCCTCTGGCACCAAGTCCCCTCCCCCTGGTGAGTGGTCTGGGTCCTGAGGGTTGGTTTTCTCGTGGGGCAACTCTACCCTCCTGCAGCCTCCCAGCTCTGGAGGAGAAGGCTGTCCCCTTGGTCGGTGGTCACTGTGAGGACAGGCACCAGTGTTTGCCCAGGAAAGCAGGCAGACCTCCCTGGATAGACACACCATGTCTGGTGACACGGAGTCACAGCCGCTGGGGACACACAGGGAGGAAACCATCCACGGCTGAATGTACAGGGAGGGCACAGGGCCGTCCCAGGAAACGTGCCCAGGTCACGGGGACGTGCAGCTAAGGCATCACAGTAACTGAGATGGGCACGTGTCAGAAAGAAGCCATTTTCCCACAAGTGTGACCTACAGCGAGATCGCTAGACGCCAGGCAGCCTTGGGCGCGCTGTGACATTTCTCGGGTGGGTCCTCAGGTTTGGAGGGCGGGAGGCGGGGGAGGGTGTCGTCGGGCCGCAGAAGCGCCCAGAGGGACGGAGAAGGCACGGAACCACGCCTGACGCTCTCTCCAGCATCCAGGAGGAAGGACACGCGCACGCGTGCGGGAAGCACACGGGCTCACTGCTCACAGCCACCGAGTCCGCGGCGATGACGCCGCATCAGAGTTCGGGTGCGAACACCTCCCCAGGCTCGAGGGTGCGAGGCGCCTGTCACGCCCGAGGGGCAGGCTTCTCAGCTCTGCCGCCAGCTCCAGGGACCCCCGCCAGCCCCGGCCAATTCCTGGGCATCTTATCCGGAGAAGGGACGGGTCAGGGGCACTGGCACATCCCACCCCCCCACTGCCAGCCGAACACAACGCCCACCGGGAGTCCTGAGTGCGAGGCCTGGGGGGCACTTACTTGATTTTGCTGAAGACGATGTCCACGTCAGTGACGGTCACATTCTTCCCATCGATGACCTGGCAATCCTTACACAGCTTCGACCAGTTCTTGCCATGCATCTCCCGCCCGGTGGCCCTGGTGTCCCCGTGCACGGCAAAGCGCCGGAAAGCCTCCTCCAGGGCGCTGAGCTCTGGGGCCGCAGCGGCCGCCCCTTCGCCGGCACCTTCTGTCTCCAGTGACAGCCTCTTGGCCGCTCTGTCCTTTGCGGAGTCCCCTGGGGACTTGGGGGGTGTCTTGTTGGCGGCCTTGGCGGCCTTGGCCTTGCTGTCAGCCATGTTGCTGGAAGAGGATGGGGAGAAAGGGGTCACCACGCTTCTACAGAGCTATGCATAGGGCAGGAGGCTGGCCGCCCGTGTCACAGTGGGCACCCAGGATGGGGCAGGTCCCTCGGGCATCAAGCTACTGCCAGGCACTCTGCCCCTCCCAGCGCTGGCCCCCGCCAGGCGCCCGGTGGTTGGATGAGGGCTGTCCCCAAACAAAGTCCACGGGGAAGCGCCCAATCCGGCCTCCTGTGGGCTCGGCGCCCCTCCTGTCACTCCCCTACCGGCCACTGTGTCATTGTCTCCTTCCTGGACCACATCTGCTTGACTCTCCGGAATGATATCCTCCCAAGGGACCTGCCAGTGACGGGGAGGGAGACCCGGAACCGTGGGCTGCGGACCTAGCGCAGGCACGTGGCGGGAGTGGGAGTGTGGCAGACGTGGCCCCAGGGTGGGGACCACACGTGGGGCCCCTCATCGGGAGCCCAGCGGAGGCTGCCTTGCCCTATCCACGGGTCTCTGCCTTCGCGGGGCACCTGATCCCCAAGGCCGGTGGGTCCCTGTGGGGCCCCCTCCCTGTGTCACGGCCAGTGGCCCAGACAGGAGCCTGAGGTGTCCAAGCCCCACCGAGGTGTGTGACCGAGCCCCCAGAAGTTGCTTCCCAGGGGAGCAGCGGGTGGCCGTCCGGGCCCCAGGGGGCTCGGCAAGAGCAGAGTGCCCCCAGGGCACACGCAGAGTCCTGAGCGGCAAGCATGTGGCGAGTCCTCAGTTCAGCGAGCGTCCCCGCCCAGTCTGGGCTGGGGGCCCCGGCCGGCCCAGAGGAAGCCAGGCCGGGCACCTGAGGCCGGGGTCACCCATGCCCACCCGGTCAGCAAAGCCGGTGCAGGTCTGGACGGACGGCTCTCGAGGCCACCCATGCCCTCTCCTCCAGGCGGCCCCCCGTGGATGCACAGGGAGCAGACCCTCTAGGCTCCCGCAGGCCCAGCCAGGGCCAGGAACCCGGCGCCTGCCTTGGCAGTGCCTGCCCTCAGAGGGACCCACAGCAGAGGCCGGGTGCCACCCAGTTACTTCCAGTGTCATCGCTGACCCCGTTTCTCTGTCTGAAAAAGGAGCTTCTTAGGGCGGAGGGAGGAGGAGTCACAGGCGTTCTGCGTGTCCTGTCCTGTCCTTTGATAAATCCATGTGCTATATGACGAGATAATGACACGAGTAGTTTGTAAAAGCCTGAGAGCTCTAGCAGAGGCTTCCTGGAACACCGAGCTGTCGAGAGAGGCCTGTCTGTGCCGACGACGGGAGCCCGGACCTGCGGGCACGGGTCTCCTGGTCACCCGAGGAGAGCCCTTCCCTTGCAGGGCCCAGATCAGCACACAGTGGGGGTGGAGGCCCCTCACGTGTGAGCAGGTACGACCAGGGACGCCCAGGGATCACTCTGGCTGGCCAGAGACCTGGCGGTCCGAATGCCCTGCCCACTCCCTCCATGTGAGGACTTCCCCCGGCTCAGGACCGCCCCAAGAGTTCCCTACACCCCCACGACCCCCCACTCTCTGTGAAACCCTTGAGTCTCTCTCCTTGCCCTCACCTGCTTTCCTGAAAAAAAACCCAGACTGTTTGGGGATGTGTAAGAATCAGGGTGGGGAGGGGGGGAAGTGAGGAGGGGGAGGAAGTGAGTGCAGGGGGGTGCGGAGGAAGTGAGGAGGGGGAGGAAGTGAGCACAGGGGGGTGGGGAGGAAGTGAGCGCAGGGGGGTGGGGAGGAAGTGAGCGCAGGGGGGTGGGGAGGAAGTGAGGAGGGGGAGGAAGTGAGTGCAGGGGGGTGGGGAGGAAGTGAGCAGGGGGAGGAAGCGAGCGCAGGGGGGTGGGGAGGAAGTGAGGAGGGGGAGGAAGTGAGCGCAGGGGGGTGGGGAGGAAGTGAGCAGGGGGAGGAAGCGAGCGCAGGGGGGTGGGGAGGAAGTGAGCGCAGGGGGGTGGGGAGGAAGTGAGGAGGGGGAGGAAGTGAGCACAGGGGGGTGGGGAGGAAGTAAGTGCAGGGGGGTGGGGAGGAAGTGAGGAGGGGGAGGAAGTGAGCGCAGGGGGCTGGGGAGGAAGTGAGCGCAGGGGGGTGGGGAGGAAGTGAGGAGGGGGAGGAAGTGAGTGCAGGGGGGTGGGGAGGAAGTGAGGAGGGGGAGGAAGTGAGTGCAGGGGGGTGGGGAGGAAGTGAGGAGGGGGAGGAAGTGAGTGCAGGGGGGTGGGGAGGAAGTGAGGAGGGGGAGGAAGTGAGTGCAGGGGGGTGGGGAGGAAGTGAGGAGGGGGAGGAAGCGAGCGCAGGGGGGTGGGGAGGAAGTGAGCAGGGGGAGGAAGCGAGCGCAGGGGGGTGGGGAGGAAGTGAGCGCAGGGGGGTGGGGAGGAAGTGAGGAGGGGGAGGAAGCGAGCGCAGGGGGGGTGGGGAGGAAGTGAGCACAGGGGGATGGGGAGGAAGTGAGGAGGGGGAGGAAGTGAGCGCAGGGGGGTGGGGAGGAAGTGAGGAGGGGGAGGAAGTGAGCGCGGGGGGGGGGAGGAAGTGAGGAGGGGGAGGAAGTGAGCGCGGGGGGGGAGGAAGTGAGGAGGGGGAGGAAGCGAGCGCAGGGGGGTGGGGAGGAAGTGAGCGCAGGGGGATGGGGAGGAAGTGAGGAGGGGAAGGAAGTGAGCGCAGGGGGGTGGGGAGGAAGTGAGGAGGGGGAGGAAGTGAGCGCAGGGCGGGGGGAGGAAGTGAGGAGGGGGAGGAAGCGAGCGCAGGGGGGTGGGGAGGAAGTGAGCGCAGGGGGGTGGGGAGGAAGTGAGGAGGGGGAGGAAGCGAGCGCAGGGGGGTGGGGAGGAAGTGAGGAGGGGGAGGAAGCGAGCGCAGGGGTGTGGGGAGGAATGAGGAGGGGGAGGAAGCACCCAGGTCTCATGTGAGCCATCCCCCTGGGCCAGAAGGGTCAGGAGCAGGGAGCTGATAAACACCCACACTGGGTGTGGGGAGACTGTGTTACTGGATTTGCGTTTTCAAAGAAGGGCCTCGAGAGGCCCTGCCAAGGTGGAATTAGGGACCGCGGGTGGGGGAGGGGGGGCGGCCAGAGGGCAGCCCCTGCCAGCGGGCCCCATACAGACCTGGATGGGCCTGAGCCCCAGTGTGTGCCAGACAGGGATCGTCCCGCCACCGGGAAAGGCTGTCTCTCAGACGCCATGTGGTCGCCCCGGCCCCCACCCCCCGGGACCCACCGAGGCCCCAAAGAGGCACGAGGCCAAGGCCCCTATTTCCAAAATGAGTCGGGCCCCAATTCAGAAGGACTCTCCCTGGCAACCTCCTTAAGCCTCGACTGCCTAAAGCGAAACTTACAGAAAAGGTGACACGGGACAGACCCCGACAGACCACTGTCAGCTGCCACACGGACATCGGCACACAGAATTCCTGACCAGGAACTCCCTGTTAGTGGTGTTCCTGCGACAGAAGCAGGTGTGTCTGCGAGCAGGCTCCGTGGAAGAGCTGCACTTGTACTAGAATCAGAGACCAGGGATGGCGTGCAGAGCGGGGTCAGGTGGGGGCCGGCAGGACGCCTGTGTCTGGGAATCTGGGCAGGCCGCAGGGGAGCCAGAGCTCACCCAGACCCCTGTCCCCCAGTCCTCCACATGCTGCTGGCTTCTGTCACTCTTCCTGGGGGCCGCATGAGCCCCTCCTCTGGCCCCATCTCCCCGGGAACCTCTGGCCTGGAGGTGAGCAGCCTCCCAGAGACCCTGTCTGAGAAACGGCAGCCCCTCCTCCCGCCCACCTGCCCCTGGGCCCCCGCTCTGAGAGGGGGGAGAGCCCACCAGTGTGACCCCAAGTCCCCCAGCACACTCCCGGGCTCTGTCCTGACTCCTGGAACTCCACGTTGGTGTCCCTGAAGGAGCCAGGTCCTGCCCAGCTGGCACCCCGGTGTCCTGAGCTGGCCTCCCCGTGCTGCTGGAGTGCGGTGTGAGTCCAGGCCCCCGAAACAGGGGGAACCGGTGTCCTCCTCGGGGACACCCTGCAGCCACAAACCCAGAAGAGGCGGATATTCTTTGCAAATAACAGGGCTGGAGTGTCCTGAAGCCTTGGAACCTACAGCGCTCCCTGGAGAATTCCCTATTTGCGTGCAGGGGCAGGGACACGGGCCTGCGGGCCTGTGTGGGGGCTGCTCGCCCCGCCAAGCCCCTTGGCTCCCAGAAGTGCCCGCCCACGAAAGGCAGGATCTCGTTCGGGGTTCTGGCCTTAACCTTCTTCCGCTAAAGGCACAGCGCCAGCCCCTCTGGGTGCAGGGGAGTCTGCAGGGGACACACTGTGTTGCAAGTGGAATTGAGAACCGGGCTCTGGGCCCCTGAGGGACACCACAGGCCCTGTAGGGGGATAGGGCCCCTGGGGGCGGGCGCATCACAGGGAAGCTTCTGGAAGCCACTCTGGCTCTCCCTGCGCCCCTGCTCGGTGTCCCTGCTGTTCACTCCCACGTCTCCCGGATCTTGACACCTGGGCCCAGGCCAGCGAAAGCTCTAGGTGCTGAAGCCCCGGGGCTGGTCGCTGGGCCCACCGGCGGGACGCCGGGGCCCAGGGTCCAGACCGAGACCCCATTTCTGTGCCAGGACCCTCGGGGGACCTGGCCACACAAGCGTAAAGCGGGACCCTGCTCAGACCTCTTGGGCGGCCAGGGGCGCAGCTGGGGATGGGGGCTGAGCCAAGGAAACCACGAGGAGGCCGTGGGAGGCACCGTACCGGATGCCACCAGACTCTCAGCGACAACGCGGAGACGGCGAACAAAAGGCGCAGACAGAAGAGAACGACAACAAGAGACACGCCCCTTGCCCCTCTGAGGCTTCCGGGCAGACCCTGTGGGATGCGGCGGGCAGAGGCACCGAGGCCCCCGGGCTGGCCCTTTCCAGAACGCTTCACGCGGCTTGCCTCCCTGCTCTCCACCTTCTACCAGGGCCCAGAGCCCACCTGGAGGCTCAGGCCCCGACATCAGGGTCTAGAGGCGCATCGCCCTGGCTGCTGCCCCTGGGGGAACAAAGGCACTCGTCCCCGCTGAGGGCCGCTCCGGGCGGTGAGAGCCTCCCGGGGCCACTCGTCCCCGCTGAGGGCCGCTCCAAGCGGTGAGAGCCTCCCGGGCGGACAAAGCAGGCTTTCTGAGCTGCGCATTCCCGAGAAACACTGGGGCAGCCAGGAATCCCACCCTCCACAGGACACAGCCCCAGTGAGAAAGCTGGCGTGACCTGGGCTGTGTGAGCAGGATACGGCTCAGGTCCCAGATCCCGTAGCCTGAGGCCACTGGCCCCGACAGGTCCCCCGGGGCCAGGCTGTCCAGGCCCTGAGGCCAGGCCATCGTGTGTTCCCAGTCAGAAGACCAAACTGAGTTCTCTCCAATGGAAAAACACGAGCAGAGCACCAGGCCCGTGTCTTGTCTGTGTCCCCGAACATCCCGGGGCCATGGACCTGTCCTGCACTGTCCCGCAGCAAGGCTGCCTTGGGAGCCCCAGCCTCTGACCTGGGGAGCTGCTGCCCAGCTGGTGGGTCAGGCTTAGGGGCAGCCAGCACAGGGGGGCCAGGCTGGACGGGGCCTGGGGGTGCCGGGAGGGACGGGGCACACCCCCAATCCCGAAAGAGGGCCTCAGAACCAAGGAGAGCAGAGTGGCGTGGGAGGGTGGCCCCCGGGCACCAGCAGGGACAGAGAAGGGGGCTCAGCCCCCCTGGGCCCTCTGGGGTCCCCGAGACAGCTGCCCAGGCCCACACTAGCCCGTGGCTCACCGTCTGGGCCGCGGGTTCTCTAAGACCTGTCCTAAGATGCTCTGCCCACAAGTCCCAGCCACGACGCGGGAAACACTGAAGCCCTGAGTGTGCGGGTGCCGCGTTTCCCACACTTTACACTCTGGTCTTGGTGGGCTGAGCCGGAGGGAGACTCGAGGCTCCCGGACAGATGTCCCCGGGCAGGTGGCGCCCTACGGGTTGGATGAGGACACAGGTGGAAACTTCCAGCCGCTCGGTCACCCAGCGCCTGGCCCCACAAGTGCCCGGCCAGGGGTCTCTGTCAGCGCCTGCAGGCAGCCTGAGGGCAAGTGGAGGGGGCTGAGCGGCGGCCCCGAGAAACGAACGGCCACATCCTAACCCCCAGAACTGTGAATGTGACCTTGTTTGGAGAAAGGGTCTTTGCAGGCGTCATCAAGCTGAAGATACCAAGGCGAGGTCTGATCTGCCTGGCGGCCCTGAACCCAATGACAAGTGCTCTTGGAAGCAGACACACAGACATGGGGGAGGCCACGTGATGACAGAGCCACGGCCCTGGAACCCCGGGAGCTGGAAGAGGCAGGAAGGACCCTCCCCAAGACCCTCCGGAGGGAGCGAGATCCCCTGGCCCTCGGCCCCAAGCCTCTGGCCCCAGCACTGAGAGAGGATAAACTTCTGTGTGTTAAGTCACTGTTTTGTGGCTCTTTGTCACAGCCACCTCGGAGCACTCAGGGGACCAGAGACCAGAGGAGGAGCGTCCCCCACAGATAACAGTGCGTGGAGGAGAGAAGCCAGGGGCCGTGGCCCAGAGGGCCCAGAGGATCAGGCGGGGCCGGGTTCCAAAGGCCCCTGGAGGACAGGCTCCCAGTACAGGACAGCCATATGACACCTGCCTGCTGGGATCCCTGCTCTGGCCTCAAGTTGCAGGCACTGGGCACAGGAAGAGGCGGCTCACACAGCCTGTTGCTTTAGGAAAGGCTTAAAGCCCATGCTAGGGCAGTGGCCAGTGGGGGGGGGGGGGGGGGGGGGGGGGCGGGGCGGGTCCTACACAGCCCTGCTGCAGGGGCGAGGCGGCCAGGTCCTGGCCTCGGTGGGCGCCAGAGTCACTCCACACTGCAGGCAGACCTGAGGAGCTGCCCATGGATACAAAAACTGTCCTTCACAATCCTAAACAAAACATTAACCAACGGAATCCAGTCAGAGATAAAAAGGATCAACACTTTGCAGTCAAGTTGGGGCCGGGCCGGGAATGTGGCTAAATGTGAGGGTCACACTAATGCCACCGTCATAAATGCAGGGAGAGCATCTGACAGAAGTCAGCATCTATGCATCATGCAAATTCTTAGTAAATCGAGAAAAGAGGAAAACTCCCTAATCTGAGAAAAAGGGCCACCTGCAAAACAGCTGAAAAAAGCCGCCACACTTGAAATATCGAAAGCGTTTGTTTTTAAGGTGGGGCAAGTACTATATTCCCCATGTCAGTAGAGAAAGACAAGAAAAGGAAATGAAGATATAAAAATTGTTAGGGAAAAAAACTCATCATCTGCAGCTTCTAGGGTTGTGCACACACCAAACCCAAAGGGATCCCAGGACGATTATTAGAACCAGTAAGTGAGTCTAGTAGTGTTTCTGGATACGTGGTCAACACACAAAAGGCCATTTCATTTCTGCGTAACAGCGAAGATGCACAGTAAAAAGCATTTAGAAATGCAACACTTAAAATATGGAGAAATACAAGTTCCTCGGAACACCGCTCACAGAGGACGCACAGACGGTCAACACAGAAAACTCGGCCACTGAAGGAAACGAAAGGCCCAAATGACGACGTTACGAACGTGGGTCGGAATCTACGTACAGGAAGATGTCAACTGTCCTTAAATTCGACCACAGGCTTCACTTAATCTGGATAAAAACCCCGACAACTTTTGCGTCTAGTGTCTAGACCCACTGAGCTGACATATGTGGGAGAAGGGCTGTGAATACACAGCGACCTTAAAAGAAAGACAAGATTTGCTCCACGGGCATGGAGACTCAAGAGAAAGGTCTGGAAGCAAAGACAGCACCAATGGGACAGAATCACCAACGGGAGGGACGCCAGAGCCCAAGCACATGCGCACACATGTGTAACAAGGTGGCCCTGCAGAAAAAAGGGAGGAGCATATTTTCAGTAAATGGCAGATGCAGGGGAGACGGGGCATCGACACCACCCTTCAGGCGCTCCGAGGACTGAAGGAGGAGAGGCAAAATCCTCACGAAGGTGAGGGCTGAGGGTGTCTGACGTCCTGGGGATAGAGAAAGATCCACTGCACAAGCCTCAACAATCACTGCCCTTAAAGGAAACCATTCTAGGATGGCAGCAGGCTGAAATCAAGAACTTCTGTTCATCAAAAAATATCACCGATGGAGAGAAAAGGGAAGCCACGGGGTAGGAGAAGATACAAATATGGGCTTGTCTCCAGAACCCGTAAAGGGCCCTTCAACTCAATGAGAAAAAGGCAGCAAGTCCAGAGAAGCAGGCAGGGGCCCCTGCCGGGCTGGAAGGCCCAGTGGGGCAGGGCCTGCAGGGTGTCCGGAGAACGGAGCCTCAGACCCCGAGGACGCGGGGGACAGCTGACCAAGCAGCAGGAATCAGAACCAGGGCGCAGCAGGCGGCACGGCCGAGGGGGGGCCGTCCACCCACAGACGTGCGACCCGCTGCCACGGAAAGGGTGCAGCGAGTCCCGAGGGAGCAGGCCGGGGGCCGTCAGAGGCCGAGGGGCACAGGGCCAGGGGCCCCGGGGGCTGCCACAACTGGTCCTCCGAAGCACCGAGAAGAGGGGCCACCCTTGAGCGTCTCCCACCCACCGGCTCCCGCCCCTCAAGCCAGGGGCACTTCCCCAGCTGGCTGGACCGTGGGACACAGCCACACGACAAAGAACCAGGCTCCCCTGTTCCCTCGAGGGACAGGCAAACGTTCTGGAGACACCCCACACAGAGAGAGGGGAGCCTCGTGCCAGTCACTCAACCCAGACTCAACTAAGCAGGGCAGTCTCGGGTGGTCCTGTCCGGCCAGCAGACCCCTAGCCGAGGTCCGGGGATGGGGACCACCGTCCGTGCCAAGCCCTGCTGGCTGGCAGAGTCATGAGCAAAAGCAAACAGGGTCACTGTCTTAAAGCCCCGGTTTGGGGACAGTCTGTCCTACGGCATCAAATGACTGGAGCGGGGTCGAGGGTCAGGGAGTGCACGAAGCACGACACCTGGATGGAGAAGGAGGGTGTGGGCGGGCTTTCTACAGACAGCTTGTGACGCAGGGCCGCAGGCACACGCGAGGAGCACCTGACTTAGCCTGACTTAACGTCGGTTCTGGGCCCAGACCCCCACCTGCACCGCACGCGCCCCCCCCCCCCCCGCCCCATGCAGGGGGGACAGCGGGGCACGTGGGGACTGCACGAGGTCACCCGGGGGCGCCGGCCGCTGAGTGTTGTCCCCACTGCAGTGGGGCTTCCCAGGTAAAGGCCACCTGGCAGGTGCGCAGGTGTGACAGGGAGAGGTCTGGGGAAACGTGGCTCAGGGCAGGAGGTCACACGGGGCCCACGCGGGGGCACTGCGTTTACGCCAAGAGAACCAGAGACACGGGCACCCTGGGGACCTGCTGGAGACCTGCAGGGACACGTGGGGACACACAGGGACACACGCCGGGGACACATGGGTGCGCCCCACCACAGAGGCAGCAGGAGGAGTGGGAAAGGCTCCAGGGGGTTTTAACATCTAGGCTTCAGCAAAGGTAAGAACCCATCGTTCCTCACCACAAACCTAATTAAAAACAAGAAAAAGTCGGTGTGGACGTGCTCCTCCCAGGACCGGCTGGCAGGTCCCGCTGCTGAGAGAAGCGAGGGCTGGGGGCGAGGGCGGGGAAGGCAGAAAACTGTCACTGCCTCACTCTCCGTGCAAGACTTTGGACTCTTCACCAAAGAAGGTCCTGTGTTTGGACGCTAAATTACACCTCCCGGCTGACGGCCGTCCTGTGCTATTGCACAGTTCCAGGGAACAAGGAGCCTGGGAACAGACCGACACCCCACATCAGATGAGAGCTGGGGAGGAGGGAGGGGCGGCCCCCCCCCCACAGGCCGCTCCTGGGGCTCACACAGGGCCGCACCCTCACCCGAGGCCCCAGCAGGGCCAACCCCGCACCCCGCGCTCTCCGCGGCCGCAAAGGGTCCCCCTGAAGACGCACTGCACTGCCGAGGGCAGACACCAGGGCTCCGTCCCCACCCAGAAAGGCTGGAGACCCCGTCTGAGCCCCAGAGGCAGGTGCGCTCCATCCCCCACCCCCTTGAGGCAAGGCCGCTGCTGACACACAGGGGAGTGTCTGCCGGGTCCAGGGTCTGAGGGCTCAGGGGCACACGCCCCGCCCCCACCGCCCTCCAGCCCACAGAGGACCTGACACTTCGAGGTGCAGCAGGGCCCTTGCCTCGTGGTCCCGAGATCCCCAGACGTGCCCCTCCTGCCTCACCAGCAACATCACCAGCTATAAATAGGCCTGGCTTCCAGGCAGCGCAGCCTCTCCCAGAGGAAGCTTTTCATTCTCAGTCTCTCCTGCCGGGAGCACTCTGCGGCCCTGAGGACCGTCTGGCTGCTAAAAGCCTTCTCTGCATCCTCAGGCAGTGATGAGTGATTTAATTTTCCTTAAATTCTCCTGTGATTTACACATTTCCTACCGTGAGTATTTATAACCTCGTATACGGTTTTACCAGTGATTTACTGAGACTTCAAAGGATTCGGGAAGAGGAGCCAAACAGCACCAGGGAGATAAGAATACAGCCAAGAGAGCTTCCCATGATCTCCATCACTTCATCCTTCCGGACTCACGGAGAGGGATTTTCTAATGTAGCACTTAAGTTATGGTACCTTTCTGACTCACGGAACCCTCTGGAAATCAGGAAAGCGGCGGACCCTTCCCCCAGGAGAATGCACATACCCTCCTACCGCAGGCAATTTGCAGACAAATTCACCAGCACCCCTCCCCCCAGAACCCTCGAGGAGCCCTGTGATTTGGACCATGTGACGGGAACAGTGGCTGGTACCAGAGACCGGGTCACAGAATCCAGCTTAATTAAGGCATCGGTCAAGCCGCTGTCTCGCTGCCCCACCCCCATTTCCTGCCTGTTCCAAGCTCTCTCCCCATCACTCCAAGCCCCTGTGGTCCCAGGGCACTCAGGATCCAGGCTGGCCTTTACCAATCACCTCCTAGGAGTGCAGGGCTGCCCTGGATGGTGCAGAGCTCCCCCCGCCCCCCCCCCCCCACCTCCATTGGGTCCTCCCTGAGAAGCTGGCCATGGGGAGTCAGGACAGGCCTGCAGAGTGGGACATGGGAGCTGGGTCCTTTATCCAGCGTCCCCGAGACCCTGCCGAGACCCTGCCGGTATCCAAAAAACGCCAGGTAAACTAACCACTGAATACGCAGATAGATGGCCACACTGTCAGCTTACCCTAAACGGTGTCTCATCTTCAGAGACACCAAACGCCTGTCGAAATAGTCATGAGCAGAGTGGCAGGAATGGATTTTCTCCCCAGCTCATTTCAAGGCTGCATTTGCGTAACTGAAACCGCAGAATAAAGGGTTTCTCTGGTCCTGCTGCACAGGTGGGGCACTGCTCCCCAGAGGTGTGTGAGCAAACCTGCTGGCAGCCGATCTCTTCATCCTGACTGCCGGGTTCTGTGCTCACAGGCGATAAGAGAACGTGACACCCTCCGGGGAGGCTGCTGGAGTCGCACACTGTGCGGCTGACACTGTCACCTGGCGTGATAATGGTGACGCAAATGCGGCCGGAGAGGGGCCTGGGACCCCGAGGGGGCGGCGCGGTCTCTGCCAAGGGACCACGCTCACTCTGGGCCCTCTGCGGGGCCCCGGGTCTCCCGGAATTGGGGCTGCAGGGCACTGACTTCATTTCACACCCTCTACGCCCTAATCCCCTTCGGTCTTGCCACCCCAGGCCTGGGCGTCCGCGTAGCGGGACGTGGGGAGGCGGCAGCGGCGGCGGCGGCGGCGGGGAAAGGGGCTGCCAGGAGGGGGGGGGGGGGTGCGGCTTCGTCGCGTGAAGCGCTGCCGCCCAGACAGGCCCAGCGCCTCATCCGGGGCCCACGCACCAACCACCTGTCCCTTGCAGCGGGGTCGCCCCCGCCCGCGCCCCTCGAGCCCCCGGACCCACGCCCCCGACGCAGCCCCCGGGGGCCTCAGCGCGCAGCACCGACCGCCAGGCAGCCCAGGGCCCGGGATGGGGGCGCGCGGACGCAGGGGGCCGCAGCCAGGAGGAGGCGCGGCGGGCGCAGGTGGCAGGCGCGGCGGGCCCGGGCGGGGTGGGTGGTCCTGCGTCCAGCGCCCCGGACCGAGCTCTGCGGACGCTTACCTCGGAGATGCGGCCACTGCAGCGGGCGCCTCCGCGACTCGGCCGCGCGCGACCGGGTGTCCGGCGAGCGCCCGCGCCCCCGCCGCCCCGGGCCCGCCAGCCCCGCCCCGCGCGCCCCGACGGCCCGCCCCCGGTCCGCCCCGCCCCGCGCGCTCATTGGCCCGCCCCCGCCCCACCCCGCCCCGCGCGCTCATTGGCCCGCCCCCGGCCCTGCCACACCCCCGGCCCCTCCCGGCCCGGGGAGCGCGCGGGGCGCACGGAGGCCGGCGGCGGCGCGGCTCTGCCTTACAAGGCCGGCGCGGCGCAGGGCCGTGGGAACCCCGCAGGGGAGGCGAGCCGGGGGCGGTGGGCTAGGGGCGGCCGCACCTGGCCCTCCGGGACCTCGGGAGGCCCGCCCGCATCCCCGCGGCCGACAGCACGCGAGCGGACGGGCCTGCGGGGAGGGGCGGGGGGACGGCGGGGCCCTGCCCTCTCCGCGGAGACTCGGGCCGACGAGGAGGCCCAATGTGGAGTGGGGTCGCGGTCGGGGGTGCGGGCTGGGACCTCACGGAGGGGGCGCAGGGAGGGCCGGCGGGGAATGGGCCTCGTCCGGGAGATTGGGAACAGCCGGAACGTGCAGCCGCGCCTGGGTGCGGTCAGGCTGTGCTGGGCCCCGGTGCAGCCGGAGCCGCCCCCCCAGGGACAAGCAGCGGCTGCATCCCCAGCGCAGCCTGGAGACCCTGTTCTTGCAGCGCTCGAGGTGGGCCCGTCCTGCCTACCTGCGCACGCAGATCCGGAAATCTTCCAATGTCTCCTTCTCTTTTCTGGGTGAGGCCCGCTGCCCTTCCCCTCCAGGCTGGCCCCACTTGCTTAGTGCTGGGGCTTGGGGTGCAAAGGCCTCCCTGTCTGTCCTGCAGGACACCCTCCAGTGGAGAAGGCCGGTCGGGGGAAGGGGTGTGACGCTTCTTCCAGTTTCATTGCTGTGGCTCCCTTGGACCTCGCCAAGGAACCACTACCCCAGGTTCTGCCCTCCCCTCCTGGCTACAGAACCCCCACCCACATGCCCACCCAGTCTCTGTCCTGGGTCCATCTGGCACCAGACCCCCGCCCCCACCCGGGCTCTGTCCTTAACTCTCCCAGCTGCAGAGACCCCCCCCCCCACACACACACATATACACCCCCTCCAGACTCTGCCCTGCTCTCAGAGCCCCATGAATCACAAGTGCCAGACTCTGCAGGTGGGATGCAGCTTTGGGGCTCACCTCAGAGATTCCGGCCTGCTCAGAGCCTGCACAGGCAGCTCACGAACCAGAGAGGGGGCGGTGGTGCAGGCTCTGCCGCAGTCCACTAGGCCGCGGTGGGGAGGACGTGCTTTTCCTGACATTTCGGGAGCCAGGGACAGGCAGCCCTAGGGGCTCAGCCCCACCCCAGCCCCACAGAGGTCCTGGGTTCCACATGCCTCCTGTCAACCCTCTAGTTTCTACTTCCGCTTCAAACTGGTGGAAGATGGGCGACCGTCTAGAGGTCTGTTCGTTGAGACTCAGGGTTCTGTTGGTTCCGGTCGGAGCTGGACAGCGTCTTCGCCGCATCCCACTCAGGCCTCAGCACTGCTTTCTCCTGGACATCACTACTAACGATGCAAGAGGAAGAAAGAAAAACATTGCACACTATGTTCCCACTGTCGTATCGGCCAAAGGTGACCGTTGAATCCATTTTGCAAGACCTATTAGAGCTCTGACATAGACACAGGGTAATCTGCCAACGGAGGTGGGCACCAGGTTTCAGGAGCATAAATATGCAAGGAGCATTTTCCCTGGGAAGGAGAGGCAAGGCCTCGGGAGATGGGGACACCCTCAGGGCAGGGCGCTGGGGGAGCCCTCAGGGCCAGATGGGCAGAGTCAGGGCCCGCGGAGGTCCTGCCCCCACATTCCAGGCGGGCTGGCGCCCTGCTTCTGGAGGGCGGAGACAGCATCGCTGTCAGGACCAGCCATACATACGGGGCCTGGTCAGAATTCAAACTGGGGGCCCCTTGTGCAAAACTCGGTAGCACCCCCAGGATGGCAACAGCGGAGTATCGAACAGAGCTCAGGGTCCCCCTCGGGGTCCTCGGCACACACAGCCCCGACTGCAGTCCTGCTGCCAGGCAAGTCTCGGGACTCAGAGAGGACACGCAGAGGCATAGGGCAGGGCTGGCGCCCACAGCCCGTGCGTGTGATGCTTGCTTCAGAAACTTGCTTTTTCATCTTTATTTTTAAATGCAAACTTATTTATTTTGAGAGAGAGAGAGAGAGAGAGGTGGGAAGGGGCAGAGAGAGAGGGGGGTGGAGACAGAGAAGCCCAAGCAGGCCCCGCACTGTCAGCGCAGAGCCCGACACGGGGCTCGATCTCATGAATTGTGACATCGTGACCTGAGCCAAAATTAACAGTTGGAAGCTCAACCGACTGAGCCACCCAGGGAGCCCCAAACTTGCTTTTTTAGCTTAGGAATTTATCCTTGCAATCCTAAACCTGGGCCTGGAGTGTGCACCAGAGGAGGCGTGTGAACGAGGTGGCTCTCTGGCTGCCCGTCTGGGAGGACGCGGTGCATCACCGAGTTACCGGGTGATGATAACAGAAACAATCTGCCACCACTGAGATCCAAGCCCTGCAAGGAGCTGCTCCCACATGTGCATGAAAACCTGTCAGAAGGCAGCCGTGGGACAGAGAGGTGCCGAAGCCTCCACGTGGTAACAAAATCTGTCCCTTAGTACGGTCCAGATCTGCCCCCAGTTAATCTAAGCCAGCGTTCCTCTGCGGCCTTCCGTGCACAGGACCGCGTGCGCACCTCCTGGCTAGCGCAGCCGTGCCCTCCGCTCTGACACAGTGCTCCCCGCAAGAGTTCTGGGATGGGGTTCATCCCAGCGCCTCTCCACCTCCCGGGGACACAGCAGCTGAGCCTTTTAAGGTCCAGCAGACTGCTTCCGTGAGTGCGTTTTCTGCTTTTGCAGAGGAAAATGGGCCTTTGTGCAGCAGCACGTTCCGTCCGTCCCATTGTTACAGAACAGGTTTTCGCGTCCAGATGAGGCGGAGTCACAGGAATTAGGTGTGCTCTCTCACACGGAGCAAAGGCAGCAAAGCACAGGACCCCTGAGCGGCAGGGTCCCCAGCAAGCGCCTGGGTATAGCCTCCAAGCGCCATGCAGGGTGACCGAACTCAAAGACGGAGTACCGAAGTAGACGGACCCAGAGCCCCGCAGGAGCCCCGTGAGAATGCAGCTGGGTCCGGCCGTGTGCAGCGAGTGCGGAGGCCGAGCTCAAGACTCCGCATCCGTGGGGTGCCGAATGAGGCAACAGGGGAAGGAGACAACTTAGTGGGGGACCATTAGCCCCACCCAAGGCACAAGGATCAAACTCTTTAACTGCATCTCAGAATGACTTTCGAGAATATTCATAAAAATACAGAAACATTCAGCACCCCATAAGGTGAACATAATGATTCCACGTAGCACTACCAGGGGTGCAAACCAGCAGGAAAATCAGACCCATGTGACAAGACCAGTCATCTGGGACCGACCCAGGACTGACACGAGGTATTAGCACAGCTAACTGCATTCCACAGGGCCTGAAAGTTAAGTTGAGGCGTGGGAGTCCCAGCAGCACCACAGACTGAATAGTAGGACTGAAAAACTACAGCGTGTGACATGGAAGATACCCTGGACGGGCCGATGGCAGATTAGACACGGAACAAATGTAGCAACAGAAGCTACCCAAAGTGAAACAGGAAGAAGAGAATTAGAAAACCCGGATCGTCCGTGATCTGTGGGACAGCTTCAGGCAGCCTACTGTGTGCTTAATCGGGGTCCCCCCAAAAGCAGAGAGAATACTTGGGACAAGGGTGCAGAAAAGGTGTTAGAAAAATAACGGCCAAAATGTTTCCAAGTTTGACGTAAACTCTAACCCACAGACGCAAGAGGCTGGATGCTCCCCAACCATAAGGACCACAGGGGAAACGCTGCTGGCAGTGAGCAGGAAGGGGCAGGAACAGCCGGGGGGCCGGCACAGTGTGGAGGGGCGGAGGAACAGAGGGGCGGCACGCCGAGGGTCCCTGGGTGGGAAGTGCGCTGAGGTGAGGCAGGGCGGCCCAAGCTCCGTTTCTAGAAAAGGTCCACGAGCCCCGGGAGAACACACACCTCCCAACAAGTGAGCCGGGGGTCCGCAGCCGTCCCGCGAATCAGGCTCGTTACTTGTGTCGTCCAGATCTGTGTCTTTACTGTGTGAAGACCTGGTGAGCCGACAGGAAGCACGAGAGGGTCAGGGTGAGTGTCGCACCTGTTCCCGCGGCTCCTGTCCATGTTTGCTTCGCGCACGCCTCTCCCTTCTGTCTTCTCCAGTCGCAGCACTGTGGGTTTGGTGGTAGTAAGCACAATTCTCTGTCATCTACAAACGTGGTTTTGCTCTTTCCTCCGCGTCGCACTTCTGGTTATGTGGCGCCAGGTCGACAGCTGTTTTCTGTCATGCTTTGCGAAGTTGCTTCCTCCCTCTGTCCTTACAGCCGGAAGGTCTGCTGTCCTCTGCTCTTCCTGTCGGTGGTCTTTCCTCCGGCTGTTCTTGAGGTCAGTGTCTCCGGTGCCCCGTGCTTCCGCATAGGTCTCAAGGTGTAGCTCTCACCTGAGCAGCTGGCTGGACAAGAAGCCACCGGCACGTGTTTTGTGAGTCCTGGGCGACCCTGCCACTACAGTAAGTCCCTTCTCGAGGGCTTCGTGGACGCGTCTGAGGCCCACCTGCCCTCCGCGCCCGCCAGCCCTCCCTCCACGTGGCCCTCACGGCCGCATCCACATTCTGGCAACGTCTTCAGATTGCTTTCCAGTTCAAGAACTCTCTCTTTGGCTATGTTTAATTTATCCAAGTTTTTAACAAGTATACTTTTTATTTCTAAAAATTCTTTTCAGCCTTTTAAAAAAAAATGTTTTTAACGTTTATTTATTTTCGAGACAGAGAGAGACAGAGCATGAATGGGGGAGGGGCAGAGAGAGAGGGAGACACAGAATCGGAAGCAGGCTCCAGGCTCCCAGCTGTCAGCACAGAGCCCGACGCGGGGCTCCAACTCACGAGCTGTGAGATGGTGACCTGAACTGCAGTCAGTCGCCCAACCGACTGAGCCACCCACGCGCCCCAACATTAAAAGATTCTGTGCATCCTCCTTAATATCCTGTATTTCTAGTCCTTGAGGTTTCTGGGGGGTCTGAATTCTCTTTTACTGTTTCTTGGCTCTCTCGTGCGTGATGGTTTGTGATCTTTGGTTGTGAGCTTATCTGGACTGATCTTAAGCTCTGAAAATCTAGCTTCTTAACTTGGGCCAGTTTAGCTCAGTTTACTTCTGCCTGAGACTGGATTCATCCTGGATCCTTGCCCCCAGCTCTGTTCCTGGCTTCTGGATCGAGGCCTGGTTTCAAAGGAGCCCCTGGTCCTGGACCACCTACCTATCAGCTCACTTTTGTTCTCCAGTTTTGGGGGGATTTGCTCACTTTGTATGAATCCAGGATGCAATGAAATTACGTTTTCATGAGAGCACTAATTATCTTGTGCTGACAAGTTCACCATAAAGCCAGAAGCCCTGGGGCTCCTGGGGGCGCTCAGTGGGTCAAGCGTCCGACTCTTGGTTTTGGCTCAGGTCATGATCTCACTGTTTGTGAGTTCAAGACCCATATCAGGCTCTGTGCTGGTGGCATGGGGCCTGCTTGGGACTCTCTCTCTCTCTCTCTCTCTCTCTCTCCTTCTCTCTGCCCCTCCCTTGCTGTCTTTCTCTTTCAAAATAAATAAACTTAAAAAAAAAAAAAAGGCCAGAATCCCCTCCTCTGTATCACACCCCTCGTCCTCACTCTGGCCAGGACTCAGGCTGGGTGGGGGCAGGAGGGGCTTCGAAAAGGCCACGTGAAACCCAAGAATTTAAAGTTTACCAAGACTGATTTCAAGCTTATTGCCAATGAAATTATTTTTTATTATTTCGTATAACTGTCTAAGAAATTCTGAAGAATCTCCCTAAAGGCTACTTAGGTTCACAACAGTTGTCAACATTCCTAAGTAACACAAGTGAAAACATCACACCAAGTCTGTCCTGAATCTTGGAGCACGATGGGGACGTGTCGGGAAATAGCGCAAGTCAGGGTGTGCACAGGCTCCCTTCTTTCCTGGACTCCGGACGCGGACCCAGCACTCCGCTTGGAGGAAGCCGGTGCCTGCGTAGAGGCGAGGGCTGCACTGCACCATGAACACGGCGGGCGCCCCTGCCGGCCTCAGGCCAGGCAGGCATCGTGGGAGTCGGGGTGAGCGCCTGCCCTGGACTCGGGGGCTTCCGCGGCAGGGCGGACACAAGTCGTGCTGACAGCGATATCCAGGTTGACCCTGGTCTCTCCCTAAGCATCGAGCGGGCCCTCTGCTTCCTGGCCGGATGGCGATGCCTGGCCCCAAGCCACCTCTGCTGTCTGTCCTGGGAGCTAGATGTGCTGGAGATGGCACACCTGCCCATCCGCTGGCTTCCTGGTGGTGGTGACAGTGGCAGGCTCCGTGCCCTGGACCTGCTGCCTCCGCGAGGGGACATCCAGGCTGCTGGAGGGCAGTAGGCGCGGGAGCCCGAGTCTCTCCAGGGCCGCCTCCCGAGCCCGGATCTCTGAGGACACGGGTGTGTGGACGCCCATTTGGCCGGTGTGGGCCCCTTGGCTCCTGCAGAGCAAAAGAAAGTGCCATGAGCACCTGAGGGCGGTGAGCAGAGGGCGCGCCCAGTCCTTGGCCCCGGGTGCAGAAGCGGCCCTCTGCCAGGAAGGCCAAGGACAGGTTCCCGGTGCCGTCCGTCCTGACCTCTTGCCAGGAGGGCGGCCGCTTCTGCACGGAACATCTGTGTCTGCACACGCAGCCCTGCTCAGCGGGTCAGCGGGAACCCTCCTCCACCCCTCCCCCGAGCTGGGGTCCCCGTACTGGGCATCTCCTCGGACCCAGAAGCAATGCTCACGGCTCCTGGTGCAGCGGGCAGGCGTTTCCCGACCCACACCCGGGAGGCCTGGCGGTGCCGACGGCCTTGTCCACCAGCCGCGTGCGCGTCCCAGGCCCACCCGTGCCAGTCCTCAGTGATGGCAGACTCACACCTGCTCGTGTGACCGGGACCGCACCCCACCACAGGTGGTTTTCGGTCACCTTTCCCGGAGGAAGGCAGCAGGTCGCACTTGTTTGTGGGTCTTCTGGGTTCCCTGTTCCCCGAAGTGCCCAGCCATCATGCGGCTATGTTTTTCCTGCTGGTGTCATAGTACTTTGTGTCCTGGACACCAATTCTTTGTCACCTATGTGTCACAAATATTTTCCCGATTTTTGACAGCCTCCCTTTGTATCTGGGTGTGATCTAATTTCTGTGTATCTTCCTTTAGGGACGGTGCCTTTAAGAAAACCTTGCTTAAGGACCCTCAGTCACCATGAGGACATAAGGACAGTACCAGGGGTGCCCGGGGGGCGGGGGGGGGGGGCTCAGTCTGTGAAGCGTCGGACTCTGGGTCTCGGCTCACAGTTTCCTGGGATCGAGCCCCGCGTCGGGCTCTGTGCTGACAGTGCTGAGCCTGCTTGGGATTCTCTGTCTCCCTGGCTCTCTGCCCCTCCCCTACTCTCCGTCTCTCCCAAAATAAATAAATAAACTTAAAAAAAGAAGATAGTACCAAATATTATCTTCCAGTTTGCATAGTTGTCCCTTCACCCATTATGTCTTTAGTCCACGTGGAATTAATTTGTGTAAACGGTACAAGGTGGGGTCTGATTTCATTAGTGTTATTCCCACACGGCACCAAATGTTTCCGCGTTTATGAAACAATCTACCCACCCCTGCTCGTCAGCCGCCCCGTGCCACAAACAGTGTCCCTGTGCCCACTGACGTGCTCGCGGCCCCTGCAAGCCACCACGCCAGGCCCTGTGCTTATTTCGGCACAGACCCCACTCTGTCTTTGACTCACAAGCTTCGTGGAAGCGGCCCGGCCAGACGTCCTAAATTGCTCCTCTCCTGCTTCTTGGCATTCTTGGTCCTTTGCAGTTCCACACACGTCTCAGACGCAGGGTTTCGCGCTGGCGTCCTGCACTGGCCTCTCTGGGAGGCCTGGCACGCACGCCGTGAGCTGGGTCTGTCCGCACTCATCAGGCTCCTTAAGACGTCCCTCTGCAAGTTTTACCGTTTTCTCCATGAGTCCGGCGTGTCTTTTGTTAGATCTGTTCCTAGGGACGTCGCTTTCTAAAAATGCGCCGAAAATGGTCTATTTTCACTCCCTAACGTTCCTTACTTCTGTGTGAAGAGCCTGTTTCACTTTCACTTTAAAAGGTGCATCAGCCAGGAGGGCAGCCCTGGGCTGACGGCCCCCGTACTGCAGGCAGGACTCCACTCTGCCGTAGCTTCCGTTACAATGAGCGTAGTCAGTCGATATTCCCTGGAAGGACTCCCCTTTTTTTATCGCCAAATATTTAAAAATACGCATTTTCTTTGTCTCTGGAGTGTGCCAGCTTGCTCACGACACAGCTACGGTCTCACTTGCCGTTCCTGGACTCATCGGACCCGAGTGCGTGCGGGTTCGCAGCGCAGGGCCCTCAGCCCCACGGCCTCACACGCTGCCCCCCGAGCGCCCCTCCCTGCCGGGGACTCCGCTCACACCGCCGACCCCAGCCCCACCTCCGGTCGCGCTCTCCGCCTGTCTTTGGGTCCCGTCTTTGGGTGTCAGGTAACTTCTCCAGTTCCAGCTTCGAGCTCACCAACTCCAGCTGTGACCCGCGTGCTGCAAAACCCTCAGTCAGCCGCCCCACGTCAGTGGCATTTTCTGCAGCTCTGAGTTTCATTTGGTTTCTCTTCAAATACACGTGCGATTTAAACAGGTTTTCTGCTCTCTTCAGATGTTTTTCCCTTTGCCTGTTGTTTCCCCAAACAACAACCACAGTTACTTTGCCTTTGGTCCTCGAGCCCAACTCCCGACGTGTGTCTGTTTCTGTGGGGGCCTTGGCCTCCATGAGGGCGTGGCCGTGTGGGATGAGCGCGGCTGGTATCTTCCCAGCTCCTGCGAGGGGAGCGCCTCTCGGCACCTGCAAACGGCTGGTCCAGAGTCACTTGGCGTTAATCCTCAGCTTGAGGAGTTGGGGGATTTTCTCAGCTCCTTTCGGCTCCAAGGTTCATTCTTGTGTCCTGTGGGAGCGGAGCAGGGGTTCCTCCGGGCTCACCACTGCAATGCACGTGTAGCCATTTGGGTCCCGATTTTACAGGATGACTTATCGGCCTTGCGTTCTGGCTGCGCCCTGAGCTTGGGCCTGTCTCTCCCTCCTGTGAGGCCACGAGAACCCGGCTCACCAGGGAGGCAGGGGCCCTTGGGACACAGGCTGCAGGTGCCCACGGGGCTCTCTGTGGGCTTTCTCTTTGCCTCCGTCCCTGGCTGAGGACCCCTTGTTCTTACCTGTCCACGAGCACCTACACCCACGTGGACGGCGTGCACGTGCATGCGCCCGTGGCGTCAGTCCACTCAGGAGCCAACCTGCCACGTACCCAGACCTGAGGCTCGGGCTCCCTGTCACTTTGCCACTTGCTCGTAGTTTAGGTTTCTTAAAATCCAGCTTTGGCCTTTCTGGAATCACGCAGAAATCAAACTCACCCTCTCAGCCTCCACCTCTTTTCTGGAAACAGGAGCCACTGACTCCTGCGGCCACGGGCGTGTTGAAAGGTCAGCCTCCACCTCTTTTCTAGAAACAGGAGCACTGGAGAATTGCACTGTGAGCTCTGACGCGACGGCGGCAGCAGGAGGCGTCATCGTGGCCAAGGGTAGGTAGTTGTTTAAAAGCTGAGTGGTGAACATTTCCTTAGATGAGGTGGGGCCGTCTCAGAAGGACTCTGGAAGGGTCAGGCGAGTGAATAACAAAGTCACCGTGCATTTCGGCAGACAGCGTGCGGGTGGTGGAGTCTGAGCCTCTAACAGAGCACATCAGGCCTTTGGTTCCGGTCACTAGTCAAACTCTCCGTGGCCCTCGCTCTGGTGCCATGGTTAGGTTGGCCACCGTTGCACGTCAGGGTCCACGGCTCAGATCGGCGGCCACACGACGCCACCCAGGGCCAGCTCCTACCTTGCAGGCACTCTTTCAGCTGGGCGGCCAGCCCCACGTGTTGCACCTGCTGCTCTGTGGCACACAGAGCAGGTGGCGGGGCTGGCGCGGGGACGCCAGGCCCCATCGGCAGACACTACGTGAGCCCAAGCTCGTCCTCCGTGCCACTGAGACAACAAGCATCCTAGCCTTTGACTCCCCACCAGTGATTTCTCCCTCTCCTCGTTTTTCTGTAGAGAACGTTTTCCTCTTTAGGGAATCAAACTTGGGTGGATCTCAACTCCCACACTGTGTGATGTCTTACCTGAAGCTGGGCCTTTGCCCTCGGCGCTGTCTGCTTTCACAGGCAACCTCATTTCCTGTTGGTCCTTTGAGACCTGCAGAGAAATAACAGGAAATACGTGACATGGCATCTCTTGCACTGCCAAAGGGAACAGAACAGAGCAGCAAGAGCACATTTTGGAGACGGAGCCACGACGGGCTCTGGGACACCGGCGGCCACCTCGCCTCTTGAGTTCAGAGCACTCAAGCAGGCGGCTGCTCTGGGGACGGGGGGTGGCTTTTCCCTCTGCACGCGCATCAGGACAGAGACAAGTGGTGCTTTTCCTGATGAGCAGGAGGGTCTCCTGGGGGCCACCAAAGCCTATTTGGACCCTTGGCATGGGGGGAAGACTCAACACAGGCCGCCTCGTCTTGCTTGGCACCTTCTCTGCACAACTCTGCTTGCTGGTGGTGAGTCCTGGCTACCCAGGGGCCCCGAATGTCCTCACACCATCTCCCGAAAGCAGGAGGTTTCTCCCTTGCCCTGGTGCTACCGGGCCTGCTGATGGTGACTTCAGATCCCCTGCACGGACGACACGGGAGAGCACGGCTCTTGCCAAACGGCCGGGGACGGTGCTCCTTCTGACTTACAGGGCTGTGTGCGGCGGGACTGGACTGTGCAGCTGTGCAGAACTTTCCTTGGAAGGTTCTGCAAGTCCAGTGTCTCTAGGAGATCTCTAAACCCGTACATGCCTTCGTCCTCCTCCCAGAGCCAGCTCCTGAGAATTAGTCAAGATACAAACTGAGGCGTGAATGAGATTAAATGGGAAGGAACTGAAAGGGGAACCTCAATGAACAATGGCTCCCTGAAGAAGAGGAAGCAAACGGGAACAGACTGTAGAAAAGCCAGGTGTGAGGACAATGCTGTCGAGATGGACAGGCCCCCGGGGGACCCAACGCAGAGGCAGTTGTGGGAGCTGAGGTAGGGGCAAGGCTCCGACGGGTAAGAGGTGGGGGTGCTGGCCACAGAGGGCCACGGAGTGGGCAGCAACCTGGTAGAGGCAGGACGTGTAAGAAAAACCCACAGAAGGAGGTGATGGTGCTTGGAAGCAAAGGTGATCAAGGTATTACTGAAATGATGCCCCAGGGAAGCACACTGTTTGCTTAGAATGAAAACAGAAACGCAATGGAGCCGGGCAGTGGAACAGTGGAGGCCTGCCTGCGGGGTAGAGATTTGTGGGGAGGTGGTGACACGTGTTCTCAGAGTGCACATCAGCATCCTTCACCTGAGGACAAAGCCGGGGAGCAGGAAGCACGAGAGATTGGTCCTCCACAGATGTGACCACTGTGCTAAAGAGAGCCTTTGGGGTCAACTATTCCAGACTCTGAAGCCAGACCAGACACGCTGCACAGCACCAGGGGAGACATGCTGTCCAACTCTCCCGAGTGAGTGGCGTCAACAGAGCAGCGACAACCCACCCACCCTCGGTCCTCAGTCCTCCTGTGGCTACAGGCCAACAGCCTTCATTCCTGCGCAGGCAGTAGGGACTCTGTACTCCAGAACTTGTCTGTTGTGTCTTTTGGTTAGTCTGGTCATGTCCCGAGGGGCCGGCACAAGGGCTCGCTTGTCCTGGCCCTCTTGGCAGCAGTAGCTGTCTTTGGGAGCATCTACTGGGACACTTAGTCCCCCTATTTGCAGCCAGACATTGAAGGAAAACACTGGCTGACCACAGAGATAATGAGAGAAACTTTGCAACAACAAATACATGTTTTGCAAAAATAGCTTGGGAGACTCACAAACTGATAGTTCAACAAGCAAAGATCTACAATCCCAAGCAGTGGGAGAATCTGATGTCCAGACTTAACCACATTATAATACTCAGAATATACAGTTCTCAACAAAAAATTATAAAACATCCAGAGAAAAAGGAAAATATGGCCCATTCAAAGGAGAAAAAGAATTTGACAGAATTTCCTGGAAGAAGCCCAGACATTTGAATTAGTAGTCAAGGACATTAGGTCAGTTATCTTAAATGTGCTCAATGAGCCAAGGTGAAGAATTAAAGGAAGTCATGAAAATACTGAATGAACAAAAAAGAAAATCAATAAAGAGACAGAATTACAAAAAAGAACCAAACAAATTCTGCCACTGAAAAGTGTGAAATTAAAAATTCACTAGAAGAGTTCAAAACAGAGCAGGAGAAGAAAGGATCTGTGAGCCTGAAGACAATTGAGATTCTCCAACCTGAGGACCAGGGAGAAAAATGGAACAAAGGAAAATGAAGAGCACCTGGCAGACCTGAGGCCCAGAAGGAGAAGAGAGGGGGCAGAGAGAAAAAGTGTCCGGAGAAACGTTGCCTGCACGCTCTCCAAATCCGATGGAAGATACGGATCTACACATCCAAGATGCTCCACAGACTCCAAGCAAGATAAACTCAGAAGGGTTCGCACCAAGACACAGCACTGCCGGATTCTCAGAACCCAAAGAGAGGAGTCTGAAAGCATTGAGAGAGAAGTGGTTAATCACGCACAAGGGGCCTCAGTAAGATCAACAGCTGATTTCTCATCAGAAACCATGGAGTCCAGAGGGCACCTTTCGAGTCCTGGAAGGAAAATAAATCTGCCAACCAAGAATTCTAAATCCAACAAAACCGTATTTTGGGAATAAAGAAGAAATTAAGATGTTCTTAGATAAACATAAGCTGAGAGAATTCATGACCAACAGACCTCCCCTACAAGAAATGCCAAAGGGAGATCTTTAGGCTAAAACAGAGGCTCTAGACAGTAGCTGAAATAAAGTACGCTCGGAAAGGTAACCACACAGGTCGAGACATAAGCAAGGATTGTCGTACTTTGGTTTGTAACTCCTCTTCTTCTCTATGTGACTTAAAAGACCAATTCACAGAATAATTATAAATCTTTCTTAATGGGCACACAATGTATAAAGATGTAACAATATAAAGGAAGAGGTAGGAAGATGTATAGGATCAGAGTATATACTACTGAAATTAACGTAGTATTATTCAAACTAGACTCTTATAAGCTTAAGGTATTAATTGTAATCCCCAAGGTAACCAGTAAGAAGGTAACTAAAAAGTATAAGCAAAAGGAAAGAAGATGGGAATCACAATGGCACAGTATGCAAATTCAACTAAATACAGAAAGGCAGTGGTGGAGGAGTTATGGAATAAAAAATATACGAGACATACAAAAAATAAATCAGTGGGGGAAAGAAGGTCAATCTGATGTTTAGCGAAAGCAGCTGGAACAACAGAAACCACCTGGAACGGATGAAGCTGGATCCCTACCTCACACTAAACACACCAATGACCCACAGAGTGAGGACTCAACTCTCAAAATCAAATGTTGAAAATTAGCAGTGGAAAGTATAGATGACTGTCTTTTAGAAGATTGGGTTCGAGATTAATCGAGACCCAAAAGCATGATCATAAAATATGCACAAGTGTGAGTGTGACTGTGACTCATCAAATGTTGAGTTCAGCTAAGCATGGACTCGAGTTGCTGTGACACTCTATCTGTAATTCACCCAACTAATGAGGCGTTTGTATCAAGCATGTATAAAGCACACAAATAAATCTATAAGAAAATCAGAAAGAGCCCAGGAGGAAAATGGGCCAAGGACAAGAGGAAGCACTTCCGACAGAAGGAAATTCACATGGCTAATGCATATTCAGCACCATCGGTGGTGAGGGGAAGGCTGGGCGGGATCGTGAGCCGCCAGCCAGCCGCACCACTCGGTGCCCCAGGTGTTGGGGACGACACAGACCTACAGGGCTCCGAATATGCATATGCTT
Source organism: Leopardus geoffroyi (assembly GCF_018350155.1). Classification (NCBI taxonomy): domain Eukaryota; kingdom Metazoa; phylum Chordata; class Mammalia; order Carnivora; family Felidae; genus Leopardus; species Leopardus geoffroyi. Next base: position 239,181,425 of record NC_059326.1, on the reverse strand, counting down.
CTGCGGGAGTGCAGACCGAGCACCCCTGTAGAAGAGTCTGGCCTTGTAGAAGAGATGGCCTGCTGCTCCTCACAGGGACCCGCAAGGGGGCACACGTCCTGCTGGCCCACAGCAGAGGGGACGGACGAGTTACAAGAAGCAGTCGCAGAAGGAAGGCAAAGGAGCTCGGCCACCCGGGACAGGGAACCACCGTTTTGACCGAGAGGTAGTAAGTGAAAAGGTGATTCCCCCAAATTCCAAACATCACATACACACTATGTCCTTTCTGTGAAATAAAGAGTAACCGATGTGTTGTGAGCATCTATTTTTTAGGACTACATATGATGTGAAACACTGAAGTGAAAGGAAAACATGAGAACAAAGAGTGTGGCCAAGCCACGTACACAGAAGCAGACCACACGTGGCCGGGCCACACAGAAGTTGACCACATCAGGACCCTGCCTTTTTCTGGGTGGGGGGCGGGGGGCGGTGATGCTACATCTGTTACCAAAAATAAATAAAATACCAAGTAAACTTAGGAAGCAGGTAACGCATAGGTCAGTGATGAGTCTGTGTCCTCAGATGAGGATTATAATTAATGGGCAGCAAAGTCCAAAGCAGGTATGATGGGGGACGGGGGTTAGCATTTACTGAGCACCAGTCCCAGCTGGACACTGGCAACAGGACTCGGGACCCCTCATGGAGTCCATGCGTATCTTGAAAGCATGGAGACCCAGGCACTCCGGGAGGTTAAAGAACTTACTCTGGGCTGTGGAGCCAGTCACGCCTGCACACCAGGGTGGACTCCCAAGTCCAAGTGCGCCTTATGGCGCCCATTTCTCTCTAAGGACTCTGCTCAGAGCTACGGGCCTTGGGGTCGCCCGCAGAGGGGTGGGCCTGGCGTGAAGTGGGGGCACACAGGGCGTCAGGATTAAACGCGGGTTCCAGAATGAGCAGAGAGGAAGCCCCAGCCCGGGGCTGGGCGTGTGAGTTCAGCGAATGTGCATGGGCGGCTGAGCGCCAGGGTCTGAGGGGCCCTCTCAGGTGCAGTCAAGCTCGAAGCCGAGGCTTCCAACATTGTCTGGAGCCTCGTGCTGTTACAGAAGCAACTCAGGCCCCGCTGGCTGGGTGGCCCCGCGAGCCACTCTGGAAGGGAGCACACGGAAGGACGGACGGTGGGAGCCGGGCCCTCCACAGCCCCGCCTTTCCGGGTTCTACACTCACCTGCTGGTGAGGCTGCCACCATACTGGGTCTGCCTGTGTCTCCTGCCTGGCCGCACAGGCCACCCCACCCGCCCGGTCCTGGGGCCATGAGCGTATCATCGGCAGGCTTCCTCACTCAGCCCCGTGTGTGGCTCACACGCTCTGTGTTGACTGTCAGTTATACACACCCCTTCTCTATCCCAACATTTATTATGAAAAACTCCAAACACACAGAAAGTTGAAGGGATTACACGGGACACCCTGAAAACACCCACTGCTGAGAGTCTATCACAGCGGGCGTTCTGGTCTGTGTCACCTACCACGTGGCCATCACCAGCACGTGGCACCAGAGCACACGTACGAGGCTCGTTTTAGGGACACCTGTCTGGGGACTCCGCTTCTCACACACACGGGCCCCCGTCAGGAGCGTGATCTGCCCTCGCTTCTCCTCCTACTCCACACACACGGGCCCTTTGTGTAGTGGCCCAGGCACCCAGTAAATGCAGAACACCAGTGCGACCAGCGTCCAGGCATGGTGCTGAGCCCGGCTTAGGAGGGAGCCCCAGGCCCTACATCTGAGCACAGGCTCACCTTCACCGCAGGTGGTCCTCTGTGCCGGAGGCCAAGGTGGAGCGTAGGGTGAAGTCACTGGATCACTGGATGGCGACAGGAACACCTTGCTCCCGGGTCCGCTAGGGCAGAGCGGGGAAGAAGGAACATGTTACAGGGCAGGCCCTCGCCGGGCGGGCTAGCGCGTGGGGACCCTGCGGGCTCCACGGTGCCCGTGGACGTCTCCCCGCTGGGGCCCCCTCTTATCTGCAGTCTCCGGAGCAGGCAGCGCCTGGAGGCTGAGTGCCAGAGGGGGTCCCGCGCCATAAACACGCAGAAGGTTCATGCGAGAAGGACGCTGCAGGCTTCCACCGCCAGCGGAAAACTAAAAAAGCCACCCGGTGGATTTCTGCCGACAGAAATGCCTTTAAAACCAGACAGAGGCAGCTTCACCTGCATGACGGACCCTCCCCCTTATTCATATATTCACCGTTTGGCTGGTTTGTACATAACCAGCAGACCGGACGCCCTAGACAGATAGACAGCCGGGAAGAAGTCCTCCCAAGAAGTTTGTCTGCCAGCGACCGCGAGGAACACAGGCTGTACGAAGTCCTACAAGGTTTCCCTGTGATCGACGTCCCAGGGAGGCCCCTGGTGGGTGGGCCTCGAGGACTGAGACTCGGGGGAGGCCTCAGGAGCAGGCCACGGAAGGTGTCTAAAGCGCTAGCTGCTCAACTGGGTCCTAACTCTTTGGTTACCAAAGAAACATTTTCTGCAACAGTCCCTGCGGGCCAGAGCGGGAGGTCTGTGTGTGTGTGTGTGTGTGTGGTGGGTGACATTCAAGTACATAACTTGTCCTCTTTAATTTCACTTCAAATGCATTAAAGGGCACTTGGTGCAAAGTTACTGAGGTTGTGAAGTGAGGATACAATATTCAGACACTTACAGCTGTGAAATGTTCCCCAGAACCATCCTTCCAGAAACAGAGGGAGCCTGTGCTCACCGTGTGCTCGGGGAAATGCAGGGGAGACAGCGCGGACCTCGCTGACATGGGTGCTGTGTGGCCTCCTGTTACTCAAACTCCAGGAGAAGACGACGTCTTGTCGCGGGGACGGTAGTCACCGTGTTGCGCTACACCTGATTTACCCTAAAATGTGCGCTTGAAGCTGGGCCACGATGTGAAAGGGGCCACTCTCTGTCTCTGTGGCACAGGAGGGGCGGAGGCCGTGTGCTCCCCAGGGGCCTGCGAGGTGCGGTCACCCACCTGGCACATGGAGAGCCCTGCCTCTGCTGCACACGGTCACGGACCGCGGCGCCCTCTGCACGCAGCACACGCTCACAGACAGAAAGCAGACGGGCATCGCTCACACCTGTGCACTGGCTCACGTGTCACTTGTGAAGAACCCAGAGAGGTCTCATCGCCAGCTCCAGCGAGCGGAGTACGGCGAGCCCTCCGGGTGGCTGTCCGCGTCTGTGACGTCAAGGGAAACTGGTTTGTCTTCGATCGCGTCATCACAGTACCCTAAGGTTTCCCACCGAAGACTGTGTTCGTTGGGAATCGTGGTGAAGTCGTTGAGACGGGGAAGCAGCTGCAGGAGGCTCAGAGACTCACCTGAGGGCAGATGAAGTCAGGCTGCTGGCTGTTTCCTGTGAGGGAAGAGATGATTGTTCACGACAGGAAACAAGATGGAGCGGTCAACCTCGAGCTTATTGTTAAACAAAATGACGTTCCTTATTACCGATTTGGAGCAAACGTCCTCAGGGTCCCGGGGCCAGGGAAGGGGTCTGTGGGGGAGCGCATTCCACAGCCAGTGTCCACACTGGCCAAGGGGCCCGCTCAGGACCGGTATGTGTCACACGCGGCCACCGGGCGGCCCTGACTTCTGTGGCAGGTCTGCACGCGGGCAGCAGCCAGGACCGAGGCACACAGAGGAGGGGCCGCCTGAGGACTCGGGGGGCTGAGGGGAGACGCCCCAGGAGAGTCTGACCTTGACAGCACCTGGGTCTCAGGGCGGTCAATACCTAAGTACGGTACTATTATTTTTTTAATTTTATTTTTTATTTTTTAAAATTTACATCCAAATTAGCATATAGCACAACAATGATTTCAGGAGGAGATTCCTTAGTGCCCCTGACCCATTTAGCCCATCCCCCCCTCCCACAACCCCTCCCATAACCCTCTGTTTGTTCTCCATATTTATGAGTCTCTTCTGTTTTGTCCCCCTCCGTTTTTATATTATTTTTGCTTCCCTTGTGTTCATCTGTTTTGTCTCTTAAAGTCCTCATATGAGTGAAGTCCTATGATTTTTGTCTTTCTCTGACTAATTTCACTTAGCATAATACCCTCCAGTTCCATCCACGTAGTTGCAAATGGCAAGATTTCATTCTTTTTGATTGCCGAGTAATACTCCATTGTATATACCACATTTTCTTTATCCATTCATCCATCGATGGACATTTGGGCTCTTTCCATACTTTGGCTATTGTCGATAGTGCCGCTATAAACATTGGGGTGCATGTGTCCCTTTGAAGCAGCACACCTGTCTCCCCTGGATAAATACCTAGTAGTGCAATTGCTGGGTCATAGGGTAGTTCTAGTTTTAGCTTTTTGAGGAACCTCCATACTATTTTCCCGAGTGGCTGCACCAGCTTGCATTCCCAGTACGGTGTTATTTTTATTTCACGATGGATATCCGGTTGTTCCAGGACCATTTGTTGAAATATTCACTTCTCCCCAAAGGATTGCCTTGGCCATAAGTGTGAAGGCTTATTTCTAGAATTTTTATTCTATTCCATTTCTATTCCATTGACTACACTAACCTGATGACTATAGCTTTTTAGTAAATTTTGAAGTCAGATTGTATAATTCTTCCAGTTTTGTTCTCTTTTCGAAATTGTTCTGGCTACTCTAGGTACTCTGAATTTCCATGTACATTTTATGATCAGCTTGTTGGTCAAAAAAAAAAAAAAAACATAAAAAAACAAAAGAGAACCTCCTAGGAATTCAATAGGGATTGTACTATGTCCATAGATCAGTTTTGGGGGAAATGCTATCTTAACAATATTGAGTGTTCCAATCCATGAACATTGTATATCTTTCCATTTATTTTAAATGTCTTCAGTTTCTCTCAGCAATGACTTATAACTTTCTTTTTTTTTTTTTTCAACGTTTATTTATTTTTGGGACAGAGAGCGACAGAGCATGAACGGGGGAGGGGCAGAGAGAGAGGGAGACACAGAATCGGAAACAGGCTCCAGGCTCCGAGCCATCAGCCCAGAGCCCGACGCGGGGCTCGAACTCACGGACCGCGAGATCGTGACCTGGCTGAAGTCGGACGCTTAACCGACTGCGCCACCCAGGCGTCCCATACTTATAACTTTCAATGTATAGACTTTACTACAGTTTCGTTAAATTCATTATTGTTAATGCTATTGTTAATAAAATAACTAATATTATTTTCAGTGGCATTTTTGCCAAATACAGAAATATGATTGGATTTGCTATTTTTTTTAACAATACAAAGTCAAAAGAGATTTATTTTTTACTGTTTCCATTCCAGATAATGGCAAATTACATAAAACATTTCTAGATCAGCCAAGGCAATGGAGAAACTTCTACTTTGACCATGCTGAGGCAATCTGCTGTGGAGCTAGCTGGAGGCACACAGAGGTTCCTGACGCCAGGTAGGGACTGTATTTGATTTCAGGCGTGCTCTGGATAACACTGAAGATAAATGTCCCAGAGCTTACTGGAGAGCACTTTACCTGCTTCTTGCAAAGCTATTTTATTACTAGTAGTTTTGTTTTTTGTTTTGTTTGTATTTTAGAATCATGTTGTCTGTGATCAACACAGTTTCACTTTCTATTCTTTATTCCTTTTTCTTGTCTTATTGCACCAGCTGGAACTTCAGTACATCCTTGCCTTATTCCCGGTTTTAAGACGTACTCAGTCTTTCACCAGGAAGTATGTTAGTTGTATTTCATAGGTGTATTGCATAGGTCAGAATGAAGATCTTTTCATTTCATTCCTAATTTGTTGAGAATATTTTTTTGTCACACGTGAGAGTTTCTTATTGGCAACTCCCTTTCTGAATTGACAGCACCATATTATTGTCATTTACTGTTGGTATTTTGTATAATGTCAATTAATTTTCACATAGCCATGGTACTTAATTCTGTGTGCTGCTAGATTTGGTTTGCTAACACTTAATCAATGGTTTCTGTGTTTTCTTGAAGGATTTTGCCTCATGGTATTCTTTCGGGATGACATTGTCTGGCTTTGGTATCAGGTTGGAACTGGCCTCACAGAACAGGTCTCCCTTCCTCTATATTCTGAGAGGGTTTGTGTCATTATTTTTTTAAAATTCGGTAGAATTCGACAGTGTTGGTAATTTGTGTAAATTGGCTGGAAAGGTAACTACCTTTCTTAAGTGAGAAATGCATTTTTCAACACTGGAAGATTTAGAATGAAGTATACAAATATTTAAAAGCCCCAGACCCCATGCTATTACTACTGTGGCACTAGAAAGCCATATGACCATATCTGGCATATACAGTTTTGAAAGCAGAAGAAAATGTATCCTCAGGGGTGTGGGGTGGGGAGGGTTTAAGCCGGTGGGGTCCTAAAGCTCCACGCACACCAAGAGGTGAGCCCGGCCATCAAAGTGGGATGATGATCTGTCTCAGACAATCCACAGAGGGATTAAACGTGATGATGGATGACAAGTGTCCAGCAGAGTGACAACGAACGGTCGCAGCTTCCTTGGATTCCTGAGACAGGATGGGAATGAGGTGGCCCTGAGACGGCTCTACTACACATTCTAGAGGCGAGCTCCAGAGCCACACATCAGAGAGAGGGCTTCCACATGTTCACCTGGACACACATTATAACCAGCGGGGGGACATGGCCCTCACGGTCATACATGGTCAACACCCACATGGTCATCACATCTTTGCTTCTTGAGATGTGTCCTTCATGTCACTCAGAAGCTGTGTGGCCACCACCACCCAAGAAGGGATGGCAGGGATGGGCGCCAATAGATGCTATCACTGCCACAGCCACCACTGTGACCCCTGGAATGGAGCAGCAGCCTGGTCTCCATGCACGTAAAGTATGTACTTGTTGGAAGGCTTGATGGGAGCGAGTGGCGGGGAGGGGTCATGCCATAATTGTGTTGGCTACGGTTTAAGCTGTGACTTGGCCAGTCACACCAGTCCCCACTGAAGACCGGCCTCCAGCATCTCTAACGTGGAGCTCTGACTCCAGGCTCTGTAATGAACACAGTGGACCAGGTATGTCCCTCCTCCCCGCTGACCTGGGAGATGAGTAGGGGCATCCTTCTGCTGTGACAGTAAGTGGGTCACTGAGCCCTTCCTGGCCAGAATCTCGCCAGCTTTCTGGAGTGCACACATGTCACCCAAGCACACGTGTGATGCTTCCGTTCCAGTAGCACCCATTTTTCCGTCATGTTTCTCTGCTCACACACACGCCCTGCGCTTTAGATTGTTTGTGCTGCCCGCCTTGTTTCCCTTTATCCCCCTCCCACCACTGTCCTGTTCGAGCAGTGTCCCCGGAGGACACCATAAATGCCTTAAACCAGCCAGACAAGCAGGTCCAAATACTGTCCTGCCCTTGCTCTTGTGGGGAGCTTAGACTCAGCACTGGACCCCACCCCTGTGTTTGAGGCTCACTCACACACGGCCATGCCTCACTTACCATCACCCACGAGTCCTCCACGAACGTGTTGGTGGAGGAGGGTGGACCTGAGTGCACGTCCGGCAGCAGATGGTTGGACTTCACTCTGTGGGATGGCAGGGGGAAGGGGAGACACTCATCAGCAAGGACGGGCGCTGCTTCCTGGAGGGGATGCTGATGGCTGCTGGAAACCACAGGCCATGGCATCACACAGCCTCCTTACCGCCCTTTCCCCTCAGGTCCACTGCACGGTGGGAGACCCCGGGAGGGCAGGGGAGGAGCACCTAAAGGGAGAGCTGCAGGAGCAGCAGGGGGTGTCAACAACAAGGGGTGCCCCTGCAGATCAGGAGGGGATTTGGGGAGAGGCCCTGGTTTGGAAGGGAAGAGATGTTCAGGAATTACCAAGAGCAATGGTGGGGATGTAGGTCGTGGGACACTCAGCTAACTGAACCGTGCAAGTGGATTGAACAGTGTCCACCAATGACCTCACATCGCTGTAAGGGGGGTTTTCAGATGCAGCGACTCTAGCAGCTCAAGGTGTCATCACCTGAGACCAGGGTCAGCCCGACGACTGCGTCCGTGCAAGAGGACAGGCCCTCAGCCCGACGGCCGCGTCCGTGCAAGAGGACAGGCCCTCAGCCCGACGACCACGTCCATACAAGAGGACAGGCCCTCAGCCCAACGACTGCGTCCGTGCAAGAAGACAGGCCCTCAGCCCGACGGCCGCGTCCGTGCAAGAGGACAGGCCAGCCCTCGGCCCGACGACCACGTCCGTGCAAGAGGACAGGTAGGCCTTCAGAGGGGTGACCACGTCCATGCCAGAAGACAGGCAGGCCCTCGGCCTGATGACCGCGTCCATGCAAGAGGGCAGGCAGGCCCTCCTGGTTCGTTAATTTTCAATCATTCTTGCCAGAAAGGGGCAAAATGGGAAAATTGAAGAGACAAAGGGAAAAGAGCATCAGGTACGAGCCAAGGAGAGAAGCCAAGTGCAGGTCCTGTGACTGGGGACACGTCGAGGTGAGTCCGGCTCCAGCCTCCAGAGCAGTGAGACAGTACATTTCTATTTTTTAAGCCACCTGTTTTGTGGTCCTTTGTCAGGGCAGCCCTGGCAGATCGAGACCCTCACCCTAACGTGAGCATATTTCTCGTTTCTCCGTGTTCCGAGGTGACTTTCCACACTGGTACAATTTCAAAGTGGAGACCAAGTGCATGTTTTAAAATGTGTGCTCACCCTGGGTCGTGACCTTCATAGTGGGCCACTTTCTGCTTCTGTGACTTTGCAGGGGTGCACTTTGGGTGCGTGTGCGCGTGCAGGGCTGTCCTCTGTGTGACTCCTCGCGGGCTCAGAATGAGCAGGCGTGGCTCAGGAGCGACGGGAAACTACGTATTATCGGAGGTCGTAGAAAGGAGGCTGGGACCCGCTCCCCACATGTTCTCCGACCGACACACAGAATAAATGAGCGCTGCCGCTGCCGTGCTAGTTGAGATGCGAGTCGTCCGCAGGGAGACAATTACTGCATCTCCCCAAGCACGTGGAGCGCAAAAGGTCCCTGCGTAGCTGTACGTGGTACTGCTACTCGAAACAGCGTTATTTCCTACTGTGTTGTCACATTATTTAAAAATATCCCATCGGAGATGAGTCACTTTCCAAAGCAACTTGACTTAAGAGCGCGGAGCCGTTTTCATTCAGAGAGAACAAGTCCGGGAAGCTTACAACCTACCTGTGTGCTGAGGGTGATTGCAGGTCACCTGTGGCTGCCTGTGGGCGTAAAGGAAAAAGAAGAAGAAGTCGTTGGTACTGAGGCTTATTCGTAGCAAATCAAGTCCGTCATTAGTTTCAGGTGCGTGTGGCTCAGGGCCTTCCCAGGAAGGGGTCTCTGCGTGGGGGTCGCCGTGTCAGAGGTTAGGAGCACACTGAAGATTTTAGGAGACCGTCAAACGACTTTCCACAGTGGTATCACTGTAAACCCCGACGACTTCGCACGGCTACCTACGGGCCGCCGGTTCCTCCGTGTCTCCCGCTCCTGGTGCGGGCAGCCTTTCTGAGGGAGCCGTTCCAGCTGCCTTACCGTGGCTTTAGCTGCGCTTTCCTAGTGGTGGATGACGTGGAACATCTTGTCGGGTGACTGTTTGCCACCCATATATCCTATTTGGTAAAGTTAATTAGAATCTTTTCCCCATTTTAAAAATGGGGCCGTTTTTCCCTACTAAGTGTTAAGAGTTCTTTGTTTATTCTGGATTTAAGCACAGGGTTTGCAAATATTTATTCCAACCTGTGACTTACATTTTTATTTTTGCAGTGGTGAATTCTGAACAGGAAATGCTCTCTTTTATAAAAAAGTCAAATTTTCCATTTTCTTCCTTAATAGTGGTTTTGGTGCCCATATTAAAGAAAACTTTGTCTACCTCAAGACCACCAAGGTTTTATTCTGTTTTCTTCCTACAGTGTTATAGGTTAGCCCCTAAATTCAGAACTGTGACTGATTTTGAGTTATTTTTGTGTGTATGGTGTGAAGCAGCTATTAAGCTCTTCCCCGCCCTCTTTTTTTGCATATGGTCATCCAATTGTTCTGGCACAGCTTATTGAATGTACTCTCATCTCTCCCCGTTTAATTATCCTGGCACCTCTGTTTAACACCCACTGATCAGGTTTTATTTCTGGACTTTCTATCCTGTTCCCTTGACCTGCATGTCTCCCCTCACTGGGCACACCACCCTCACGGCCCACACTGTCCCGACTACTGTAGCTCGATAGTTCATTTTTAAGTCAGATTGAGTAAGTCCTCCAATTTGCTGCTTCTTTTTCTAAATTCTTTTGGTCACTCTATGTCCTTTGGATTTCTGTATCTATTTTAGGGTTGGCTTGCTATTTCCTTAAAGAAAAAAGCTTGCTGGAAACTCAATAGGGATCATGGTAATTATACAGATCAATTTTGGGGGGAGTTTTCTATCATGACAATATTTTCCAGTCCACGAATATTCTAAATCTTTCCGTTTATTTGGATTGTGCTCAGTTTCTCTCATCAATAGTTTGTAGCTTTAAGTATATACATTTGGTGCTTGTTTTATTTTATTTTATTATTTTCAACATTTTATTTATTTTTTTTTTTTTATTTTTGGGACAGAGAGAGACAGAGCATGAACGGGGGAGGGGCAGAGAGAGAGGGAGACACAGAATCGGAAACAGGCTCCAGGCTCCGAGCCATCAGCCCAGAGCCTGACGCGGGGCTCGAACTCACGGACCGCGAGATCGTGACCTGGCTGAAGTCGGACGCTTAACCGACTGCGCCACCCAGGCGCCCCTATTTTATTATTTTCAATGCTATTGCAGATGGAATGGTTTTCTTAATATCATTTTGAGATTTTTCATTGTTAGCATACAGAAATATAATTGGGGTTATTATATTGCTTTTGTATCCTACCACCTTGCTGAGCTATCTTATTATTTCTACCATATATCTTGCAGATTTGTTAGAAGCATGTTTCCTGCAAATAAATACAGTTTCATTTTCAAATCTGTATGTCTTTGTATTTCTTGCTGTATTACACTGGCTGGAACTTTAGTAAAATGTCAAATAGAAGTTTGAGGTGGACATTCTTGCCTCAGTCTCAATCTGTGAAGAGCAGACATAAACAGACACACACACACACACACACCCCTTACTCCATGTCTGTGGCCTATAGTTATTCCCTAACACTTTTTTAAGAATGGACAATTTCAAACACCCAGAAAAGTGGAAAGGATTGTACAAGAATGCCCACACACTCAACTTCCAGGTCCTATCATCATTAAAATTTTGCTGTAAATATTTCTTTTTAACCACGTGACTATCCATCCATCATTTTATTTTCTGGTGCTTTTCAAAGCCAGCAGGACACAGACATCAGCACCCTTTGTTAAAGCACACGGATGCCACTTCAGTCTTAGCACACCCAGATTGCCTGCATTTATCTCTTTCTCTCCCCTTACACACACACACACACACACACACACACACTATAAGCCCTACAGTTAAGAATATTTTCTGTCTGTCAGTTTTTCTTCTCTTCTCCCTCCACCTTTGTTCCCATATGAGTAGCATGCCTGGGTACCGAGTAAATGCTTCAAATCAGTCAAACAAGCAATCCCAAGCGTTTTCTGTCCTCATTCCGGGGGCAGCCTGAGACCCTTCAAGTGCCCGGGGCTCTCATCTGCAGGGGGGAGCTCTCCTGGCACGTGGTGATGGTGGGACACAGACCCGGACACCTCGGCTGCGGCGGGGCCTCCTTGCGCTGCTCTCTACAGGGATGGGGCAAAAGGGAGGACAGACTCCCATCAGCAAAGAAGGGCCTTGCTTTGTGCAGTGAGCTCGGAGAGCGCCGCCGACAGCTGCAAAGCTCCATGCACTGGCCGCCATCGTGACGTGCTCATCTGCAGAGCCTCAGAGCCAGCAGCTCCTGGGAGGCCGTCCGCGTGCCCTCGGGTTGGCTGCACCACGGAGAACGCGGCGCAGGAGCGCCACCCGTCAAGGTCTATGACTGCTGGCCGGCGGGAGGCCACGGGGGTGCTTCTTCCTGCTGCGGCGCCCCCACGCTGGGCCACTGCGTTCCCGAGTCTGTGGGCGCAGCAGAGCTCAGTTACAAACGGACAAAGTGACCTGCCTTGGAGACCACGGCATCGTCACTTGGTGCTCATTCCTTGCAGCAACTGTAGGAAACGGAGGATGGTCCTTGATTACCCAAGGAGGTCCAATGCAATCACACGAATCCTTAAAAACTGAGAAATGAGGAAAAGGAGGAAGTCCGAGAGATCTAAAATACGAGGAGACCAGACCCACCATTACCGACTTAGAGACAGAAGGGCCACGTGGCAAGAGCGGGAAAGCAACCGCTGCCTCGGCATTCTCAATCTGCCCGGAAGCAGACTCGTCCCCATAACCTCCAGAAGGGAGGGCTGACCCGTAAGCCGTGACTGCTGCCTTGGGAGGCGCCAGGCAGGGACCCAGCTGAGCTTGCCAGGCACGCGACCCACAAGTGCTTTCAGACGAGTCTTAGTTCAAGCCACTATATTTGTGGGAATTTGCCACATAGCAATAGAACATAAATACAAGCCACTTGATGGACATTAGCTGAGCAGAGCACCTGTAGAATTAGGCAAGCAGTTATCTTCACACGTGTCATCCTACTTTCGCAGCAGATTAACGGTCCAGAGGAAATACCTCCAATAAATTGGTCTGATAACTACTATTAGAGAGAAGCACCTTAGAGAGTCCGACACGAAGTTCTCCCCTAAAATATACCAGTGATTTACATCATGGAACTCCACAGGCACTTACTGAGTGGATTTTTCTTTTGGGGGGTGGGCGGAGTGCCACATGATTTAAACATATTCTTTGATCTCTAGGAGCTGACATTCTGACAGTGGGCTTTGCCTAACATGTAAGGCTGTGAGTGTCCAGGTCAAACTAGGGACACTTCTGCAGGAAAGAGAGGCCACTGTGACAGACGGCCCGGTGCATTGAGAGGGCTTGTCTCTCAACACAATCGACCTTTCAATACAAAGGTTAGCAGCTCACTTTCCAGTTGGAGAAGGGAACACTATAGTGATTGAAAATAAGAAATAACATTCCAGAAATGAGGAATATGGTCCCTCCCAAAGATGAAATAACTTATATTCATAAAAATTATGGTTCTTTTTCTTTTAACTATGTCCACAACGTATGGAATTTTTTAAAGTTTATTTATTTATTTTGACAGAGAGAGACCTTGGGGAGAAGGGGCAGAGAGAGAGGCAGAGAGAATCCCAAGCAGGCTCACTGCTGCCAGCACAGAGCCCAACGTGGGGCTCAAAGCTACAAACCGTGAGATCATGACCTCAGTAGAAACCAAGTGTCCCATGCTTAACCGCCTGAGCCACCCAGTGGCACCACAATATATGGAATTTTTAAAAGGGGCTGAAGAGTTGAACAATGTGATTACAATTTTATAAAAACAAAGCACCGTGAGTATAACTCACAAAATAATACAAAAACGGAACTTGGAAGACAGTCCTCGGAGCGCCAGCAGTGACTGCAGCGCGTGGGGCGGCCAGCGACTTTGGGTCCCCAGTTCCTGCGCGGCGTCCACACCGACTGCCCGAAAACGGGGTTAGTCTCGGTTGCTTCTAGAGGCGGCTGGCCCCCAGGCCGGACAGGGTGAGGGGAATGTGCTCAGATTGTACCTGGACCGCAGTGAGGCGATGCTTCAAGTGAAACTCCCAAACGACCCGGGTTTTCCCAGAAGCATGGCCACCGGTGTCTAAGGAAACAAATGCAGAAGGAACGAGCGGATTCTTTGGAGGGATTCCCGCTCCTCCGTCGCGAGCCGGCACCGGCCCTGCGACCCGCCCCGCTCCGCCGGAACATGGGAGTCGCCCCCACCCGTTTCTGCGAGGACCGAGCTTCCGAGAGCACCACCGAACTGCGGCACTTCCGGCCCGCTCCCCCGGGGGAGACCGACTTCCGGGGCAGTTTCAGGGCGTGGAGCTGAGACCTTGCGGCTCCGCTCGCTCCCGCCTCTAGGGAATGTTTATTGTAACTCCACTTCGAACTCCGCCTTTCTCAGAACTGCACGAGAACTATTTTAAAATTTACACAGAAACTAAAAACGTGGAGGAATTGTCAACTATGAAAACTAAAGAATGCCGAGGGCGTTCCCCTGCCGGACGTTCAGGGCGAGGCGCGGCCGGAAGAGGGTCTCCCGGGGGAGCCCGGGGCACCAGGTCCTGGGCGAAGTGCGGCGCTGGCTCAGGGCGACATAACGACCTTAGCCCCTGTCTCCGTGAACACGCAAACAAATTCAGGTCGGCTTGGAAATCAAAATGCAAAGCGAATAAAACTGGTGAAAACACTAGCAAAGAATGTGAATATTTGTATAACCTTGGAGTCACGAAGACTTTTTAAAGCAAGACTATTGAGAGCATATAGTATTTGTCAGACAGATAAAACAACTTTAGTAAGCTTACACATTTACCTACGGGCAGATGGACTCAGGTCGTCATCTGCTTGCTGTGGGCGATAAAAATTCACAAAGTGAAAAAGCTGCTGACACGGGGCTTAGTCTTAGACACAATTCAAGTCAGTTATTAGTTAATTTTGAGTAATGGTGCCTCAGAGTCTCCTGGGTCCTAGGAAAGGATCTCCCTGGGGGATAGCACCCCTGTCACATGAATACCTGTGTCTTCACTTCTAATAGTTAAGAAACTGGAAGTGGGATTGCTGACTTCAACGGTGAGTATACATTTCACTTTTTAAGAAAATACCACACTGCTTATCAAAGTGATATAATTTGGTATCTGCACTAGTAACGTAGGAGCCTTTCGATCTACGGCTTCACCAACACTTTTTATTGTTGGTTCTTTTGATTATAGCCATTCTAATGGGTGTGTAATGGTACCTTACTGTGGTTTTGTGTTTTCTTAATGGTAAATGATGTCGATGTGCTTATCTGCCACCATGGATCCTCCTTGGTGAACAGTTGGTTCAAATCTTTTGCCCATTTAAAAAGTTAAAACACTGGGTCATTTTTCTTATAATGGAATTTTGAATTCTTTATATATTCTGGACACAAGTATATGATTTGCATATATTTCTGCCTTTGGCTTATGTTTTCATTTTCTTAATGGCACCCGTTTGAAAAGCAAATGTTTTTAATTTTGGTGAGAAGCAGCTGCATTAATATATGGGCCTAAAAGGAGTCAGCCCTGCCGGCTTGATTCTGTGGACAGTGAACGTACAAATCCTCCCACACACCAAACACACATGTACTGCGCTGCACACACACACCATGTACACATGCACACATACACATGCACTCAGTCACACACATGCACTCAGTCACATACACGCACTGTATCTCACACTAAACACACACACACAAAACCACACACACACATGCACTGCATCACATACTGTGCACACGCAACCACACACATGTGCATCACATTATATACATGCACTCACGTGCAAACATGCACTGCATCTCACACCAAACACACGCACACGCACACACACCGCATCACACACACCTGCACTGCATCACACAACGCGCGCACACACACACACGGAATCAGAGGATTGTGCCAACACAGAAGCAAAGGACTGTGTTTGAGAAGTCCCAGCTGCAAGGTGACACTGGGCGCTGCCCCAGGCCCGGATAGCACAGATGGTGAAGCAGAGGGGCACCCGCTACCTGTGGCATGCTTATTTTGAAGGACAGCTCTTTCCTCCCTGCTGGAACTTTTGGAGTCTCTTGACAGCGGTTCTGTGTCACATACTCATACGTGCTCAACTTCTTGAACACTAGAGAGGAGAAAGGCGGAAATGGGCAGTTACAATCACGCAAGCGGGCAGAGTGGCCCACAGGCCACAACGCGGTCTTCCGGGGCTTCCCCCCAGGGTGCCGGCAGCTGCCTCCTAACCCGGGGCGCCGGGAGGCTGCTGCATGGCCACCCTGGGGCCCACCTGGCCTGTGGGAGGCAAGCGGTAGCTCGTCACAGCCCCAAGGCTGCTGGCGCCCCGTCCCAGGAACAGCCGCCCTGCAGCCTTCCAGGCCCGCAAAGCCAGCGTGGACCCGGACACTGGCTCCGGCACTGTGGCAGAAGCACCCCAGGTCACTGAAAGGACATCTGAGACCCGGGTCTGTCAACAGACAGCACCGTCCACGAAACGGGTTCTGTGCCTGCTTCAGCAGAGGCACCAATCCTCCCACTTCTCTTTCCCTAAAACCGACACGAGGACAGATGGCTTCTAATTATTTCTGGAAAGGGAGAAGGGCCGCCCACAGAAGCCTATTTGCAGCTGGAGGAGCAGACGGAGGGTGGGCTGCCCCCACACCCGCGTGGAGCCCGTTCCCTTCCCTGGGTGGTGTGTACAAGTGCGTCTGTCTGTTTGCTCTGGCTTCCTGCTGAACTCCACCTGGCTTTTACTGGTCCTCCCACCTCCCCCAGAACCTGAGTCAGGGCGTCATTTGCGCCTGGCCACACGCTCGCGAAAACACTCGTTCTCTCGCAGGGATTGCAGGGATGGCTGCCATCGCCATCGGGTGGCAAGTACACACTGTGTGTTCCCCAGAGCTCACACTCGTCCTGAGTTTTGTGTAAACACCTTCATCTGACAGTAGCGAGAGGAGATGTGGCTGGGGAGGGAGGCCAGAGTGCGGCGTGCACCAAATGAGCGTCTGCCATGTCCCCCCGCCGCGGCGACACTAGGCGCCAGCACAGCAGCCGGGGCCGCTGGTCTCTGGGATGCTCTGTCCCCCCGCTTGTGTGGAGGCGGCTTTCCCCACACTCCTGCTGCTGGCACCCCGACATCTGTGTGTCTTCCTGGGAGGTCTTGCCCTCACCAACGCTGCACTCCGCTCGTGCTGCAGCCTCGTCAGGATGTCCTTCCCCCAAACTTCGCCGTGGGGCGTCCAGCTGCCCATGGCTTCCGACAGGCCCCCCAGCAGCCCCTACCCCCCACCTCAGGGTATTTGCGTCACACCATCCCTTGGAGAGTGGGTGGCCCCAGCGCCTTGCACAAGAGGTGAGGGGCGTCACTTCCATGACTGGGCTACAAAAGGCCGGCTGCCCCCTCGTGCTGGAGTGTCCTGGTGGGAAGAGGCACCGGCCAACAACTCACGGGGAACTGAGGCCAGGAACTGGCCTGCCAACACCCTGGCGTTGATCCTAAACGTGGGTCCCGGTCGGATGAGACCACAGCCCTCCTCACACCTGGCGGAAGCCTTGTGGCCGAGCAGGGCCAATGGACCCAGCTAAGCTATGCTGAACCCATGACCCACAGAGACTGCAAGGTGATAACTCTGTTACTTCAAGCAGGGTAAGTTTACTGTAACAATAGCTAGTAATCCAACTTTTTCTGGAAGTCTGTGTTTTGCTGTCCAGATACCCTGTAAACAGCACCTTGAGCCATAAGCTCCGACCCCCACAGTGAGTGTGGCACCACCACCCTCCCTGTTGCTTGGGTTGGGGCCCTCTGGTCCCTCTCCCATTGGCCATCTGTCCCGCGGGCCTATTCTCCAGTCTCACATCCATCTGTCCTGAGTGGCCGCAGTGGACTTCTGGACCTGCCCAGCTTGCCACCTGCCGGCTGTCATGTAGGCTGCAGCTGGGGCACTGTCCCCAAATGCACCCTTGTCCCCATTGGCCAGTGCGTGGAAGCTTTAGGCTAAGGGCCTGGGCTGACCCACCGCTGGCTCTGGGTGCTGATTCTGGCCCTGGCTCTGCTGAGGACACTCCCTGTGCCAGACCTGCTCCGGCAGCCACATAGGGCCCCCGCTGCCACCTTCTCCCTTGCAGAGGCCACAGAGAGAAGTCATGCCCTCCCCTGGGCCACGGCATAGTGGAGCCTGCTGCACGCAGTGCCGCGTGGACTCCAGGAAATGGCCGGTGTCCCTGCAGCGAGCTGGGTCAGCAGGTACCCTGTCGCTGGCTCACTATTTCTCATTGTTAGGACTTGGTGCTTCTCTAAA
This sequence comes from Leopardus geoffroyi, assembly GCF_018350155.1. Taxonomy (NCBI): domain Eukaryota; kingdom Metazoa; phylum Chordata; class Mammalia; order Carnivora; family Felidae; genus Leopardus; species Leopardus geoffroyi. The sequence continues at coordinate 239,163,511 of NC_059326.1, read as the reverse complement.
TCCCCTGTTCTTTTTTTAATGGTGCCTGTTCCTGCCTCACACGTTCTGCTCCCTTATCTAACTTACTCCTAGGCCCTCTCGTGTCCTCTGCAGGCCTCAGAGCAGAATGAGCCCTGCTGTCCCTCTAGGGGTGTCTCTTCCTGTGATTTGTCTGATGTGCTCGTTTCTAGCAGGGGCCAGCAGACCTTGTCTTGGGCCATGTTGGAACGCAAGGGACAAAGACTGGAGTGGGGGTCAGGACACATACTTAAGAAGAGGTGGAAGATGAGCAGGTGTCCAAGTAGCAGGAGGCTGAGGGCGGACAGCAGCAGGACGAACACCCCAATGCCCAGGACCACCAGGGTCTTCGTCTTTACAGGGAAGGAAGGAAGGAACAGCAGCCAAGTGTCCTTGGAGACATCTGCGGAGGCAAGGGAGACGCGCATGCCTCCAGCACCTGGGGCATGGCCAGCCCCTCCTTGGGAGGTGGGGGAGGGTGAGCAGCCCGAGGGAGCCCCTCCCCCACCCCAGTGTGTGCCCTACCTCGCCCCGGGGCCCTTGCAGCCCCGACTGAGGTGGGTGTCGCAGCCCCACTTTACGGGTCTGGAAGGTGAGGCTGGGAGAGGATAACTAAGGGTCCGGGTCACAGAGCCTGACCCCCTGCCTGGCCGAACCCCCACCCTGTCCCGAGGGCCATGCCACTGTGCCAGGCCCTCCCCGTTCTCAGTCAGCCGCCCTCACAGGGAACTGCAAGGCAGTAGCCAGCGCCTTGGGACATTTCCAGGATGTGGTCCTCTGGGCCCCGAGGGCTGCCGACACTTCCAAACTTAAGTGTGAGGAAAGCACTGAGGAATCTGCAGGCAGGCCCATGGAGATGGAATCCAGCTGAAACGCTCTCATCCCACCACAGGGTCTGGGAGGTACTGATTCCGGTCCCTCATGTGGCATGGAAAGTGGCCACCAGGCCCGCTGTGCGCCTCGGGGGCTGCAGCGCAGTGTGCATGAGCCCGGGTGTGCCATGGGGTGGCCGGCCACATGCTTGTCCCCTCAGCCGTGATGTCTTGATGATTCCCACCAATGAGAGCAAAGTGCCCCAGGGAACTGGCGGGTAAGCAGCCCCATGGAATCTCCTGGAACAGCAAACCCAGGAGATCGCCTCGGTCATCAGGCAATCATGTGCAGCACATCCACAATGGTTCCGGGGCCAGCAAGTTCCCAGAGAGAAGCACCTTCGGAGACCAGGCTGCCCTCTGTCCTGCCAGCGTGTGGCAGCGAGGGCCCAGCCGACGCCCACATTGGGAGGAAGTAAGGACACGTGCCATGGAACTCGGGTGCGCTGAGGCTGCCCCTTACCACGTGCGAGCCACATTTCAGCGCGTGTTGGGGCAATGAGAGGCCCCGTGGCCGGGAGGACCTTTGCGGGGAAGCCCCAGTGCCCACCGGTGACTGTTCTGAGGCGGCGGTCACCGGCCAGCCCTTCTGCTCAGGCCGCGTGTGGAGACTGTCAGGAAGGATGGCAGGCGGAGGCCTCCAGCTGGCTGCGTGCAGAGCGCAGGCGGCTCTTCCCGCTGAGCAGGGCCGGGTCTCGCCGAGACCCCACTGTTCCCTTTTACCATGGAAATCACCAGGATGCACTCCGGAGCAGGTGCAGGTCAGATGGCCCATCCCACGAGGGCTCATCCAGCCCAGGTGCAGTGCGGGCCTGGGGGTGAAGGTGCACAGGGCATGGTGCCCCTCCAGGAAGAGGGCATGGCCATGACGTGCTCCGGAGAGAGGCCTGGACTGAGAAAGGAAGCTTTGCTCTGCACCCTGAGGGCTGAGATCCCCAAACACTCAGGACAGACACACGAGGTGCTCCGCTTGGGGTCCTCCCTGCATCAGTGTCCAGGGCTGCTGTGACCGATGGCCATAGACCAGGCAGTTTCAACAGCAGAGATGAAGCCCCGATGTCAGGCTGTTGCAGGGCCCGTCTCCCTCCAAGGCCACGGGGGAGGATCTATCCTTGGATCTTCCAGCTTCTGGGGCTCCAGGCACCCCTGGGCTTGTGCCCATGTCCCCCCAGTCTCTTATAAGGATGTTTTCACTGGATCCAGGACCCCACACATTGCCGGGTAACCCATGATCATCTCAGGATCCTTAATCACATTTGGGAGGACCCTCTCTCCAAATAAGGTCACGGTCACAGGCCCGGAGGGTGGGCAGTGGTGGGCAGACCTTTGAGGCACATGTGTTCCCAAGGCCAGGCTCCTGGAGCCGCTCAGCAGACACCTGCAGCCACACACCACCCGGCACCTTCCCCAGGCAGCCCTGCCCTCCCGCCCCACCCTGCTCCCTGCCAAGACCAACTACTGGGTGATGGGCACCGGGCCCCAAAGCTGCCTTCTGGTGCCTGGGGGGCTGCTGCCCTCCTGCCCGGCCCTGCAGCTCAACCAGCTAGGGGGCGGGCCAGACTGGTTCCCCCCCATAGGGAGAGCTTTCCCCGAAAGACAGCTGGAGGGAGAGGCTACCACCACGAGGGACCCAAGAGAAAGCAACGCCAGAGAGGAGCCCCCCCCCGCCCCCGTACCCTCATAGAGGGGATGAGTGCGCAGCACCTCCGGGTTGACAAAGTACTGGATGAAGACGTACAGCAGGATGGTGATCAGGCAGAGCAGGCTGGCCGAGGCAAAGACCAAGGAGCAGAAGAAATATCTGCGGGGGGCAGAGCCAGACTCAGGGCTGGGCAAGGTGCCCCTGACCCTGAACCCAAGGCCCAGCCTTCTTCCTGCCTGCTGGCACCCGAGCTCCCCAGGGGACGCCCTGAGGGCACCTCCAGTTTCTCTGTCCCCCTCCCACCCCCACGCGGCAGTGAGAAGGGCCCGGCCCGGCTCCCAGGTGGGTACACAGAGGCTCCGAGCAGGTCGGGCCGCCCGCAGCTTCCTCCACATGCCGCCACCGCTCACCAGGGCTCCACCGGGTCGGGGTCGGGACCACCACCCCTGCCCCCCATGTTGCACGGGATCCCGGGTGCTGTGCTTCCATCCAGAGGCATGGAAGCCCAGCAGGTCGGGAAGGCCAGAGGTGCTGGGACAGGCGCCTGGCCGGCCGGCGGCCCATGGTGCATCATCTCCACGCACCCTCCAGGGGCCTGTGCACACTTCTGTGCTCAAGTGATATCTTGTGCTTTGGCATTAGACCAGAATCACTCCTGTCCTCTTGCCTGTGCTCAGGACAGAGAATGATCTAACCATCCAAAAATTAAATTCTGGTCAGCAATTCTTGGAATAAGCTTCTGCTGCAAGGTCTTCCTTTGGGCTTTCTACCGTGGTGATATTTAAGGAAACTGTTTCTTTAGCATTTTCAATCTTCATCAATGTCTTTTCTCCAGCTGAAATTTATCTGACTCCATTATTCTTTTCCAGAACATCTTGAGGTTTGTTTTTGTTTTTTTTAACACATCTTTAGGCAGAGAGCTAAAATGTGAATGTCCTCAAAGGGTCACGTGGATGTGGAGGGCAGCCTGCATTGTGGCCCCTTGTCGAAGGCCCTGGAGGGCACGTGTCCTGTGTGTCCCCGAGCTGCAGGGGGCAGAAGCCTGGCCCCACACCTGGCTCTGGTCCCCGGGGAGCCTGTAATGTGCAGTGCAGCTGTTCCAGCCGACGGGCTCACCCTCAGCAGAAGGCCCTCGGCCATCCGCTGCTGCTGGCACCCGGCCAGAGGCGGCCCTCCCGGCAGGGTGAGGGCCAAAGCCACTCCAGCTGCACGTTCGGGGCCAGAAACGTCGCTGTCGTCCCTGACTCCCACGTCTGTGGGGCCTCAGCGCCCAGTCCGGGCACTTCCTCTGTGAAGGCATGTCCTCTCAGGAGCTTATCACACTTTGGCAACTGTTTTGGCCAACTCGTCTTCAAATGCAGTCATTTCCTGTTGCTTTCTCTGCCTGACGGTGGAAGGGACAGGAGGGAGTCTGGGACTCCACGTGGACAGGGGTGGCCACGCCCACACGGTGCCCTCACTCACTTCTGTGCACACTCCTTGCTGCTGACACGCCCAGTGGGTAGGAGGGCTCCTGGGGCCCAGCCGTCCCCACCGGGAACTTCTGCAGCCTGTTGTGCCCGGAGGCCACTGTCAGGACCTCGGAACTCCGCCCTGTGTGCCCTTTGGGGCCCGGTCCGCTTGGTCCTCCTCAGTGGCAGGGCCACAAACCCTCGCCCGTCCCCAACGGCTGACCAGACCTCCAGGCCACCAGCCTGTGGCACCAAGGCCTTAAGAGGAGCATCTGGGGGAGAGAAGAAAGCCCTGCTACCGTGAGGAGGCAGCCCCAGCTGGCCTGGGGCTCCTCCTCTGTACGGGAGAGGGCGGCATGGGGGCTCCCAGGCCCCCGATTCTCATTAGACTTTTCTAATCATGACAGCTTTGCATTTCCTTCTGCTCAAAGCAGCAACGCTTTTCAAACCTGAGCAAGTGGAGCATTTCTTGACTGGGCTGCACGGAGCACGGCCCTCCTGGACCAGGCTGCCTGGAGCACAGACCACGACGCTCCATGACCGGGCTGCACGGAGCACAGACCACGACGCTCCATGACCGGGCTGCACGGAGCACAACCCTCCTGGACCGGGCTGCATGGAGCACAGACCACGACGCTCCATGACTGGGCTGCACGGAGCACAGACCACGACGCTCCATGACCGGGCTGCACGGAGCACAGACCACGATGCTCCATGACCGGGCTGCACGGAGCACAACCCTCCTGGACCGGGCTGCCCGGAGCACAGACCACGACGTTCCATGACCGGGCTGCACGGAGAACAGACCACGATGCTCCACGACCGGGCTGCACGGAGCACAACCCTCCTGGACCGGGCTGCCCGGAGCACAGACCACGACGTTCCATGACCGGGCTGCACGGAGAACAGACCACGATGCTCCACGACCGGGCTGCACGGAGCACAACCCTCCTGGACCAGGCTGCACGGAGCATGACGCTCCATGACCGGGCTGCACGGAGCACAACCCTCCTGGACCGGGCTGCATGGAGCACAGACCACGACGCTCCATGACTGGGCTGCACGGAGCACAGACCACGACGCTCCATGACCGGGCTGCACGGAGCACAACCCTCCTGGACCGGGCTGCACGGAGCATGATGCTCCATGACCGGGCTGCACGGAGCACAACCCTCCTGGACCGGGCTGCACGGAGCACAGACCACGATGCTCCATGACCGGGCTGCACGGAGCACAGACCACGACGCTCCATGACCGGGCTGCACGGAGCACAGACCACGACGCTCCATGACCGGGCTGCACGGAGCACAGACCACGACGCTCCATGACCGGGCTGCACGGAGCACAACCCTCCTGGACTGGGCTGCACGGAGCATGATGCTCCATGACCGGGCTACACGGAGCACAAGCCTCCTGGACTGGGCTGCACGGAGCATGACGCTCCGTGACCGGGCTGCACGGAGCACAACCCTCCTGGACCGGGCTGCATGGAGCACAGACCACGACGCTCCATGACTGGGCTGCACGGAGCACAGACCACGACGCTCCATGACCGGGCTGCACGGAGCACAACCCTCCTGGACCGGGCTGCATGGAGCACAGACCACGACGCTCCATGACTGGGCTGCACGGAGCACAGACCACGACGCTCCATGACCGGGCTGCATGGAGCACAGACCACGACGCTCCATGACCGGGCTGCACGGAGCACAACCCTCCTGGACCGGGCTGCCCGGAGCACAGACCACGACGCTCCATGACCGGGCTGCACGGAGCACAACCCTCCTGGACCAGGCTGCCCGGAGCACAGACCACGACGCTCCATGACCGGGCTGCACGGAGCACAACCCTCCTGGACCAGGCTGCCCGGAGCACAGACCACGACGCTCCATGACTGGGCTGCACGGAGCACAACCCTCCTGGACCAGGCTGCCCGGAGCACAGACCACGACGCTCCATGACCGGGCTGCACGGAGCACAGACCACGATGCTCCATGACCGGGCTGCACGGAGCACAACCCTCCTGGACCGGGCTGCCCGGAGCACAGACCACGACGCTCCATGACTGGGCTGCACGGAGCACAACCCTCCTGGACCGGGCTGCCCGGAGCACAGACCACGACGCTCCATGACCGGGCTGCACAGAGAACAGACCACGATGCTCCACGACCGGGCTGCACGGAGCACAACCCTCCTGGACCGGGCTGCACGGAGCATGACGCTCCATGACCGGGCTGCACGGAGCACAACCCTCCTGGACCGGGCTGCATGGAGCACAGACCACGACGCTCCATGACCGGGCTGCACGGAGCACAGACCACAACGCTCCATGACCGGGCTGCACGGAGCACAACCCTCCTGGACTGGGCTGCACAGACCACGACGCTCCATGACCGGGCTGCACGGAGCACAGACCACGACGCTCCATGACCGGGCTGCACGGAGCACAACCCTCCTGGACTGGGCTGCACGGAGCATGACGCTCCGTGACCGGGCTGCACGGAGCACAAGCCTCCTGGACCGGGCTCCGTGACCAGGCTGCACGGAGCACACCTGCTATGAGTAGTGGGTGAGCAGTGGAACCCCTTGCAGCGCCATGAGCCGGCGAAGGCCACTCTGAACTAACCGGGGGAGCCCCTGCGGCTTTCTTGGCCACTCACAGCCTGGGCCCTAGCACGTGGGGTCCTGGCGAAGCCCGTGCGGGACTGAACACCACACCTGCTCCCAGTGCAGCCTTGGCCCACATCCTCTGTGCTCTGACGGCCTCCGGGAGAAAGCGCCCGGGTCCAGGCCAGCGGGCCAAGGACAAGTCAGCTCAGCCTGAGCCCCTCTGGATGGGGCTGGGCCTCCACATTCGGGAGGGGCCCCAGGCCAACACATTTCAGAGCCAGACAAGGAGAACAGAAAGACGCTAAGGACCGCTGTGCTGGGGACAGCATGGGACTCCCCCAACTGCCTGTGGCCCCCACCCTCTTACCCATGAGGCCCCCAGCCTGCAGGACCCCTCTCTCTGGGCCCCCCCCCTCCCCCAGTCCTTTCACCCTCCCCCCTGCCAAGTCCCACCTCCCCCTTCCCTAGCACCCCACCCCTCTCCCCTGCCAAGGACCTCCTCTCCCTCCCCCAGGACCTCACCCCTCCCCACTTCTAGGTCCACCCCCGCCCCCCCCACCACCACCCCAGCCCTGCAATGCCCTTATCCCTCTTCCCTGCTGGGTCTCCCTCTCCCTCCCCCAGGACTCTGCCCCTCCCTCCCGGACCTCCCCCTCCAGCCCCTCACCTGTAATTCCTGCCCCCTACACAGTTGTTAAGCCATTTGCAGTGGTGGTCAAAGTCAGATACACACTTGTTGCAGGCCCTACAGTGTTTAGCCTTCTTGTTCCTAGAAGGAAGAATTCACATGAGCAGCCCGTTAGCAGCATGTGCAGGAGGAAGACAGGGTCAGAAGGGAGAGACAGGTGGCAGGGAAGACCAGGCCCCAGGCGGGTTAGCTTCCCTCAGCCACGCCTGCCACACGGTGCCACCAGCTCCCATCCTGAGCCACAGGCCTCCCTCCCAGGCTGCCTGCTGAGCCTTCAGTGCTCTGACTAGCCCAGGTGGGGTTCCGGTGGGGGGGGGCTGGGACTCATCTGAGCCCCTAGATGGGTGAGGGGTCCTGCGTGTCTCAGGGCCACTGCTGCTCATTCAAGGAAAGCAGCACCAGTCAGCTGCATGGAAACAGAAAGGCCGGGGCAGGACCTGCCTGTGCACAGCACGGGGAGGGGACGGGTCCACACGGCAGGGGCCGCGCCCTCGGGGCTGCCTGCCCCCACACGCTGGGCACTCACACGGTGACCTCACACAGGTGGCAGTATTGGTTCTCGATGACATGTGTGTGTCTGGATGGGTCGAAGGTGGGTACGGGCTCCGAGTAGTTCTTGAGCCGTACGTTGGTTTCAGCAGGATCGATGGAAATTGCAAGCAAGTGGACCACGAAGTGGAAACAGAAAAGCCCACCAGTCACCTGGGCGTGAGTGTGTCAAGGAACGTGCGGCCAGGCCCGGTCAACACGGCGAAGGTGCCTGCTCAAACTAGCAGCAGGACCCTGGAGGCGCCTGCTTGCGGCCTGAGGGTGTGGACCCCATGCTTCACCAAGGCAGCAAGGGAAGGCCCTCGGGGGCCAGCGGCCACCACGCTGGGTGCCGAAGTCGTGGGGGTTCTTTGGGCAGCAGAGATGCTCAGAGCACGTGCGTCGGGGGAAGAAGACAGTGTATCATCAAAAAATGGAGGGGAGCAGGGAGGGCTCACACGGCCAGTCTGCACGGTCTGTCTGGGTCCCGTCTTGTCTCTCCTCGCCCCTAGGCCCCTCTGGCTCTCTGGACCCACTCCCGCCGTGGCACCCAGGGTAAAACCAGTCCCCGGGCTCCCATCCTCCTCCTCCCCTCCGGGACCAACACACTGTCCCCTTGGAAACCAAACAGAAGAGGTGGAAGCCGCCTCCCTGTCAGCCCTGCCCTGCTTCCCAGGACCGGTGCTGAATGGGAGGGTTCAGGGTTTACAGGCTGGGTTCCAGGGTGTGGCAGGGGGAAATGACCCAGCCCGGGAGGCGAGGCCACGGTGCACGGGGTTCTGCCGGGATCTGACAGGGGTGGGGGTTCGGGGCAGGGGGCTGGGGCTACTGCTCAGTCCTGCGGGAAGCCCCCTCGGGGTCCTCCTCAGACCTGCCAGCCGCCTCCGCCTCAGCCTCTGCCTCCACCTCCACCTCCACGGGCCTGGGGCTGACAGGCGGGGTCCTGCCTCCACAATGCTCTAGCCTGAGTGGGAGGCTGCTTCTGGCCCAAATCGCTCATTCCTCCCTCGCCCTCCAGCCTCTAGGCACCACGTGCAGACCCAGGACTCAGGCTGCCAGATGACGGCATGGAGGCAATGGGGACTCAGCCCTGCTGGGGGAGGAGGGCAGGAGGAGGGCAGGCGAGAATGAGCTGAGGGCCATGAGGATCAGCCCAGGAAGCTGGTGCCCAGGCCAGGGGTGAGTGGAAGGGTGGCTGAGAACCAGCCGGGCCCTGGGGGACCTGCACGGGGGCACGAGACTGACCAGATCCCCAGTGCCACATAAGGGATGTGGTGACACCAAGGCCCTTCCTGTGGCCACCGGACCCTGCGGGGCTGGGTAAGGCCTGAGCCTCCCCTGCTCTGCTGTTCCATTCAGGGTATGGGGCCGCGGCCAGGTGGTCAGGGGCCCGGTCAGGCTTTGCCATCACAGCTGGAGACACCAACACAGTGCTGGCACACGGTCTCCCTGCACCTGCTCCCTGAAGCCTGAGGCGCTGGCTGGAGGCAAGCACTGTTTGTGTGGTTACTGGGGCAGCGGGAGCAGGTCCTGAGCACAGGGGTCCGGCCCAGGACAAGAGGTGCGGCAGGAAGGCCCCTTCCTCTGTCGCATCAGAAATAGGCAGGCAAGGTGTGGGGGAGGGACTGAGGCGTTGGGGCCCTTGGAGACAGTGTAGGGGCAGCGTGGCCTGCACTCTAGCCTCAAACTGGAGGCAGCGAGGCCCCTGACCTGAGCCTGATTTTCCCCTCCTGTCCCAACCCTGCAGGTGCCGTGGCCAGGCCACTACCAGAACGTGTCCCCCAGGAACAGAGGGGCAGCCCCCCGCCATGTGGTAGGCAAGCCCCCTTAAGCACGAACACAGGTTCAGGCAGGTCACCCGTGGGAGTGACACGGGTGAGCAAAAGGCCACCGCGTTTTGCCTGGCCATTCACTCCGTAGCCACTTGGCTGAGAAGTGTCAGCAGGTGGGCACCACACCAAAGTTCTGCCCCCACATTCAGATGCCCGGGTTATGGGTGTCTCTCAGGCTGCAGAGAATAACAAAAAGTAAAAGGCACAGGGTAGGAGGTCTCCAGCGGCAGAAGGCCAGGCCCTGCCCTCGAGGCCCCATCCCCTTAGCGACAATCTGTGTTTGGTAAACACACAGCTCCGCCAGCCCAGGACACACGCCCTCCCGACCGACCTTCCTTTCGGGTCCTTCCGGTTCTGCGGCAGGAAGGGGTGAGGCGCCCCCCAGAGCTCCCACCATCCCCCACCAGCCCTGCAGTCACTGAGGCTAACCTAACCAGGGGTTTCGCCTGGCCACGGCGCAGGCTCCTGGACTTAAGACGGGTCACGTCAGAGGCCAGTCCCTCAGCACAGGGACCCTCCGGGGCCCTTCGCAGGGGCAGGGCTGTGGGGGAAGCTGGCCGCTGAGGTCAGCGGGGAACCAGGGGTCCGCCTCCTCTGCTGTGTCTTCTGGAGGTGCAACCCAGACCCTGCCCTCCCTCCTGGGGCAGCAGTCCCTGCAGCGCCGAACGACGCTGGCGCCCCCCGGTGGCCAAGCGCTGCGGAGCCTGAGGGGAAAGGAAGCCAGCCAGAACCTGGGACTCAGGCCAGCCAGGGGCTCCTGGGAGAAAGGGTGTGCAAGTGAGCTCGGGGCGCCCTCTGGGCCCGAAAGCAGGTGAGTTCTCAGAGTGCTCCCTGGACAGAGAACACGAGGCAGCTCGAGAAGGCCCCAGAACAGGCTGAGCCACAGCGAAGGGAGAAGGGAGACAACGGATTAGAACCCAGAACGCAAACAAACCCACAGTCAGGGACGGAGGTTAGGATACAGATAGAGGGGCAGCTGGAGGCAGCAAGGAGGCCAGGAAGTGGCCCTCCCCGGAGCTGGCCCCTGCCGACACTAAGGGCTTCTGTTCCCAGAACGAGAGAGGGCTCCCTCTCAGAACTGGGAGACGTTTCGCTGTGGTGTGAGTCCCAGCGAGAGTGCCATTCTGACCAGGAAGTCGTGGGTCGGGCACTGCTGGCCTTCGTGCTGGGACAGAGAGAGGAGACCCCTCGCCACATGCAAAGCGTGAACTGTGCCTGGATTCTGAATTTAAAAAACCCAACAAAGCAGGTTTTGGGGACCAGTGGAGAAATCTACAAGGCTGGCCGACTTCTGCCCATCCTCTTGTGTGTGAAAGACACAAGTTATACGGGGTGATGTGGGGCGTGGGATGTTGGCTTTGCAGGCCCCACCTAGCGTCGCCAACCCTGGGCCACAGGCCTAGAAGCGGGGCAGCTGCATCCGGACACACAGGACCCACATTCCCAGCTCTGTGCCGCTGGATCAGACACCCTGAGGGCCCCACAGGGGGAGGCCGGCCAGATCGGGGGCTGCGTGGCCCTGGGGGGGCAGCAGGCTTGCACATCAGGCCATGGGGGACGCCCAGGCTCACTGGTGGGGTGGGCCAGCGGTGGCCCCCGGAGCACGGATGCGCTGGCGGAACTGAGGTCCGTCACCCACAGAGTGAGGTGTGAGGAGGGGGCAAGGCTGGCGATGCCCGCCTGGCCGGGGGAGGAGCACTCGACTGCACCTGCCACGCTCCACCATGGGGCCTGCGCGCCAACCCCAAGTGCGTCCCCGACGCCCGCCCACCTGGCCTGAAGCCTACTCTGGTGACACGTCTGGAGCCTCCTTTCAAGGCCACCACGGGGTTCACAGTCCCCACTGTGGCCTATGTGGCTCCTAACAGCCGGCGGGTTTTCTCTCTGGCCTCGGCCACTCCAGGCCCAGCCAACACCCGCCACCAGACTCACCTGTCGCAAGAGGGACACGGCTATAATCGGTGTCTTCCTCGCACCCCTGGCGTGGCTCCCCCGCCAGCCAGCCTGACCCAGCCCACTGCAGACCTGCAGACAAGTGGGGCCCGCACGGGGCACCCCAGACCCTGAGAACGAACGCCATGTGAATCCCTGGGACTCAGCCTTCAGTTTCTGAGCCAGCCCCGCGACCCCTCTGCGACCCTTTCCTGTCGTCCAGGCTGCCTGCCTCACCCCAAAGCCCCTCCAGCCCTGGCCCCCAGGCGGGCTCTCCCTGCACTGCCGGCAGGCAAGCAGCAGACACTCTGTGCTTTTAGCCCCGGCCCCAAGCCAGGGAGCCACAGCGAGAACGAACGTAAGGTTTCAGGCAGCGTGGCCGTGGCGGGTGTCTGGGGTGAAGGGGAGGAGCGGGGTCGCAGAACAGGGGTCGCAGCGGGGGCTGGTAGGCGTAGCAGGGTCCCGAGCCAGATCTGGGGCAGGGCCCGCGGGGAGCCTCCCTGGGACAGCAGGCGCTGCTCCCACAGCGAAGGATACACCATAGATGACCAAGTTCCAGTTAGGCGGCAGCAAGGGGACGAAGATACCGAAGTTGGCGAAGGCCAAGATGAACAGCGTGGTCCAGGCCACCGCCTGGAAGGTGTGCAGGGGCCACGACCAGCCATTCACTCTGGACCAGCGGCGGGGCGAGGCCTGCTTCCTGCTGGCTTCCCGCAGGGCCCCTCTCTGGCTCCGGCCGCACAGATCCATCTGCAAGACGGGAGGAGGGTCACTCCTACCCCCAGGGAAACCGAGGAAAAGACTGCAGGAAAAGCAGACCCTGTGACAACGCGACACTTTTGTGTGCCGAAATCCTCAGGGAATCTTCCGCAAGTTTCCCTTGAGGACAGAACAAGAGACCATGTTCCTGCTGCAGAACAAAGGCCTGCTGACCAAGGGGCTTCTGGGGTCTCTGGGCACTCTGGGGACACCCAGGTCGAGCTGAGGGGCTGGGAGGGAGCCGTGGCCACTTCTGGCCAGGTGTCCGGCTGTTGGAGAAGGTGAGCCGCATCACAGCCGCCCCTGGCAGAGCCGAGGGTCCTGGGGACTTTGCCTCATGAGGGCGGATTTCTGCCACTCTTCTCGGGGTGTGGGGCCAGGCAGGGCTTACCTGATCAGTGAGACCCCTGGGGGACCACAGCGACCATCCCACATGGACGGCGAGGCCAGCGCCCCGGGGGTTGGAGCACAGAAAGGCGCCGTGTTACGAGCGACACGATTCCTGCGCGAAAACAACATTTGGATGGAAGTACCGGCCAATGGGAAGGATGCTTCTGAAAACCAAACCCCACTAATGGGGAGGTGGGCTCTAGGGCGTAACCGCAGACCTCGGCCCAGGGAGGTGAAGCAGGCACGTGGGAGAAACCGGAAGTGCCGTGGAGGATGGCAGTGGAGACGGCACTCATCTTGCCGAAGGGGCGACGGGGTGCGGACGGGACACGAGGGCACAGGGAAGGCACGGGAGGGCGCACGTCGGCCCAGGAGCCCGTGGAAGGCAAGGGTGGGCCGCATCCTACGGGGCTTCCCAGGACAGAAATGGCGTCACTGACGTGTGGAAACCCTGAGGTTGCAGCTGGCATTGGATCTGGCAACACTTGAAGCAGAGCGCGTTTTCAAGCTCTGAGGCTACCTTGAACCCCAGCAGAGACAGCCCAAGTGTCACGGGGACATGGGACTGAGAGTGCACGCGTGGGGGCACCGCAGCAGCACTCCTCGGAGGCCCCCCGGAAGCTTCCCTGCAGCCGACCTCAAAGTGGCACCAAGAGCAACACTCCACGGGGGGCGAGCGCAGCCTCGGTCCCCGGGGCAGGACCACAGCGGCCTGAGTGTGAGGTCACCACCACGCACGCGGCCCAAGCAGCCGCGGCGGGAGGTGCCCACTTCCCGTCACCGGGAGGGGCTGCGGCCGGTACCGCCAGTCACGTGGGCGCTGGTGAGCCGGGGGGGGGGGGGGGTCTGGAGAGAGCAGCTGCACGTGGTACCAGGGGCCTCACCCCGGGCCCCCTGGCGGGGCAGGTGCTCGGCTCGAACACCCCCTTGGATCCTCCGGTTCGGTTTCTCACTCTCAGAAGATTCCAGCAGTTCTCACCAGGACAAATACACAGTTACCAACAAACGCACGGGCTCCTGACTCCTGCCGGGACCAGACGGCACAGTTAACGTGGGCTCCGCGTGTGCACGAGACACCCGTGCGGACACGTCCATCCACACGCTCACACAACACACACGGAACACACCGCACATACCACATACGTGGCAGACCACACACACGCGCCACAGAGCACACATACACGTGGAACACACGCACCAGAGACATACACAGGCACCCCACGTACAGCACGCACACAAGACACACACACGACACAGACATACACCACACACACACACACTCACTCACAGCTTAGGCACACAAGATTTCTCGGCTCACTTCTCGTTCCTGGCCTTTCTCGTGCTATTTCCTCAGCCTGGAGCCACGTCGTCCCCCCCACCCCCTCCGCTAATGGCCATCTCTTGCCTTTGGAGCCTGTGCTGGCGTCACTCCCTAGACGACCTCCTAACCACCCCCCCCCCCCACCAGATCTGAGCCAGGCCCCCGTCCACTCCTTCCGCAAATGCCGGGACTGGTCCTCCGGATTCAGGCCGCAGGAAGGAAACCTAACGATCTCCCTCTTGGGCAGACTCGGTGGGGCCTGGGTCCCTTCTTAGCCCAAGCTCAGTTCCTGACGTTCGTTTTTCGTCATTCCTAAGGGCTTAGTCCAGGCTTTGGTGTGAGACGTGTTGGAGCCGCAATGCTCCCACAAGGCCATCGTCACCTCCACGTCCCCAACACAAACATGGCCGACTCACAGAAGCTTCGAGCAGAGGCTGCTGCGCTGGCCCAGTGTGACTGTGGACGGTGACCCTGCCCCCTGCCAGACAGACACCGTCACACCATGCTCTCCGAACAGGGCGTCCTGGGCGCACCTGTGTGTTTGTGATATCACAGCCTGGCAAACGTGACCTTCTGAAACCCGACACAGGTCCTGACAGCCCCCGAATCATTGTTTCATCCTGTGTCCTGCTTGGGGATGCGCACAGGTTACGCTTCTGCGTTCTCTGGTCACAGTAGAAGCAGGAGACACCTACCCGGCTGGGAGACAGAACCCGCTCCACTTCCTTCCTGGTCAACAGTCCAGGCAGGACCGAGGATCACGGGCTCACTCGGCCCAGGTCTGAGAAACAACAAAGGCCCGGTTGCCGTGGCAATGACGGAGCCCAAGGCGCCTCATAAAGCCAGGGCCGGCCCCACCCTGGGGCCCCCACAGCCAACGGGGGGCAGGGCGGGTCGAGCTACAGACACCCTGTAGAGAAGGCCCAGGGCCCCCACAGCCAGCTGGGGACGACACCCTGCACAGAAGGCCCCCGTGGCCGGGGCGGGGCCAACTTCTGGTCTGGGTCAGTCCTACATCCAGCCTGACTACCTGGGCTTCCGCATCCTCAACACGTACCCCCTTTGGCCCAACACGCCGTGCGGAGCGATCTTCAGGAGCAAAGCGTCCCTGGGGATGACAGGGACGCTGATCCTGGCAGCCTTGTCTGACCACAGGCGGGCGAGAGGAGACGGGGCCCAGGATGAGGGGCCGCAAGGAATGAGGGCGCTGGAGGCCGGTGGCCGGGCGGGGGAGGGGAGCGTGGCTGCCCCCTCTGGGCCCTGTACACCAGCACCCGCCTGCGGGCAGCCCCAGGCTGGCGCCCGCACAGCTCTGCGTGCTAACCTCCACCTGGAACCACATCCCAGGGACTCCCGTGCCCAGGCCTGCCGGCCACCACTGTCCCTAGACGACCTCCTAAGCCCCCCTTCCCCCCCAACCGGATCTGAGCCAGGCCCCCGTCCACTCCTTCCGCAAATGCCGGGACTGGTCCTCCGGATTCAGGCCGCAGGAAGGGAACCTAACGATCTCCCTCTTGGGCAGATTCGGTGGGGCCTAGGTCCCTTCTTAGCCCAAGCTCAGTTCCTGACGTTCGTTTGTCGTCATTCCTAAGGGGTTAGTCCAGGTTTTGGTGTGAGACGTGTTGGAGCCGCAATGCTCCCACAGCGCTCCCCCGGGCCAGGCCAACATGCCACCAGAGACCCAGGGCAGACGACAGGCTGCCTGACCAGGGTCTCAGACCCCCAAGAGCCCAGCCATCCGCATGGCAGAGGCCGCGGATGGTGGGAGATGCCAGTAACTGAACACAGTTCAAGTTCAGGGCAGGGCACCTGCCAGAGTGCAGGCCTCCCACAGTGCACTCACTTTTGAACGGCCACGTCTGACACGGCACGTGAGTGTCGGCTGTGAGGCCACCACTCCCACTGGCAGAGCTCAAGCTGCGGCAAAGGGTAGTCTTTACAGCGCTCGAAAGTGCTTTTCGGTAAATGAAGACGAGCAAGGTGTCGGCCTTATGCACAGAACGTGCTTCCCCAGATACGCCTGTGTGCGGGCTGCTGGCCCCTCGCTGGGGGTTTTTTCTGGGGCCTGTGACCTCAACCCCTCGACTCGGCAGACCCTGAAAGAGGCACCGGGGAGTGGGGCAGGGGAGGCACTACCCCAGGGGTCCCCCGAGTCTGCAGGCGGTCGGGCCTCCCGGCTGACCTGGAGCCACGGTGACCTCAGCCACTCACACCTATGAGAAATGTGCCTCCGAAAGAGACATCTTCGCTCCATGAGAAAAACTCCAGAAGCTACAACACTAAGAAACAGACCTAAACCCAGAGCCATAACCCCCGTCCGGGACAACCAGGACTTTTCCCACGCACAACTGCATGCCCTGAACTTCTAATGGGACAGGCGTGCTGTGGGCCCCACTCTGCAACCCACTCTTGTCCCCTCTGCTGCAGCCCAGTGTCCCCTTCCCTCAACACAGACTCGTCCCTATTTTTAGGGCGCACAGAGCACTCCACCCAGTGTGATCCTCAACCTGCCTGACAGGAAGGTCATTCACAAGCTCTGTTACGGGCCGGCTGCAATCCCGCTGCGCACACACCTAAGCACCCAACCCCCAAAGGGTCAGCACTGGGGCCGGGGGCAGGGATGGCGGAGGAGCGAGGTGGAGCGTGGGACAGGTAGGCGCTGGCACTCACGTGCACACACACAGGCACCAACACACACACGCCAACACATGCACTCACACGTGTACGGACAGACTCACACACCCGCTCACACGTGCTCACACGTGCACTAACACAATGTGCACGTGCACACTCGTGCACCAGAATAAACATGTGCACACGCGGGCTCACACATATGCTCACATGTCACACGTACTCACGTGCACGCAGACGCACATACGAGACTGCACAAGCATGCACACTCACACATGTGCACACTCTCCCCCTCACTGGTCTTGTTTGGAGTGTGGCTTCCCACAGAAAAGGCAGCAAGATGAACCCCCGTCACCTGGCACTGTCTGCCCAGACAGCCTCTCCCCGGAGAGTCAACAGCATGGTTGAGGTGCTGTGGCACTCCCGTGCATCCGTGGCTGACACGTGGCCAGTGTGGCTCTGAGGGACACTCCCCCTCTCTGGCCACCTGCCCCCAGTTATTCTGACCACCAAGAGCACCTGTGGGTTCGGACCTGGATCCTGCCAGCTTCCTGGGGCAGTAGGCCCAAGGAGGCGCCCCAAGCCCCAGGTCCCCCCTTCACGGCTGTGACACACCCAGGAAGGAGCAGCCTGACCGTGGGGTCTGTCCCTCCTGGGGACTTGCTCCTTTGCCGGCACCTGCCACGGCTTCCTGACGCCTCGGCTATGCAGTGTTTTGCTCCCCTTCTCCTGAGGTTCCCAAGGGGCCCTCCCAGCACAGCAGGCAGTGGCCAGCAGGGCTGGCCCACCCCGTGGCACTTGTGGGTCAGGGGACGTCATGCTGTCCACTGCCTCCGTCACACAAACCCCTTTCCCCCGGGATTCACTCTGCCCTGTGAGGTGACAGAAGCTCCAATCTTGCTTTGTTTTAATATTTTGAAGTTTATTTTGAGAGAGAAAGAAGCGTGCGCGTGTGCGTACAAGTGGGGGAGGGGCAGAGGGGGGGAAAGAGAGACTCCCAAGCAGGCTCCGCCCTGTCCGCACAGAGCCCGACATGGGGCTTGAACCCACGAACCGGGAGATCATGACCCAGGCCAAGATCAAGAGTGGGACGCTTAAACGTCGGAGCCGCCCAGGCGCCCTTCCAACTCTGTTTTCAAAAAGGAAGCCACCTGGAAGTCGTGCAGGGTGGGTAAGAGAGACAGACACGCTGCGGGCAGAGAACGGGGCCAGCCGCAGAGTAAACGCGGGGGGGTGAGCGGCCGGAACGGACGCTGCTGACCTCCTGTGACAAAGGTTCTCGCCGAAAAGTCACTCGGAAGTGGACACCCACAGGGGCGCCTGGGGGCTCAGGGCGGTTGAGCGTCCGACTGCGGCTCAGGTCGTGATCCCACGGTTTGTAAGTTCCAGCCCCACGTCGGGCTCTGTGCTGGCAGCTCGGAGCCCGGAGCTGCTTCCGTTTCTGCGTCTCCCTCTCTCTCGGCCCCTCCCTCTCTTGTGCTCTCTCTCAAATACAAACGTTGAAGAAAATCAAAAAACAACAAAGAAGTGGACACCTATGGGGCTGCAAACAATTACATGCAATCGCTCTGTATTTTATTGAGATCTCTACGTCTTGCAAATGTAAACAGGCATCCAGTAAACACATCCAGATTAAAAAAGTCTACGGACACGGCACACCACTGTCGCCAGGGGGCAGTGTCAGCTTCCAGCAGAAGGCAGGCCTCGCCCAGCACAGAGCCTGTCCCAGGCCAGGAGGGTTGCAGCCCCACCACGACCTGCTTCGGGAATGTGGGGACGGCGGGGAGGGCGGGCAGGGCAAACAGCACACAGGACCCCCAACGAGGGCATCTCTTGCCTCCCAAGGGGTGCTCGGGAAGGATGCTGGGGCAGGACGGCGTGTCCCGGCCAGCCACAGGGAGGAGCTTTACAGACCCCTCAAAGCTCAAGAAACAAAGCACAACGGCTCGACCCCACCCGGTCACACACCTGTATGTGTGCTGTCCACTGTCCAGCATTCACGGGGCTACCCACAGAAACACGGGATCCGCGTGTGGCCGACATGATGCCAGAGACACCTCCCCACCTCCCGGGGCTGCTTCCCGCACGCCAGAGGGGACAAAACGAAAGTCTCTGTCTCACGACAAAAACTCTGTACGCACAAATAAAAAAATAAAAAACTAACGGAAGTCTATCTACAAGGCTAGCTCTTTGCAGGGGCTGCAGGTTCTGGAGACTGAAGAAATTCGTATGGGTCGTGGGTCACCTCTGGCTGCTCCCCGACGCTGAGGCGAGAAGGACTTCCTGCAATTGTGGGAAAGACAGGTGTTCACACAGCAGATCCACACACGTCACGGTTCACACCGGGCCGAAAACGTGTCCTAGTGACGGCGGTTAGTGAAACCACAACTCAGCCACAGAGCCCGCTTGTTATTCAGCCAAACCTCCACCACGGACGAGCACCCCTGAGCCCACAACGTCAAGACGTATTCCGCGAGCCCGACCTTCTATCTGGGAACTACGACAGCAGCATGGGCAAGTAAGGGAGTAAATTCAAGGAGCAGGAAGCGTTTGGTTCCCTTCCTGGTGGGACCGAAATCCCGATGGGGCCCACACACCTGCCCGCTCTGTCTCAGTAAACACAGAAGGCCCCAGGCCACCTGCTCTCCCCTCAGGGCCCCGGAGGATCGACACACTCCTTGACACTCTGTGTTAGGACTAAACACGGGAATGGCAGAAAGAAACAAACGTTCCCCGAGTTGAACGCAGCGTCTGAGGCTCGTTCTGCCCCTTCCAAGGGCCCTGGGGTGTAGCCAGCTGGGGCTCCTCCTGACGCAGGGCCGGCCACGTCTCACGGCCACTCCCCACGATTCCTAACGCCAAGTGACTTCCACTCACACGTTTCCGCCCGACTAGGGCGGTCTCAGCGCCCCGGGGGCAGGGACGCCCTGCAGAGGGAGCAGCCCGCACGGTCCCGGGGGCCACCTTACCCAGGGGGTGCTGGTCCCTATCGGAGGGGGAGGTGTTGGACAGGGAGCTGAGGTTGGAGGACGGCCGGGAGCCCCCGCGCTCTGCCTGTGCCTCGTGCAGGTCCTGCAGGAGCTTCGCCGTCTCATCCAGGTTCAGGTGGCTGTCGTCTGCGTCAGGCTCCTTCCTCACTTTCCCTGCACAGACACGGGGCCATCAGACGTCAGACACCCAGACGCCTGGGCCGCACCCCCGGTCTCTCCCTCGCCGCTATGAACGCTTGGGACAACACCCACCGTGCGGAAAGCTGGGGTGGGGGGGGGGAGGACAGGCAAGCTTGGAAGGCGGGTGCCACATCAGATCTGAGCCATTCACGAAGAGGGCTTGCCCTCTGGTGTAAACACACAGGAAGCGGGACAGCATGTGCAACGGAGGCCCCCAGACGCCAGGACGGAGAACACGCCAGAGCGGGGGCAGGGGGCCCCGGGCAGTGGGCTGCCGGGAGAGCTCCCGGGTCTGGGCCAGGAGGGGCCCTGCGTGTGTGGGAGCACACGACCCCTCCAGGCAGTTCAAAAACTCACGTGTCTCCGACAACCGGTGGCCCAAGCCTGAAGAAGGGTGCGGTCCACCGGCAGGACGGTGTCCCTCCCTACACTAAATGTGGCTCAGGGCCGCCCTTAGAGCACCTCCCAG
This sequence comes from Leopardus geoffroyi, assembly GCF_018350155.1. Classification (NCBI taxonomy): domain Eukaryota; kingdom Metazoa; phylum Chordata; class Mammalia; order Carnivora; family Felidae; genus Leopardus; species Leopardus geoffroyi. The sequence goes on along the minus strand of NC_059326.1, from coordinate 239,143,219 downwards.
CCACACCTGGACAGGGTCCGACGCCTACGCCTACACATCGGTAACGGCCCGTCAGAACGTGACCAAGCGCAGCATCAAGGCACACGAGCTAACCAGCACCCAAAGGTGTAACTGCAGTCTGGCCCATGAGAAACCACTACCGGGTGGGCAGAGGGCAGGGAAACAGCCCCACCAAACACGGGAGGAAAGTTGTGAACAAGAGGGGCCTTAAATTCGCGACTAGGCACTCGCTCCTCAAAAAGCAGAGGAAGAGGGTGGTGAGGGGAGAAGGGGAGAGTCTGGAAAAGCCGAATTGGGCTCCGGCACAGGAAAAGGGCAGCGTCTGCGGCAACCCGCCACCCCACGCTGGGAAGGACAACAGCAGGTCAGCCGCGGCGGAACAGACGGCCAGACACGAAGCAAAGACACTCAGCAACAAATGGCAGAATCGGGAGCCCAGCTGAAAATCCACAGACCCCCGAGTCCAGAGGTCCCCCCGAGTCCACAGGTCGAACATAACCCGATGGATAAATCCAAACAAAAGCAAATCAAGGCACCTTACGCTCAAACTACCAAAAACCAGTAATGAGGAAAAAACCTTAAACACAGAGGAAAAGAAGAGTTGGCAAGGCTAACATTAACACAGCAGCCTCCGACCGCAAGCCCAGAAGACCAAGTTGGCCCTCGGCTGGTGAACTTGGATCCCGGGAGGGTCGCCACCACCCGAGTGACAGACGGGCTCCCCGGACCTCGACTGTCCATGCAAATGATGTGGTTTCCACTGAATACCTGCTCTCCTTCCAGGAGCCTGGAATTTGCAGATGTGCCAGGGAGAGAGTGCCTGCATTGCCCCAACTCAATGCTGGGAGTCAGGCGTGTCCGTGGGACCCCATGGGGCAGCTCTGGAGCGCTGCCTGGTCTCCCCCAGACTCACCCCATGCACCCCTTCCCTCTGTGGGTCCCGATCTGTCCCCCTTTGCTGTATCAAACCAGAGCCACGAGTCCCAAGACTCCTAGGGAACCACCTAACCCAGCGGTAGGCGTGGGACCCCCAAACAATTGGGAAAATGACAGACAAGGAGCAAGACAGCAGATCTCAATCAGGCCTGGGTTACCACGCTAAGTACAAACAGCCTAACCCAAGGCAGAGACCGCGGGGCTGATGACAAAGTGAGAGCCGGCCTCATGCGCTCCGAGCCGCTGACAGAAACCACTTCTGACGCAGGCAGGATTTCTCACCCCCGGCCGCGGTGGCCTCCGGGGCCGGGTCATTCTTGGGGGGCCGCTCCCTGTGCCTCGGGATGTTTAGCAGCACGTCTGGCCTCCACCCCTCGACGCCGGAAGCACCACGGGCACGGCCACACGCAATGAGGGAGGCCACCGTCCGCGAGAAGCCCCGTGGTAATGGTCAGGTCGGCCCAAAGGAAAGGAGGGGAGGAGAATGCACCCCGAGAGCCTCGAGTCAACAGGGAGCCGGACGGCCCAAGAGATTCCAAAACCCTGGGTGCCATGCGGACCGCAGAGGGCATCTCACGTGGCAGGGTCGGGCTCAGCTGCCGACGAGGGCACAGCCTGGTGGGTACGTGCGCGCAGACACGTCGATGGCAGGCCACGAGGCAGGCAGCTCGTCCCTGCACGACCGACAGGCTCGAGGGACCCTGACGTCAAAAAAGGAGACCTGGGCAAGCCCCCTCTGGGGCCATCAGGGAGGGACCCCGAGCACAGTGGCCATATTCCTAGAAAGGGGACAGGCCTCGGCACACCAGCCTCGTGCCCCGGGGACCACCTCGCAGACTGACACGGCACCGGGGATGAGAACACAGCGTCCTCTTCCAGCGGAGCCCGAGGATGTGAGCACGCCCGGCACGACCTACCTAGAGAGCCAAGCATGGAGATGTCCAGGGAGGCGTCCGAGTAGGACTTTGTCGACATGAAGTCCAGGACGGAGTTGCTGTCGCCCAGCGAGTCCCCAGCCTGCAGGAGACGGGTAGGTACCGAGCAGAAAAGGAAAGAGGTCACTGAGCGGGCAGTTAACACCAGCTGTTGAACTCACAGGAGCGGCAGCACCCTCCCTCCCCCCCCCCCCCCCCCCCAGGACAGGCCGGCTCTGCCACGTCCACACCCAGGGAGCGGAAGACCACCCTGCGTCTGGTCCTCGCTGCAGCCACGACCACCAGGGGCGCTCCCAGAGGCGGCTGCCACTGCCGAGACCAAACCCCACAGCCAAAGGCCGCTGGCTCTCGGGGATAAACAGGTCCCTGCAACGGGGGGGAGGGGGGCGGCGGCACAGGGGGACACAGGGGACCTGAGGGGCTCACGGCTACCTTGCAGAGACTACACGTAAAAACACGGCAGATTCCAAGCCAAGTGTGTTCTCTCTCCTTCTGTGGCTGCCCCACGCCCTCCTAGCCCTCTCTGCACTGTAAGGAAACAGCCCAGCGTTCCCCGAGACGCTCCCACCATGCAAACCTTCCACGGCAGCCTGTGGCTCGTAAACGTTAGGAGGTAACAGCTAATGTATGGCCCTTTTTAAAACGAACATTGAGAGCCGCCTCTGGTGCTTTAAGGGAAATGTACTATAAGTAAGACCCTAAGGCCTTCAAATCCTACCAAATCCCACCCTCACTTTGGAGATCGGACCCTAAGTCACTGTGGGAGAAGTTACTGTCCAATGACCACACCCTTCCCGACACACGGCCTGGAGGGACCGTTTCTTCACCAAATAGTTCAACTAAAGGTCCACATTGCAGCAGACGCTCAGAGCCTGTGGACCTGGTTGGGCAGGTGCACGTCATGTGCTCTCGAACACCCTCAGCCGCCCTGCAGCTCGAAGGCTCACACAGGGTCCCCTCCAGCCCAGAGAGTAGGGACAGGCACCCACCTACATCTGGCCACACACAGGGACCTGGCGAAGGAGGAAGATGAGACCCTGCTAACCAGGCAAGGGGCACAGGGCCTGTGAGCCCTCTCCCGTCAGGCCGTGCCCTCTGGTGTGAGCCCTCTCCCACCGGCCTGTCCCCTGTGGGTGTGAGCCCTCTCCCGTTGGGCCGTGCCCTCTGGTGTGAACCCTCTCCCGTCGGCCTGTCCCCTGTGGGTGTGAGCCCTCTCCTGTTGGGCCCCACCCTCTGGTGTGAGCCCTCTCCCACCGGCCTGTCCCCTGTGGGTGTGAGCCCTGTCACATTAGGCCGTGCCCTCTGGTGTGAACCCTCTCCCGTCGGCCTGTCCCCTGTGGGTGTGAGCCCTCTCCCGTTGGGCCGTGCCCTCTGGTGTGAACCCTCTCCCGTCGGCCTGTCCCCTCTGGGTCTAAGCCCTCTCCTGTCGTCCTGTCTGGGTGTGAAGCCTTGCCATCGGTCTGTCTCGTCTGGGTGATCTGTGAATTTGCTTCTTTCACTTGACTTTCAGAAAAGCCACTTTGCTCTGTGCTCTGATAAATCTCTCTCAAGAGGAGACGTTACAGTGATCACTCCGGGCCATCGACACGCCGGCCGGGGCTGAGCTCGTGTTTATGGAGTACGGCGGTAGCCAGATCTCAGGGGAGAGTGCCACCGAGAGTCCTACAACGACCCCACTGTTACCGCTCTACTTTGCAACCAGAGACCGAGGCTCAGTGCTACTCATGATCCTACCCAGGGCCCAGCACGGGGCCCTTCTCCCTGCGTGGCTGGGGCAATCATCCCACGGCTGCGGTTTTCCAAGTTGTTACAGATTCGCCTGCAACTTGGAACTCGTAAAAGCGACTTGAAGACAGCTGGTTTACTCACGACTTCTCACACCAGCCAAAGAGCAGACACGCAGATCTCCCTAGAGACCTCACAGGGCCGAGGCCCCACACACAGCCGAGGGAGCACCCCAGAGGCTAGAGTGCCCCGCGGCTCCCCTACAGGAATCCGGTCCAGCGCCTGCTTCCCCACCGGCCGGCCGTGCACACTTGCCACGTGAGAAGACAGGGCCCCCGCACAACCACTGCTCTGCGGCTCCCGTGCCTGGACTGGAAGAGAAGTGCCGTGGCTTCCTGCCCCTCACCCCTGTCACTAAAACTCAGGGGCAGGGAGACTACCACTTAACCGGTTTCCCAAGAAAACAACACGTGACCCTCTTCTCAATGACCCCATTTCACAGGCTGAACACGACCGTTCCCCGCAGGAACGCTAATCATCAGGTTTTCACTTACACGTCCGTGCAACTCACCTTCGCTTCCTCTGGAGGCTTCACGGGAACATTTCTCCTCTGCAAATCAAAACGGGAGAAGCCAGTTTTCGAAACGGTTTTATACAGAATGATTCGCTCATATCGTGTACACAGACGTAAATCAAAGCAGCCCATTCAGTCTTGCTGGGGTTGTCCTCGCGGTATTCACACCACCCTGTGAATCAGAGCTGGTGCAGCATCAGACAGACAGCCAACTCCCCACAGAGGGCCCGATTCATGCAGGCCCGGCCAAGACCCTGGGAGGCCGAGTGCCCTGATGGCACCCTGGGAGGGACGGAGGTGAAGGAGAGGGCACCCGATGCGTTTCCGCAGCCCTGGACGGCTTCAAACAGAAGGTAAACGTCTGACATTGTACCTGCGTCTCAGGGGCAGCTCAGGAAACCACCTGCTAGGTGAGGAGGGTCCCCTGCCCTCCGATGGGCTGCACTGTGGGGCCACGCATCTTCTCCTCGGGCTGCAGTGTCCACAAGAGGCTTACACTTGACCACTACTGCATGACCACAGCCTGTGCGGGACCCAGAGTCACCCAAGACAGCTACTGTGTGACTACATTCTGTATGGGACGCCCAGCCACATGTGACCACATGTGGAGATCACAAGCCTAAATGCTACTGAGCCACCGTCCTGCAATCTGGCAGGATCTTCACCTTCAAAACAGTCACTCAGTCACTCGCACGCTTTTGCATCTGAGATCTTTTGTTTGGGACAACGTTCTAGAGATTCACCTGTGCTGAGGTTTTTATAAGTTTTAGTAGAAAATTAACTTCTCCGCTATCGTAACGTCCAGTTCCACACGGATACGCACGTCTCCACTAACGTATACGTCTTAGCATCAAACGTCACCTAACGCCACAGCACGTTGGGAATTACGTGACTCCTGTAAAGCAAGCTCACTTTCAGAAAAGTGATCCCGCTGGAATCTAGAAAGGAAACCAAGTGGCCAGGACATCTCAGGAGTTCCTGCTCTATAAAGACACAGCCTCACACACTGTGCCCAGGGGCGGCACCAGGAGGAAAACTTTCAGACCACAGTGCAGAGAACGGGAGCCGGGGCACAGTGGCCACACGGAACTGAAGAGTGGCAAAGTCTGGAGAGGAGGATACAGCTCACAGCAGGAGCTCCACAAGTCCAGGAGGGCTGAACCCGGAGCACACTGCCCTGTGCACACACAGACGAACACCATGGGGCCAGGTACACGTGAGGAGACACAACCAAACTCCACCCAGCCAAGACCTCGCTGAAACCTGGGCCACCGGAAGAGACCCTGAAAGGCCATTCCTTAGGATCAGGGCCAAATTCACCCAACATAAAGGCCGCTGAAACCCACCCTACCAAATTAAAAACAAATCCCAAGAAATCAGATGACTCCTAAGAACTCTGCCAAAACGAACATCAACGTTCTTAAAAGAACACAGTAAAATCCAGGCCAGCCTCGCCCAGCAGTAATGTAACGTGAGCACATACCTACCTAACTTTCCAGTAGCCTGCTTAAGATTAATCTTAACCCGTAGTCGACGATGACACGTTTCACTTAACCCAACGTATTGAAGACATTTTTTATTTTAACGTGAGATCCAGAAAAAATAATGAAATAGTTTTACGTTTCTTTTTTCGCACCAGTCTCTAAAATTCTGGTCCGCAGCTCACATTCTCATCATATCTAATTCAGACTAACCACAGTCCTATTTCCGCCAGTCACTTATGACTGCTGGCGGCAGTAATAGCACAGTCCAGACAGCAGAGACTCGACAATGTAATGCCCGGGGCCCAGTCAAACAATAAAGCAGCAAACTGTGGACAGTAAGCAGAGGAAAATCTACCAAAAGGCAAATCCAGGAATGGCAGAGATGACAGAATTGGTGGGTAAGGACTTTCAAAGCGGCTGTGGGAGATATGAGAAACAGGTCCAAAAATTTAAAGGAAAGCACGAACATACCGTGAAAGGGAAGGCCTAAGAAGGAAGAAACAGAGCCTAGACCTACAACACGGCGTCTCAAAGGAAACCTTCACTGGCTGAGCTTAACAGCAAATGTGGCCGCGGCACAAAAACAGATCACTCAACTTGAAGCCACGGCAACAGACAGCATTCACCCCTGAGGGAGGGACGAGAGACTGAGAAAGGAGCTGAGCGTTAGCGGCACTCGGGACAGGCCAGGATGCCAGCCGCGAGTCAGAGTCCTGGAGAAGCGACGAGTGTGGGGTGGGGGCAGACGCGACATCTGAAAAGACGACGGATGAAAATCTTCTAAATGACGGGCCTGAGAAGCCCGACAAACGTTCAGCAGGATAAGCACAGAGAAAAGAACGCGGAAACACATCAGAGACGAATTACTGAACATCAGTTACAAAGATTAAACTTCAGAAGCACGTAGAGCAGCAAACAGTCCATTTCCTGCAAAGGACAAAGGAGCGAGTATCTGAGGCCTCCTGGAACGGAGGTCTGTATAGCACAGACCTCTTCTGGTCTTTTCCTACAACCTTGAAAAAAGGAAAAGCCCACTCGAAGCCCGTCGGCCGATGCGTGCGCTTTGCCAAGAAGACGCGCGACAGAAGACACGGACGCCTACGACGGCGACGCTTCAGAAACGGCGTGGTCATATGTCTCTCAAAATAGGAGAAAAGCAGCCTATGATTCCATGATTCCAGACCCAGGGAAGAGGAATTCCATAAATACGGATAAAATAACTTCTTTCAGACCAAAAAAAAGCTGAGTAAATTCCCCATCAGCAAGTCTACACTCGAAGAAATAGCCAAAAAGAGTCTTCAGAGCAAAGGGAATGGACGGCGCACGACAGTGATCTGGGTATAAAGTCACAGAGCCCCAGAGACGGCGGGGGTGGGGGGGGGTGGGGTTGGGAAGTGGGGGTGGCAAGCGGGACTTCCTAAACTTTTCAGTTCCTCTGAAAGAAAACGGTCTGCCTGAAGTAAAAACTTAAAACATGAATGAGGGGAGACGAGCCAGCGATTCCCTAGGACGGTGTCCATCCGGACAGGCTCTTTCCACAGGCGCGGCCCCACAAACGCGGCACATGCACGCCCACCTGCCTCAGCTGGAACAGCATCCGCGAGTGGTCCCCGCCGGTGATCTGGTCCAGGAGGTCGTCCACCATCTTCTTGCTGTAGCTCCCAGCATCCTTCACGAACTCCTGCAGGCTGGAAGGCCGAGAGAGGGCATGATGCCGCCGGAAGGCCCCGCGCCGCACACTCTCGTCTCCCAGGCGCCTTCCCCGGGGCCGGCGGTCCCGAGGAGCGGGGCCTGCCCCGTGGACCCGGCTCCTCGGACGCGCCTCCGCGAGAGGGTCTCGCGGAGAGCCGCAAACCTCCCACGTGTAATCTGGGGGGTGGCAGCAACCGTCTTCGTCACTCAGGGTGGCCCATGATCCAGAAAGGTGAAAAGCAACTCAAGGGGCGCCCGGGTGGCTCGTCAAGCACGTGACTCTCGACTTGGGCTCGAGTCGCGATCTCACACTTTGGGAGTTCTAGACGCACGTCAGGCTCTGAGCTGAGCGCGGAGGCTGCTTGGGGTTCTCCCCCCCCCCCCCGCCCCTCCCCCATTCACGTGCACGTGCGCCCTCCCTCAATATAAACTAAACAACAAACAAAAGAGATCTTAAAAAACAGATGCTAAAACTTAAAAACCATCTCGAGAAGATCCCTTAAAAAAAGACAAGGCTAACGAGAGTCCGGGCACGTACGGTGAACTCTTGAACAATGGCAGGGATCGGGGGCGCCAACCCCGCAAGTTGCAAATCCACGCATCGCTTCTGTCTCGCCTCAGACCGAACCACTCGCAGTCTGCTGACCGGAAGCCTTTCTGAGAACGCGAGCTGACGAGGGCGGCTCTCGCACGTCGCACGCACCGCGCACCACACCCCGCACGAGACACGCCAGGAAGAGCACGTTACGAAGAAAATCCCGAGAAAACCCGACCGCGACGCCGTCCTCTACCGACCGAGAAAAGCCGCGGGTAGGTAGCCCCGCACAACCGCCAGCGCGCGGCTCGGGGTCAACGGGGAGACGCGGGCTCCCGCGGGAGGGGCACGGCCGTACCCGGTGCTGTTTTCGTTTTGGTTTCCGTTCTGACTTAACGAAAGGAGACCGAGGAGAGACGCTCCACGGCAGCGGGGAGAGGGAGCTCGTGCGGGAACGAGACTCCGCGGGCACCGCACCCTAGAGTGTCGTCCTGGTTTTTGGACCCCGTGAATACTACAAACTAAAAAAGAAGTGAGTGGAAGGCACCGTAAAAGGAGGCGGGGGACAAAGGCCCGGGTCCTGGCCTCTAAGCCCTGGGGCAAAGGCTCAGAAGGGCTCCCCAGAGGCCAGACCGTCACACGGAGCGAGGAGGGCCACTGATCTGGGAGTGAGACCGTGACGGCACACGAGTCTCTCCGGGGGCGTTTCAGGAGACGCCACCACCGTGAGCGTGTGACGGGAGCAGGGACACCGGAACACTCGTGGCGTGGTCTGGAACAGAGCGCGTGGCGAGGTGACGCGGGGACGCCCAGGAGGAGCGTGGGCTGCGGCCGCCGTGCGCTGCTCACGCGGTCGGGCTTCTCGCTGCCCGGCACCCGGAGTCCATCCTTGTTTCAGGGGTGGGCGCGGGGGAAGGCGACCACCGTCTGGGAACACCGTGCCCCCTGAACCAAAGGTGACTTCCGTCCCTTAAAGGCTGTGACAGGGCAGTGGGGCAAAAGGGGGGGGGGGGCACCACTTGTGACACTGTCCTCGCTCGCCAGATTTCCTCCTTGGTGTTCCACTTCTGCTTCTCTGGGCTCATAAAAATCGTATTAAGGGCTGATTTCCTTTTGTTCATTTTTAAAATACGTCCCGTGTTCTGTTTGGAATTAAAGATCTAATACGGAAAGATCCATTTCTTAGAGGTTAGCCAAACTTGCCTTTCCTCCTGGAGAATTACTAAAACTCCACAGGCGCGACCTACTTCTATTGGTGCACAGAACACAGCAGTTCCACTGAAACACGGCACCACGTCTGCGGTTTCAGTACCACGTCCCAGTCACCGTTGGGGACTGAAGCGTGTCCCAAAATTCTTCTGCTGAAGCTCCAACCCCAGTACCTCAGAACGTATTATTCGGAGACGTGGCCTCCCAAAGGTGATGAAGTTCGAGCGGAGTCTTCAGGGGGCCCTAACGCGTTACGATTAGTGTCTCTGAAGGAAACGGAGACCGGGACACAGAGACGGGCGTGCAGGTGAGGACACAGGGAGACCAGGGCCGTCTACGCGCTAAGCACAGAGGCCGCAGGAGAAAGCAGCCCTGCCCACGCCCGGGTCTCGGACTCCCAGCCTCCGGCCCCGCCAGACGACGAATGCCTGTCACTTCAGCCCCTCAGGCTGGGGTGCACGGTTCCGGTGGCCCCAGCAGACGAACACGGCCACCGAGCCAGGTTCCAACAAAATCACAAAACAAGCTCCAAACACGTGGTTGGTTACGTGCACACACACGTTCTTTTTTAAACTACAGCCCGGATCGTCACCTTCGTAAGGCGCAGCTGAGTTACCCGAACTTCAAGACCAACCCGCGGCAGACCAGTGGTTTACGGAAAAGGACTCGAAAACCTCTGCCGTGCAGACCCGCTGCCGTCGGCCGTCTCCCGCCAACCACCCACCAGGGAAACGGCTCCTCCCGCACGGCAAGCGAGAACCTTCCAGACCGTGCCGACCCTGCTCACCTCAGCGCACACTGCACACCCGTCTCATCCCCGTAGGCGGAATACAGCAGGTCTATCTCCTCCGACTTTAAGTCGCCGAACACGGAATTGCTGTGCATTGAAAGCGCGGTAGTGGTGCTGGAGAGAAAAGTGACTGAGGGCAGGAGAGGGAGAGCACAAGACGTGAGGCGCACGTGCGGTGACGCCCGCGTGAGACGCGCTCGGTCCCGCGGGCGGCGCCCCCGCCCCCGCTCCCAGCCCCCTCCCTGTGACATCGCTGCTCCCCAGCGACCCGAAGCGGTGGCAGCTTCCGGGCCGAACCAGCACTTCCGGCTCTGCAGCAGGTGCAGAGGACAGTTTACGCGACGCAAGGCGAGCGCGCGCTGGCAGAAGGGCTTCGTGCCGACTCAGGCCCTGCTGGGAACCGAGCCCACGGGACGAGGCTGGATCCCTCAAGGGGCCGTGGGGGCATCACGGCTGGCGTCCCCACGTGAATGACGTCAGAGCTCAAGAGCAATGCGTCTCAGACGTGCCCCTCCCCCCCACTAGACTCCAGTAGCACCACGATGGGACCATCACAACATCCCCAGACGCCACCAGCTGTCCCCCGGGGAACAAAACTGCTGCACACCGACACACTCCAAATCTAGCAAACCAGCCACAGACGTCACTCGGTCACTCGGCCACGCACACAAGTGCGGCCAGCACACCAGTCCCCTCCCTCCCTCCACCGCCACAGCCATCCAACCTTCCATCTCCCACACTTGCCCACCATCATTCGGCAGACACCCGGGCATACACCCCTACCCACGGTCGGCACGGGGCTGAGACCCATAGACCGGTACGAGTGGACGGCAAAGAGGAGCGTGCCCGGTGAAATGTTTATTCCCCTCACTCAACAGGACCTTAATTTAATCTCATTGTTAGTTTCAGAGCCAGAATCTGGACACAGTACTAAGAACAGGTGAGCCAGGAAGATGGCGGGAGGACTCTGGGTCCACACCTCTCCTGTGATTTCCCTCATCCCGTGCCCCTACCTGCCCACCCCACACTCACCTTTGCCCCTTCTCTCATCCTTGAAGCCCAGTGTGGTAAAGCCGGGGAGCAGCTTGCTGGAGAGCGAGCTCAGGTCCACAGGGTGGGTCTCCTCCTCTGCAAAGGGACCGGGCTGTGAACAGGTGGCTCGGGGAGTTCCCAGCTCCCGCAGTGGCTCACAGAGTGCACTTGGGGAAGGCATGGGGGGCTCTCTAGAAAGACCAGCTAAAATCAAATTTATAGAAACCACTAAAATTCTTAGGCGCCTGGGTGGCTCAGTCGGTTAAACATCCGACTCTTGATTTCAGCTCAGGTCGATCTCACGGTTTGTGAGTTTGAGCCCCACCTCAGGCTCTGCACTGCCTGGGGCCTGCTTGGGATTCCTTCTCTCTCTCTCTCTCTCAAAATAAATAAGCACTTAAAAAAAAAAAAAAAGTAGCCGCTACAATTCTCAAACCTTAACTCTAAGCTACGAGTTGATCAACTCGAGATACTTTTCAAAGAGACGGAGTACATAAGGGCTTCCCCACGGGTGAGCAGATCCAGCATCTGTGCCTCCCTCAAGGTCCTCAACACGATGATCACACAGGGCATCCCCTCTAAGCCCACGTCTGGGCCCCCTCCAAGCTCCGCGAGTGCGACGGAGTTGTGCACTCTGGCTCCTCCCAGGGAGCCCTGACAAGGGTGTGAGTCGATCCTCAGGATGGTATCTGGAAGTCAGGCTACGAGGACTTGTAGAACCGCAGCCCTGCGGGAGCACAGCTCTACACTGGCCGCCTATGCTAGACCCTGGGGCAGAAAAGGTCTGAGCAGCACCCCTGCCCCCGCTGGATGACTGCCCCCGTCCACGTATCATACGCAGGCTGCGTATCATACACAGGAGGGGGAGGACAGGGGAGTAACACCGGATGGGATTCGTCTACGCCGTGCGGCTGGGGCCTGCTCTGCACGGGCAACCGTGATCTCAAACGGGCTACGAAGCCGAAACTCCCCGGCGCCGCGGAGACCAACCCCAGCCCTGCTCGGGGCCACGCACCGTCGGCATCCGGCTCGGCCGTGTTGACCACGCTGTAGAGCAAGCTGCCGTCACTGTCCTTCTTCAGATAGCCCATCTGCAAGGAAGCACACCTGAGGGCCGGCCCTACGTGCTCTGCCGCAACGCCAACAGAGCTAAGGCGTACGAGCACGGCCTAACATGCAGAAATCCCAACAGGTCACGGGGCAGTTGGTTTCCCCATGGAAAAGACCACAGAGACCTCTCTCATACCTCCCCGAACTTGACTTCACACCCATGTGTACTAAAAGGGTTAAGACTAGTTCCTGATTCTTCTCAAGGAGATACGGAAACAGGAAGCTTACCCCAGAAACTGCCCTCTTACAGGATGTCAGAACCTGAGCCAAATGACCCAGAACAGGACCCTGGTCACCAAATGCCATATCAACGGGCACTAGAGGCTCCATCTCTAACACAGGGACTTAGTTCCGCTTACAGAAAACCACTGAACAAAAGCCCTCTTCCTCTGAAGGCCCCCAGGAAGGTCCAGGAGGGGCACCTGCACATGGGAGTGGGGGAGGAGAAGAGGGGGACCCTTGGCCTGAGTGCCTGAATACAGGGCGGGGAGGACAGGAGACCCATCACTGCTGACCATGTGAGCACTGGCCACATAAGTACTGACCATGTGAGCGCTGAGTGTGTGAGTACTAACCATACAAGTACTCACCACGTGAGCACTGACCATGTAAGCGCTGTGTCAGTACTGATCACGTGAGCGCTGACCACGTAAGCGCTGACCACGTAAGCGCTGACCACGTGAGTGCTGGCCACGTAAATACTGACCACGTGAGCGCTAACCGTGTCAGTACTGACGAGCGACGACCACATATAGTGACCACGTGAGCACTGACCACATAAGCGCTGACCATGTGAGCGGTGAGCATGGGAGTACTAACCATGTAAGTACTCACCATGTGAGCACTGACCATGGGAGTGCTGACTATGGATGTACTGACCACGTGAGTGCTGATCACGTGAGCACTGACCACGTGAATGCACTAAGGGGAACAGGAGTCAGGCTTCTCGCTGTGGAATTACAACCCAAAAAGGGAGAAAAGGGAAACAGGCCCAGCACTGGGAGCAATGGGGGTTCGTGTGTGGACACGTGCCTCTGATGAATACACGCAGCTCAGCACGGCCCTCCCTCTCCGAGCTACAGTCCGCAGGGCTCTTTCCCAGCGCCACCGAGGGCCGTGCCCAGTGCCCGGGACATTCCAGGGCTGAAGCACTACAGGCGTGCAGACCAGCGGGTCCAGCAGATCAACATCAGCTACACAGGGAACCGCAAACTTTCCACCAGGGAGGCTTAAGGTAAGTAAAAGATTCATCTCCGTATGCTTCACGTAACCCGGCGTACGCAAAACGCCATTGTTCAAAGTCCTTGACGTAACACTCCACGTGCGTTTTGAAAACGCGTGTCTGAGACAGAGATGTGAAGTTCTAAGAGTTCTTCACACGGACCACGTGCACAAATGAGACTGTGGATGCACCAGGTCAAGGAAACGTGCCGGGATTAACGTCGCCTCTGCCCTTGTTACCGTGACTAGCGGGTTTAAAAGTGCACGCAAGGGGCGCCTGGGTGGCGCAGTCGGTTAAGCGTCCGACTTCAACCAGGTCACGATCTCGCGGTCCGTTGAGTTCGAGCCCAGAGCCCGACGCGGCTCTCAGGGCCTGGAGCCTGTTTCCGATTCTGTGTCTCCCTCTCTCTCTGCCCCTCCCCCGTTCATGCTCTGTCTCTCTCTGTCCCAAAAAAATAAATAAACGTTGAAAAAAAAAAAAAAATTAAAAAAAAAAAAAAAGTGCATGCAAGAGCCACACCGTTTCCACCGGAGGTGCCGGTCTGCTCTCCCGGCAGGGGGGTGCTCCAAGCACAGCAGGGAGGCCCCCACAGGCCAGGTCCGGGTCAGATGGGACCCACGGGTGCCGCAGAGGCACACAGAGACGCAAGCACACCAGGAGAAGAGGGAGGCTGCAGCGCAGACGCCTGGCAGGCCTGACGTCCATCCGCCGGTGGGCACCATCCCCACTATGGGGCGAGCCTGCTGCAGCGTCCCCGCATCACACACCGCTTCTGGGAGGCTCCTGCCCGCGAGGCAGCCCTGGACGCCCCCGCCCACCCCAGAGATGGAGCCGGTGACGGGACCCAAAGCGAGCCTGCGGGACACGAGCTCTGCCCGGACACCCCTGACGCTACCTTGCCCCCCGGGAGGAGCCGGCTGATCCTGTCCCGAGCCTCGTCAGCTGCGTGCTCCACCAAGGCCAGCACGTGCTCCTCTGCCGTGCTGTCAGTCAGGCTGCAGGCATTTCCTTCCGGCTCAAACGTGCAGCTGCGAGGCAGGAACACCACACACGTCACCGGGGCACGTGCTGCTCCCACCTCACCACGGTCAGTCCCTACCGCTCCCCAAGGTCACCACGGGCTGGGAGCAAGGGCACGGAGCACTCCTCGACCCTGTCCTCGTGGCTGTAACTGCAGCAATATGCGGGGCCTCCACGAACAGCGAGGGAGCCCCAAACGGCCGCTGGAGGTGCCTCGTGTCTCAGCTGCACACCTGAGTCGATCTAAGAGCAACCTGACGGCAACCTCACTACTCACAATGTCATTCGAGGCACCGTTGGAAAAAGAGGCAAAGCTCCGTGGAGCGTGGAGACGCCAGAAACAAGGGTGAGCCGGGAGCACAGGTCGTGAGGCAAAAGGGGCGTCCCGAGCCTTCGGCAGGCGGGCTCAGACCCCACACAGAGAAGAGCTTTATTCGAACAGCCAAGGGTCACTGGGTGCAGCGCCCAAGGGATGTGGCCTCTCCTGTGGAAGGTTCCAGAAGCATATGGACCGACTCCATCCAAGGAGCTGCGGGAGCAAACTCTGCCTGCGGACCCCAAGCCTGCAAGAAGGCCCCGCCTCTGGCCCAGGGTGGACGGCTGCAGGAGTTGGGGGGGTCAGGTACGAGAATGAAGCCCCCCCCACAAAGCGTGTCACCTGCCTAACACAGCACAGCTACGTCCCCCGCACAAGGACAGCCAAGCTAGGCCACCATCAAGTGTCCTCCTGCACGTGAGGGAACTTCTTCAGAGTGAAGGGCCGACAACCACTGCAACACGCATATGGGAACAGCAGTGTCACACCTGGAACGGAGCCTGCGTGTGGCTGGCAGGGGCCGTCCTGCCCTTGTGCCCCCAGGTCCGTTAGCGTGACGAGGCCCGGCTGGCCCAGGTTGCGGCCAGCTGCCTGGAAACACCCGAGACCAGAGCTCACACGCGGCCGCTGGGGACCGGGCTCCTCCCAGCAGGTGGGGGTCCGCGAGCGACTCCGCGGACACGGGCGCCAGCACAGGCTCACCCTCACTCACAATCCTGAGGTGCGTTTCCCGTTACCTGATAACTTCTCTACTCGGCCTTTTGGATTTCTTGGCAGTTTCTACTTGTACGGGTGCCGCTTCAGGAACGGGCTCCTCAACGGCTGTGTCTTCGTTGCCCAGAAGAGCTGCCTGCTGAGAAAAATCCACGTCCTGCATAAACGACATGCTGCGCTTCAGAGCTAACAGCCGCTCCTAGAATCAAAAAGGACAGAGCAGCAGGCCTTTACCTCTGCCTCGCAGCCGAGGCGCCATGGCGATGGGTGGGATGGGGATGGCCGCAGCCTCGCCTGGCCTAACGGCGGGCTCCCGTGGCGCGAGCGCGGCAGGTGCGGGCGGGAGTCAGCACCACAGGCGCGGCCGACTGGCCGGGAGCACTCGGGGCTGGCAGAGGGGGACGGGCCAGAGGGCACGGGGGCCCACACCTCACCTACAGGCCGGTCAGGCACAAGGCACTGGTCCTAGATGCGTGACGCATGCAACCTGGCTCATGGGACAGATCTGGGAAGCCACTCCGGACGGCCAAGACGTCCTGTCTGGACTCAGTGAGGCAGCCACGTAAAACAAATCACAGGCTGGCTGCAATCCATCAGACACCCACACTTAGATCAACAGATCCAGCACTTTCCACCAACCCTAAAGGAGACGTTCCAGCTGGCGCAGGAGCAGAGAGAGAGAGAGAAAGAGAGAGCGCGCCTGGCGGGGAGGGTGGCCTGGGATGTGTACAGAGGCTCTGCACCACGGCCAGTGATGGACGGGTGGAAGCATGCCAGTCAGTGGGGGTGGGGCTCTGTGTAGGCATCGAGACAGAGGGGAACTCTCGTCTCTGTGGCTCCTTGCCGCCGCGGGCTTCTTACTTTGCTCATCATCTTAAAGCCTGCGTGAAGGATCTTCTTAGCTAACTTGTAGTACACAGTGTCTGGTCTGTTGTAGGTCATCGCGTTATCACACATCAGTTTGAAATCCGCCTGAAAGGGAAAAAATAGAATCTGTCGAGTTTGAACCACTAAGATGCCGGCAAAAACCGGATTCCTGTCAAGAGGCTAAAACTGAGTGGCAAGCAACTAAACCAGGCTCTTCAGCTTAACAAATGGTTTTTAACGACTCTTTGAGGGAAGTTTCAGACCTTACAGGGAGAAGCCTGTCAAACCCGGAGCTTCCTCCTGAGCGCGACACGCGTGGCTTCTGTTTCTGTTTTTTTATTCTGAGAAAGAGAATGTGTGTGTGAGCAGGGGAGAGACAGAATCCCAAGCAGGCTCCACGCTGTCATCACAGAGCCTGACGTGGGGCCTGAACTCGTGAACCATGAGATCATGACCTAAGCCGAAACCAAGAATTGGACGCTTAACCGACGGAGCCTCCCAGCTGCCCCAACACGAGCGTGTTCTAAGAACATCGCGGCTCCCTCTCTCCATCTCCAGCTCCCCCGCTTTGGGAGAAATCAGATGTTAAGTAGGAACGAGAAGTGACAGCCAGGTCCCTTTAAGTAAAAGCTGAGGAATGAGCCGAGAGCTGAGCACGTTCACATCCTCTCTCTGGGATTTTGCCACGGAATTCAAAACTTGGTCTATCGCCAATTACTCTAATAGCATCAGCAAAAAGGCTTTCTGTAAGATAAGGGAAATCTTGCTGAACAGCTTACGTTAAAAGCAAGCTATTGGACGTCCCAATATATCATCACCCCAACCAAATTACAGACCGCACACACACCTGTCACTGCGCGCTGTGCTGGCCATGAGGACGCATAAGGACAGCTGAAGCCAGCCAGACCCCGACCGAGCCCCAGCACTGGCCCCACGGCCAAGATCCCCAGGGCTGGGCCTGTGGGCCTTGATGTAGCAGTCTTGAGGACAAGGCAGAGGGGGGACACTGCTCACATCCGGGACCGTCACTGGGCAGCAGAGCAAACCAGGGCCCGACAAGGAAGGTGGAGGACTGAGGGCCGCCCGCCCCCGTACCCTTTCACGTGGCACAGCCTCTGAGGCTCAGCAAACACGCTCAGTCATGTCACCAGCAAATGAAAGTGATAGAGCTAAGCCTTCCAAATTGAATAGAAACTAAGAAAGAAACCCGATGCCTTTTCCTACATGACATCATTACCAAAGCGTCAAGCACTCACCTTGATCCGCCCCTGGGATCAAAGCCAACAAGCAATTCCTGCCTCACGGTTGTACCAAGAAACAGAGTTCAGAACTACACGCTAGAGAGTCATAGAAATTTATCGTTAAAAAAAAAAAATTAAACTCACAGTTACTATAAAACAAAAAACTAGGAAAAACTGTAATCCTAAAAATACCCGTTCTGGAGTCAGACCAAATCAGACACACTTTTGCTTGACCTCACGTGTCTCTACAGCTTCCAGACAAGATACCGGTTTCCCTGATGCAACCTTTGGGAGACCTTGGCCCGAAGGCTCAGGCCCCCATGAACACTCGCAACTAGAAACCAGCTGATACGGGCAGAGTGCTTACTGGACATAAACACACAGAGAGCTTCGCAGCAATTATTTCGGAAACCGAAATTAGTTTACCTTAAATTCTGTGACTGATTTGTATTCGTTGGCTACAATCTTGTCTTTCATTGTACCAAAGTCCATGGGATGTTTTATTATCATGGAGTATCCGGGAGCAATTGCATCCGTGACAGGAAAAGCAAAAAATCCATGAGGATCTTTTCTGAAAACAAGAACATCATTACTTAAACAGGAGAACCCTAAGTGTAGATTTCCAAACAATACAAAACGTTTCACGGTAAAAACATGATACAATTCACCAAGTTTTGTTCCTTACAATAAGAAATAAAATTTACACTCTGTAGAAGCATAGTAGATGTTTTTGATGATTAAAAATTCCAAAATTACCCTCCTGGCCGGAGCCGTGACATCTGCATCGTGGAGGTCCTGACCGCCCCCCACCAACACCCCTGCCCTGCATGGACCGGGCACACGGCGCTCTCCCCACGCCGGCCCG
Organism: Leopardus geoffroyi; assembly: GCF_018350155.1. Lineage (NCBI taxonomy): Eukaryota > Metazoa > Chordata > Mammalia > Carnivora > Felidae > Leopardus > Leopardus geoffroyi. The sequence continues at coordinate 239,124,952 of NC_059326.1, read as the reverse complement.
CCCCCCACTAGACTGGGCGTCACCCAGGGAGGGCGAAGGGTCTGCTTCACGGGTGTGGGAGGTGAGGGAAGAACCCGTCACAGGGAAAGACACCCTGAAGGTTCCCGACCTCAAGTTCTTGAGAAACTGTTTACCTCTGGAGCTGGCGGAGAAAATGCTCTAGTAACTGCTGAATCGGTGTGCTCTCGTTCTCGGCTGACGATTTAAAGAGGACAGGATAACGATGAGTCAAAACATCTTGACGCTGTGTCACTAGAGAGCTCCCACTCCACGGCACGTTTCAGTGTTTCAGGCTCCAACAAGAACTGGGTACAAGGATGACCCAGACCCGGTCTTGGCCCCAAAAAACTCAACTGGGTGGGAGGGGCATCCACCACAGCACCAGTCCCCCAAACCCCTTAGAAAGTGCCAAGATCCTTCAGACGACAACAGGGAGCTGTCACTTGTCAGTCTGTATGAGTCCCCTGTCACGGCCGGGCCCAGTACGTTCCAGACACGGTACGAAGACGGCCAGCACACAGAGGCCGAGCTTCACCGACTATCACTTTGCTTGGCAGTCCAGAACCTCTGGCCGCACCTGTGCTGCTCCTCCTCTGTAAAACGGGTACGAATGCAACCGCACGGGGGTCCTTGTGAGGCCGGCCACTAACTACAACTCTCGGCCCACGGTGTGGAACCGTGGTTTCTGGTGAACGTAGTCAGCACACGGGGCGGCCTAGGTTCTGTTCCCTAAGCCATAAGAACACAAGTGCTCTTCCCTAGAGCATCCACTGCCGGCCACGCCCAGCCCCCAGACCTCAGCATCTGAATGCACTAAGGAACCAGGGCTCCTCGGAGAAATAGCTGGTTCCAGGGCTGAAGCAAACAGGCCTGCAGACCACGAGTGGGTCCCGATAGTGACAGTGACCAGAGCAAGTGTGAACGTCACCCCTTCGGGTACACGGAAGGGAAGCACTGCACGCGTGACCTCAATCAGCTGATCAGACCAAGCCGGCAGGGACTTCGTGAGCACGTTCACCTAGCGAACCGTCTCATGCCTGACCTTCTCTCCTGCCCACTGTGCCCCGCGGCCCCGGGTCCTACCTGTTCACCGTGGCAATGACTTGCACGGGGACGGCTGTTGCCAGAAAACCACACCCTCGGCGACGACTGCCACGCGACCCCGCTTCCTTCCCTCCCGAATCACAGGCAGTCAAACCCAACGCCAAGAAGAGAAACGCTCGAAGGAAAACTGCCTCCACTTCAGTACCTCCTGACCATTTGCAAGCCCCTGAGGAAAGTGACCACTCACAGATTAGAGAGCCCCGAGTGTTCTCTCCTCCGGTGAGGCTGGCACAGCCCTCGTGGTGCCTGACAGCGTCAGTAACAACTGATCTGAGCACTAATTCCCTTCTCCCCGGGACGAGCTCGTGAGTTTAAAAAGAACAAAGGGAGGGGGCACAGGAGCGGCAGTTGGCTGAACCCTGCTCTACAGGTTCAAGTTGACACTAAGACCTCAGGTCCAGCTACGCTTCATGTCGAGCCCTGGAAGAGAAAGCGCTCTTCCCTCCTTCCCGCACACGTCCCCAAGAGGCAGAAAAGCACGACGCCAACCACTGTGTCACAGAGACGAGCTGTCGCGCTCCAGGAGAGCCTCCAAACACGTTCCTTCCACTCGCCTGGCTGTGTCCGGCACGCTCGCACAGGCCTGTCGGGGGGCGGCTCCACCTCCACCTTCTTGCCGGGATCAAAGTCGTCGGCCTCCCCCTCCGAGTCGCCATGCTCCTTTTCCCGTTTCCGCTTCTTCTCTTCCTGTGAGGCAGAGTCAGGGCGCGAGAGCAAGGCAAGCAGTTTTAAATAATCTCCTGCAACACAAAGCTGAGCGAGCAAACCTCCCTCCAGAGACGCTTCTCCTTCAGATCTCCCCTCCCTCCCCCAACGACCACCCCCTGGGCTCGTGCGCCTTTTGCTACAAACAGGACAGCCCTTTCCTAAGACCCCACAGCCCTTGTGATCTGCCCCCCGGGGGCTGGGGGCCTCCACCGGCCAGCTGCCGCCCTGCTCTACCTTTCTTTTCCTTCTTTCTTCGTCGTCAAGGTGCTTCTCCTTCTCGGATTTCTTCTTCTTCTTCTTCTTCTTTTCCTTGTGTCGCTCTCGCTCGTGGTCTGACCTGTCATCGTAATAACTGGAGTCGTGCCCAGACCCCGACAGCTCAGTCACTTCACTTCCTCCAACCTTGAGAACCAGCTTCAGGGGCTTCTCCAAGGGCTTGTCTGCATAATCTGTAAGCAGAGACCGCAGCTTCGGGGTGTGCTCGGGTGTGTAGTGGCACCAGGGGCCCGACGTGCAGGGGGAACAGAGAGGACGCCCAGGCCCCAGAAGGCAACACCATCAGGGAAAGATGGGGAAGCAAACCCCAGGGCTGCCAGTCCCGCCCCCCTTGGTGCTGCATCACCCTCGGGGACATAGTTCGAGTTGCTCTGTCCGGCGAGCTGCTCTGTCTGGCCAGGAACAAGGAGGCAGGGGAGCCCAGGAGCCTGGTCCCTCCCCCCACCCTTCCCTAAGCTCCTGGCCTGCGCTCACGCCCGTCTGTCCTGCAGCAGACACAGGACCGAGGCTGCAGGAACGCGCAGGCGGGACGCGGGTGACAAACAGGGACGAACTTCTCCAAGACCAGACAAGCCAACACAGATGCAGGAGCCGGACCAGACGCCCGCCAGCCCTGGCGCCCTGGCCCGGAACCGCCGCCCGCGATCCCAGAATCCTCGCCCAGGACACCTTCCCGCCACCCCGGAATCTTCCCCCCGCCGAGACCCCCCTCCCCCACCCGCAGGCGAGCCGGGGATTCTCCCTCGGGGCCCGAGCCCGCGAGCCCGGGATCTTTGCCCGGGGCCCCCGCCTGGGACCCCGCCCCCCGCCCGCCGGCCGGCCCGACGTCACAAAGCGCGCCCGCCGCCTCACCCTCGTAGGACGAGCGCCACTCGGTCTTGTGCTTCTTGTGCTTCTTGCCCATGGCGGCGCGGGGCCGGAGCGCGGGGCTGAGGGCTGCAAGCAAGCGCGGCCGCAGCGTGGACGCCGCCGCCGCGGCCCCGACTCGCCACCCGCCTGGCCCCGCGGAGGTCGCCTGGCCCCGCCGGAAGCAGGCGCCGGAAGTCGGGCCGTCTAGCCCCGCCGGCGCCCAGCGCTTCCGGGTCAGAGGGCGGTGCGCCGCGCGCGGCACTTTCAAGCGCGGGCGGGAGGGCGGACGGCTGGAGAGGCCCGGGCGGTGGCGGCGGCGGCGGCGGCTCGGGGCGCGAGGCGGCGGCGGCCACGCTCCGGCCGGGTCCCCGCTGCTCCAGGCGGCGCCATGGACGAGGCCGTGGGCGACCTGAAGCAGGCGCTGCCCTGCGTGGCCGAGGCGCCGACCGTCCACGTGGAGGTGCACCAGCGGAGCGGCAGGTGAGCCCGGGCGCCGCACCCAAGCGGAGCCGGACGGGCCCGGGGAGGAAGGGGCGCGTGTGCACGTTATCCTCGGACCTGGCGTTTGTCGGGCTGTTCGGTCACCCCAGCCGCCCACCACCTGATCTCTCAGGACCCCAGGCGAACCCCCGTGGTCCGCAGCTTTCAGAGGGGTCTGGGTGTGGCTTGCGTGGGGCAGGCGCCCGGGAGGGTGGACCCTCCCGGGGGCCTGCCTGCCGCCGAGGGGGAGCCCGAGGGGGAGGCCGGCTGGGGCAGTGTGGGAGGTGGGGCGGAGGCAGGTATGGTCCAGAACCTGTCGGCGTCCTGGAAGCCGTCCGAAAGTGTCAAGAGTTTTCCCACGTGAATCACAGGCCTCGGCTTTTGTTAAAATGCGGACTCGGGCTGCAACCCCACGGCTGTGGGAGCTTTGCGCCTTCATTCCTAACAGTAGCAGCGCTAGCGAGAGCTCGCGGCGCACGCCAGGCCTGTGTGTCCGGGCTGATCTTCCGTTGGGGCAGCCCCGGGTGGCAGGAGCTGTTGCTGTGGCCTCTTGGCAGATGGAGGGCAGGGCTTGGCTTGGGGCTGACCCCCAGGTGAGCCCACCTCTGTGCTCTGAAAGGCCTGATTTTGTAGAAGGCACTTGTTACCATCCTGACCTCTGTGTCTTGTGTTCCCAGCACTGCCAAAAAAGAAGATATAAAGCTGAGCGTTAGAAAGCTGCTCAACAGACATAACATTGTGTTTGGTGACTACACGTGGACCGAGTTTGATGATCCTTTTCTGAGCAGAAACGTGCAGTCTGTGTCTATTGTTGACACAGAGTTGAAGGTTAAAGACCCACAGGTGACTAATTCATATTGCCAAGAAATCGCTAATCCATGGTCGAATACAAAGTCAGTGTCATGGGGGCACCAGACTGGCTCATTTAGCAGATCATGCGATCTTGATCATTTAGCAGATCATGCGATCTTGATCCTGGGTTCATAGGTTCAAGGCCCACGTCGGGTGTTGAGTTTACCTTAAAAAAAAAAAAAAAGCCACGTCAGTATCATGGCTGTCTGCTCGCTGCTTTGGTGGTGTGTTGTCAGAAAGTGGTTCGTTTATCTGTTGCTTTGTCTGGGAAGAGCCAGGTGCTGGGAGTGGGCTGGCCCCGGGGTCAGGATGCTCACAGCACAGTAGGGGGACCATTGGGAAAGCAGAACGCAGCGCCGTGGAATGGGCTGTGCTGATGAGGCCTCCGTCCCTGCTCTCTGTCCTTCCAGGCAGCAGATGTCCATGGACCGCTCCACCGGCATAGACTGTAGGAGGCATGGGGGCTGAGGGATGAGATGGGCCTTCCGTGGAGAAGGGCTTCGTCTAGTCTGGCGTGCAGACGGCCTCGCCCACCATCTTTGTGGGAGAGGGTGGGTGTGTTGGGACCTTTTTGTCACTATACAAACAACCCAGTGTCTGATACATCCCCTCTATCCGCATGGCTCGTGTCTTACAAAGAATCAGTTGGGAAGCATTGGTTTGGCCCCAAAATTTTGCTTAGAAGGTGGACCTCTCCTTTCTTATACTGGGACTAACGTTTGTGTCTTTGTCAGTTTTGGGGTATTTTAAAAAAATTCTTTAATGTTTATTTTTGAGAGACAGAGCATGAGCAGGGGAGGGGCCGAGAGAGGGGAAGACCCAGAATCCGAAGCAGGCTCTAGGCTCTGAGTAGTCAGCACAGAGCCCGACGCGGGGCTCGAACCCCCGAATGGTGAGATCATGACCTGAGCCGAAGTCGGACGCTCAACCGACTGAGCCACCCAGGTGCCCCGTGGCTTTGTGACTTTTACCCATCATACTTGATTTTGGACAGCTTGGAGGACGCAGAGGCGCTCTCCACGCTACTGAGGGAGGACAGGTTAACGCAGCCTCAGTGGAGGGCGCTGGGGCCAGCGATTAGACGTTTTAACGTTCTCATCTTTGGCTCTGCCTGTTCACCTAGAGAAATTCATCTTCAGACGTAATTATGTGATTTTGTAGAAGTGCAAGGGCGACTTTCTATATGTTGTTAATAGTAGCTGACAACTCGAAATATCTTGGTTATCCGTCAGTTAGAGGTTGACTAAGCGGATGATACGATCACAGTAAATACGACGTAGCTGTGAAAAAGCAGGAAAGGCACAGTTAGAAAACTGTGTGGTTGAATCCGTTTTTGGTCAAGTACGTGTGGCTGTGTGAGGTTGGATGGGCGACTTTGACAAACTTCACTCTGTATCGTTTGTACGTTTTCACCAACCACGTAATTTTCACGATTACGAAGAACAATAAAGTAGTTTTTTAGTCAGAAGGGGAGAGAGAAACATCTTAAAGAGTTGATACCGAATCTGAATATGATAGGCTTTTTTCCTAATCTACGAACGAGTTTCTAACGTTCTGCATATTCAATTTTTATCTTTGGACTTTACCGGGTAATCGTCATGGCTAGAATTGGGAAGGGAGTTCAGTCTGTGTGGGTTGATTGCTCTCCCTCTCATCACAGCCCATCGACTTGGGTGCCTGCACGATTTCACTTCACGTCTTCCAGCTGAATGAGGGCGGCCCCAGCAGTGAGACTCTGGAGGAGGAGACCGAGAACATAACTGCCGCGAGTCACTGGGTCCTGCCCGCAGGTGCGTGAGCCCTGGCGCCGGGCAGTACGCACCTGGGACACGAGGTCAGGGGTCGGCATGTGGCCTGCTCTCTCCACGGCAGTTAGCTGAGGAGGTTGTACTCATCCATCTGTTTTGTAGGCTTTCGGGGTGTTTTTTTTTCTTGTGGAACAGAGAGCGCATCACAGAAGATAAAAGCAGGGGTCTCCGTTGTGAGGCTGTGTTCCTGCAGGCGGGTCCCTCAGAGATGGTGCTGAGAATCCGGAGGTGCTCTCTCCTTCCCGGTCGGTCACCTGCCGGCCCCTTCCTTCCTCCTGCCTTCTCCGTGCTTCCCTGTGGACTTTGCCTGGGTTCTAGCCGGTGGAGTCCTCAGCGTTTACGTGTGGTGTCGTGACAGCCGGCCCAGACCTGCCTCTGCCCCACCCAAGTGCTGGCTGCTGGGGAGGACGGTGGGGCAGTCTATGTGCTTGTGGGAGAGCTCAGGTCCACAAGAGATAATTGCGCGTGGTCACGTGATGAAAAAGTAACTCCATACTCCATTCGGTTGTCTGTTGAAAGCTGAGTGACTGGCAGTGATTTTGCATCTGTAAAGAAAAATTAAACTTTTAAGAAACAATTCAAAAATTTAACTTCCCGGTAGTGAGACTCTCAGCCTGTGGTGTGTGGTGCGGTGGAGAGCGTCAGTGACTCGGGGCAGACCTCACTGGTCATTGTGGTGCTTCTTTTCCTAAAATTAGGTTTTTGTTTTCCTCTCTCCCAGCTGAATTCCATGGGCTTTGGGACAGCCTGGTATATGATGTGGAAGTCAAATCTCATGTAAGTTGCTGTGCTAATTTTGCAGGAAGTCCCGGCTGTTTGAGTTGGGATCAATATTGTGTTGCCCTCCAGCATCTTGGAGCCCCGTGACTCAAATAGGCTTTTGGGAATTTATGGCTCCTGGCAGCCCGTGTCCCGGGTGTCTGTCCCATGGGGGAGGAAGAGGAGGGTGCAGAATGTAAAGACAGCTTTCACCGGATTGTGCTCTTAATGCACTGGGACCGAGGAGGCAAGGCCAAGGGGCAGACAGAGCAGGTCGGCAGGTCTGAGCGAGCGCCAGCTCGTCTGAGCCCCCTTCAAGGGGAAGGGTCCTGCATGCCGTGGGGGACACTAGAAGTCCATCCCCCACATCACCCGGGCTGCGCGACCACAGTCCTGGCTGTTGTCCTAAGTGAATGTGCTGTGGCTTGCCCGCTGCTGTGTTGTCCCAGAGGTAGGAGCCCACTCATCACCTGCTAAGTCTTGTCCTTTGGCGGGACCCCTGTGTTTGTCTGCATACTTAGAGTAGCAGCAGCCAACCTGGTCTCGTACGTTTGGAGTTTCTTCCAAAACGAAAGCCTGTGAAGCATCCGGCACTCGGCGCCAGCAGTCGCCGAGGGGTGGTCTGGCGCCCGGCCCCTCTCCTCGGGCACGAGCTCCGGCAGCACATCTGGTGGGAACCTTTGCCTTGTCCACACCTCCATCTGCATTTTACCTTTCTTCGCTCAGCTCCTCGATTACGTGATGACAACCTTGCTGTTTTCAGACAAGAACGTCGACAGCAATCTCATCACCTGGAACCGGGTGGTGCTGCTTCACGGTAAGAGCGTGTGGAGTTTTCTTTATTTAACCAGGTAAACCGTGTGAAGTCAGGCTTTTTTACTTGTCCCGCTGACCTTCAAGGGGTTACAGTTCTGTTTTCTGATGCAGCCAGAGCTGTCCTCGAACGTCCCCTCCCTGAGAAGCCACTCTAGCTCACGTTACCCTGGGCATGTGTCACCTGACCCTTCACTCAGCAGCTGCCTGGTCTCTGCCTTGTGACTCTTCTATGTTATTACGAAACTTCTCATATAACTGCCTAATTCCCCCAAGGGATCGCACAGTCCTTAGGGCAGGAACTGCCTCACGTTTTTGTAGTATTCCCAGGGCTTTCGCTTCGTGACCATAAACCGCAGCAGCCCTGCTTCACTGAAATTCTGTCTGAATCTTCTCAGAGGAGAACGTTGGATTTTTTCTGGATGTTCCTGGTTAGAAAGAAATCGAGAGAATGCCCAAATAATAGTGAGGTGGGGGTGATTAGCTTCTGAGACCAGTTAAGACCATACGCTTCTGTGGAGTCTTAAAAATCTTTTATTTTCTGGGGCGCCTGGGTGGCGCAGTCGGTTGGGCGTCCGACTTCAGCCAGGTCACGATCTCGCGGTCCGTGAGTTCGAGCCCCGCGTCGGGCTCTGGGCTGATGGCTCAGAGCCTGGAGCCTGTTTCCGATTCTGTGTCTCCCTCTCTCTCTGCCCCTCCCCCGTTCATGCTCTGTCTCTCTCTGTCCCAAAAATAAATAAACGTTAAAAAAAAAAAAAAAAAAATCTTTTATTTTCTTCTAAGATTGTATTTATTTGTTTTGAGACAGAGCGCACGAGTGGGGGAAGGGCAGAGAGAGAGGGAGAGAGAGAATCCCAAAAAGGCTCCACGCTGTCAGCACAGAGCCCAACTCGGGGTTCAGTCTCACAAACTGTGAGATCTTGGCCTGAGCCGAAATCAAGGTTCAGATGCTTAACCGAACCACCCAGGCACCCCCAACACGGGGCCTTTTAAACCGCAGATAATCTCAGCATATTGTCCTGATACTGGGTTCTGAGCAGACCATCCGTGGGTATTTTGATTAGTGAAATCAAGTATTTCCCGTTTAGAATGGGCTCTATGTTTCTTCTTTAATTATCAAGAATGCACTCAGATCAGATTTGAAGGTGTCTGCATCTTCTGGCAGATGCATTTGTCCCTCTGTGTTGGCGTCTCAGCTGCTGCCAGGCCTCCTGCTCAGTGGCACACGGGGCAAGAAGCTGTACGAGCAGGGCTTCGCCTGCTGCTCTTCTGGTTTAGTGTGGGCTGCCGTGGAAGACGGGGATGCTGTGGGCTGCAGGAATGACAAACGTCAGTGCCTTAAGAATCCAGATGCTTGTCGGGGCGCCTGGGTGGCGCAGTCGGTTAAGCGTCCGACTTCAGCCGGGTCACGATCTCGCGGTCCGTGAGTTCGAGCCCCGCGTCGGGCTCTGGGCTGATGGCTCAGAGCCTGGAGCCTGTTTCCGATTCTGTGTCTCCCTCTCTCTCTGCCCCTCCCCCGTTCATGCTCTGTCTCTCTCTGTCCCCAAAATAAATAAACATTGAAAAAAAAATTAAAAAAAAAAAAAAGAATCCAGATGCTTGTCATGAAAGGTGTTTGACCTTCACGAGGTGACTTAGCGAGTGGGTTTTCTAGAGGACGTGTGGGGACAAGGAGGGTGTCAGCGAAGTTGGAGACCAGGAGATGTGCTCGCTCTGGATGCTGAGGGGACGCACGGGCTGGGGGGGCGATGCTGTGTTGGGGACGTGGAAGCCAAGAGTAGAAACACGGGCCGAGGTCAGACAAGGAGAAAAAGGGAAAGCCTTGGGAAGCATGTTAATATTTTGCAGCATGCACACTGCTAGCCGACTTCTTTGTGGGCTGCCCGGCAGTACTTGGGGTAACAGCATTCGGAGCTCTGAGCCCCACTCCTTGCTGTGTGTGCCGGGGATGATGCAGCTCCCGTTGTTTTAAGGGATTTGTTACCACGCTGACTTAAAAAACACATCTGCTTGGGTTTTGTTACAGGTCCTCCGGGAACTGGAAAAACATCCCTGTGTAAGGCACTAGCCCAGAAATTGACCATCAGACTTTCGAGCAGGTAACTTCTGGTAATTCGAGAAAGGGGAGCAGCAGGACCGGGTCGCTTGCTCTTCATGTGTGACATGGAAGCTGTTTATTTCTTCATAATTTTCCTTTACTAGTAGCTCCCTCTCTCTCAGAGCACATTCACTCCCGTACTGAGCACCGTTCTGAGTTAAGAGTTTCAGTCTTTTACGTTTACGGCGCTTGCTTTCACGATCAGCACGTGCTCTTTGGTGACTGTCCCACGTGTGTGTCAGAATGCAGTCTGCTCTCAGGGCCGGATGCTTGCTGCTCTCGCTGATGGTCTCCCATCCTGTTGCCTGAGAGAGGCATGGCCAAGCTAGGGGGGGATTTGTGTGTTTCTCCTTGAGTTCTGTCTCTCTCGGGGCTTATGATGTCATCGCGTTCAGACACCATTCGGCCGTTATTTTCTCAACGAATTCCCCCTACACACACTCACTTTCTAGGAACAGACCCATTTATTTGCGTGTTCAGCTGTTTGATATTCTCCCCTGGGCCACCAATGTGGCTTTTTTTTCTTTGAGGATTTTAGAATTTTCTGTGTTCCATTTTGGGCAGTTTTCTAAGATGTCAAATCTGCTTTTAATTCAGTGACATTTTCATTTCTGTTTGCAGATTTTTCTTTTCTGGCTGTTCCACTTGGTTCCTTTTATACTTTTCGATTCTCTCCGCATTATCCTCTTGTTAAAACGTTTGAGCCAGTGTGTGGTCACCATTTCACAACTTTCCCTTACTAAGCCCGTCCTTGTTGTCAGTTCCGGGTCTTTCTGTCGACTGGTGTTTCTCCCGGTTTGGGGTCCGTTTCTGCTTGTGCTGTCAGGTGAGTTTTGGTTGAACGCAGACGTTGTTTTTGTCGGGTTTTGTTCTGCTAGGCATTGCATTTGTGATTTAGGGCAACTTTCGAGGTTTGTTTTTAAGCTTTACTGGAAAGGAGTCCAGACTTAATAGTGAAGTGAGGCCCTTCTGGGATCTCACTTGGGCACCCTGAGTGATAGCGGGTACCGTGCATGTTGGCCATTGGGAACTTGAGCTTCCCAGCCTGTGAGCACCAGGAGCCGTGCCCCTCACGGCCCTCCGGCCGATTGCGATTTCCGTATTCACGCACGCCCGAGTGTCAGCAAAGACCCAGAGGGACCCCGTGATGATTCCTGGAGCTTTACTCCTGCGTGTCTGCCTCCCCTCTGGAACTCGGCTCTGCAGCCTACAGCTGCCTCAGGCTCCTCGAACTCTGACCTCTGTGTCCAAGTCAGCGCGGTGGCTGTGCACGTCTTGGGTCCCCTGCAGGGTCGCGGTTGGAAGGCGCTGTAGGCAGAGAGCCAGAGCGCTTGCAGGCTCCCTTGGTCCTGTCTGGGTGACAGTCCTGACGCCTGCTGTCTGGCGCCATTCACGGATGCTGTTGCGATGATTTTGTCTCCTTTTCCGGTTAATTCAGGGGGTTGATCTGAGACTTGTTACTCCAGCGTGTATCCTAGGACGAATACTTTATTTTCTTCCCTTTCGAAAATGTCCCGTGAGTATTTTTGTGTAGGGAAGTTGCTCTTTTTCTACCTGTTATTCTGTGTGAGCAACTTGGTTTTGTCCTGACCTGCCGAGGTGCATCTGTGCCTTGCAGATCTCTTGGAGCCGTTACCTGAAACCTGGACGCCGAAGATGTTCCCGCGAGAAAGAAAACTTCCTGCAGTACCCCCGCCTGGAAACACGCATTTATTTTGTGGCTTAGAAATGCCAGAGAGAAACCTTAGCAAGCCTTTGTTGCTCACCTGATCGAAATGCCTTAGGGTTGATTTTGTTCAGTATTCAACCCAGCCTTTACTCCATTAAGTTGTCTGTCTCTCGCCTCTTCGGTAAACAGGATTAGCGGATAGCCAGTTGCAATTTTTTGAAAGGGGTTGTCTTTCTCGTGTGGACTTTCGAGGCATCGGGGACGGGGCTCGGCTTCCCTTCTGCCTCCGTCTGGCTCCCTGTTTGATTTTAGTCAGAACTAAGTGCGTCCAGGTGTCCCGTGTGCACAGAGGACCAGTGCTGGATTGCAGTCTGTCAGCATATACTGAGGTTGCCATCGGGGCCTCCGGGTGCCCCTCGGCCCTGGGGTCCACAGGAAGTGAGTTTTTGCTGGGAAACAGATTGTCCACTCGCTGGGTTTATGGAGGGAGGAAAACGTTCAGCTCTGGCCAGAAAACGTCTGACGGTTACGTTTTGTTTTGCTACCACGTTACTGCTGGTGACGCTTCTCAGAGCACCTGAGACGTCAGTTACGAGCAGATGAAAAGTGAGAGAGATGTTACTGTTGTTTTGACGCAGAGATGTTTTCCAGTTCAAAACCCTTAGTTTGCTTCAGCTAGGACCGCTGATTGCATGCTGTTAGATTGTCGTAAGTACTGGTGCAGGCTGCTGCACCAGGCCCCGTTGGTAGCTGTGGTGACTTAACCAGTTAGTGGGCCGCGGAGGGATGCTGGGTTAAAGCAGAAGTGTTGCCGCCCCTGGGGGTGCCGTAGGAGCGATTTGGAAGCCACTCGTTGTAACTCTGTTTTATCATCTCAGGTACCGGTACGGCCAATTAATTGAAATAAACAGCCACAGCCTCTTCTCTAAGTGGTTTTCGGAAGTAAGTATCAGCATCGCTTCTGCTTGTCGGCATTGTCAACCATGTAGGTGGACGGCTGTCTCGTAGAGTAGGCAGACTCTCCTCCGAGAGCTTCAGACAGAAGTAGGTAACGTGACAGTAGGGCGGACTCGCGGTCGGAGGGAAGTTCCAGAACTGAGCGGTAACTTGGAAATAGGCCCGAGGGGACCCTCTCCTGGTGGCATCCAGACCTTTAGGTGGGACAGACACTCAGCTTTCTCTGAGGACGGGACCTGCGTTCAGCAGAGGGCTGCATCCTCAGAGAGCACGCCCTCAGGGCTCTGAGCCTCGTTCCTCTGTGTTCCTCTGTCCAAACCGTGGGGCTCGGCCAAGGTGATGTTGCAGGTGCCTCTCAGCACAGGAGAGCTCTGCCCGGGCACCGGTGCAAACAGATCCCTCCAGAGGGTGGTGAGCCAGGACGCGGAGCACCCGTAAGGAGTGCACTTAGCTTGCATCCATGACCCATCTTGTTCCTGGTGGGGCGGATGGCAGGCAAAAGGAAGGAGGGAGGGCGCTGAGGCACCTGTGTGTGCCAGGCGGCTCAGGGCTGAGCCGGCGTGGGCTCGGGCACGCTTCCTGGCACGTGGAGCGGGGCAAGGGGATCGTGTGGGTCGGCCTCTCCCGTGTGGCCCTGGCTCCTTGGATTTAGGGATTTCTGCAGGGGGCCGTCAGGAGGCAATGGGCTTGTGGGGCCACCTGGGGTCATAACGAGGCTGGGCAGGGACGGCAGATGAGGGTGTGCAGCAGGCGGTGTGAAGCGTACAAGTCAACATTAAAGGAGTGTTTTGGTTCCAGAGTGGCAAGCTGGTAACGAAGATGTTCCAGAAGATTCAGGACTTGATTGATGACAGAGATGCGCTGGTATTTGTGCTGATTGATGAGGTAGGCGCAGCTGGACATCACACCCGTGACTGAAGGAAATTGGACCCCTGGCTGAGTCCGTCCTCCATCCGGCGCTCCTGTCACGCAGCCCTCTCCTCCCCGGCGTCCCGCACGTCGAGCTCCTGGCATAGCGGGCTCACGCGTACCCGTTCACTTGTCCCTCGCTTGCTCGGTTGATGCAGCGCATGGCTGCCCCTGGGGTCGGGTGCTGTCCTATCCGACCTGTCGCCCCATCCCCACAGGTGGAGAGCCTCACGGCCGCCCGCAACGCTTGCAGAGCAGGTACCGAGCCGTCAGATGCCATCCGTGTGGTCAACGCTGTCTTAACCCAGATCGATCAGATTAAGAGGTAATGCTGACACGGTGGTCTCACGTGAGAAGCCACAGGGAGGGTGTGAGGTGGCCGCACGCCTCTACCCGTTACTCAGCTCCTCTGAGTGGACACACGGCTGCTGAGTTTCGGCCCTTCTCCCACACCTGAGGCGGTGTATCTGCTAAATGCACCGCTTCGGGGACAGGTGCTTTCACTAAGGTATCGGAAACATAAAGCGAAACTCAAGTGTGCGGAGAAGCGCGTGACCGTGAAACACGGCCGCCCTCCGGCACCGATGCCGGCACCGCCCAGTGTTGGTTGGCGTTGCAGGGCTGGCGATGGACAGGCGAGCGCCCCCCGCGTGCGCTTCATGGGGCCAGATTTCACGTCTCCACAGCCCAGCCTTGGCAGGTCCGGGGCCCATGGTCAGTGTGCTCTGAGCCCGTGCAGCTTTAGGGAGTGACTCCTCGTAACCTGACTCGGTCCGGGCCCCCACCCCCACCCCGGATCGCAGCCCTCGGTGGGTCCCGGGAGCGCTCTCCCACTGGGAGGCTGCCCGGCTGCAGAGCTAGCTTGTCCGCGTGGACTGGTGGGGAACCGAATCGTGCCGTGGGCTGTTTCCCGGGCCTCCCGCAGTACGTTTACGGTTTACAACCTGCTGTGAGGGGCTGTAATTTCCTGAGCCGCAGCTGTTGCTGGCCTGCTTGCTTCCGCCCTGCTCGGGGCCAGCCATGCGCCCCTGTAGCCGCTCCTCCTTCCTCCCTGGGCTCTGCTCCTCAGTCTGGTTTCTGCCCCTCCCTTACCTGAGAGCCATCTGCCCTCCCTGGAATTTTCCGCACCGTCAGACCTCCAGCCACCCTTCCCCTGCCTCCACTCTCCAGACCGCCTAGTTTCTGCTGTCAGCCTCCTTCGCTCTTCTGTTGCTCACCCCTCGCGGGCCGGCGGGTCCACCTAGACTGGGCGTCGGACACTCCCGGGGCACTCACTCAGCCCTGCAGCTCCTGCCTCCAGGGTTCCCGTTGACCCGATGTCCTCACTGTGCAGCCCCCTGCTCGAGCCAGAAGGTGGGGTCCCGGTGCCCCTCCTGTCGCTGGCAGGAGTGGGGGCTCAGGAGGGAACGGAGACGCACGGGTTTCTGGTTGCCCTCACCCCTTCCTGTGCCCTTCACTTCACGCTTCCTGCTCAGGCCCCTCTAGGCCACCCTTCCAGGCCTTCCTTTGTGTGGGTCTGACTCTTTGGGACAAAGCCCGTCCCCAGACAAGAATCCCAGCCGTGTCATCCCTCCGCCCGGACCCCTGTGACCCGCACACTCCCTGCCCCTACCCTCAGTGGTTCACCCTTGCTCACCCCGCACTACACACCTGTTTCCAGACACCGGGTGAAGCTGGCCTTCCTGGGGGCTCCCCAGGCCACACGCTTCCTGCGGCCTGGCCTGTGTGTTGACTCGGGCCCCGGGGGAGCATCGCCACATCCCCCACACCAAGCCCAGAGGCCTGGGAAGCGTGCTCACGGGATGCCTTGTGCCTGCCGTGTGCTGGCCATGCTGGCCGACAGACTGGACCACGGGGCTCTCTTGTCCTTTGGGAGCTAAAGGGGAAGCAGCCCGTAAACAGGATAAATACCTCAGCTCCACGGCGTGGGGGAGTCCCGAGAGCTGCGCGTCGAGTGCTCAGCTGGCTGTGCCCTGGCAGGTCGATGGGGTGCTCAGGGCGCTGCACACAAAGTGAGAGCTCCGGGGGTGCTTGGGTGGCTCAGGCGGTTAAGTGTCTGACTTTTGATACTGGCTCGGGTCGTGGGATCAAGCCCTGCACTGGGCTCCAAGCTGAGCATGGAGCCTGCTTGGGATTCTCATTCTCTCTCTCTCTCTCTCTCTCCCTCCCTCCCTCCCTCCCTCTCTCTCTCTCCCCCCCTCCCCCCCGCCCTGCACATACACACTTTCCCTGTCTCTAGAGATAAAAATAAAATTGGGGGGGGAGGAAGAAAAAAGAAAAAGTGAGAGTTTCGCCATGCCACAGTTGACGGAAGAGAGGGAACAGTCAAGTGGGGGTCTGGGACAACTTGCTGGAAGACAGGAGCAACATCTCCTTGGCGCACTGTGGTGCAGCCAAGAGAGCCTGGTGGGAGTTGGGGGCCCGGCAGGCACTCAGGTGTGGGCCCAGGAGGCCTCCTAGGCCGGGTTTGGGACGTGGGGTGCAGCCGGCTGAGACGCTGGCTGAATTCTGAACCTTCGAGGACGGGGGTGGGGGGTGTGATGGAATCATTGAGGCACCGGCCGACTGGCGCTCACTCCTCTGCCTCCAGGCACTGCAATGTGGTGATTCTGACCACTTCCAACATCACGGAGAGGATCGACGTGGCCTTCGTGGACAGGGCTGACATCAGGCAGTACATCGGACCGCCCTCTGCAGCAGCCATCTTCAAAATCTACCTCTCCTGTCTGGAAGAACTGATGAAGGTACGGGGCATTTTTGCTTCCCACCGGGCTTCTCGTGTGTCCTTAGTCGCCAATTCCGAGATGGGATGAGTTCCTTGAACGTGGTATTAACCATCTTAGGTCGAAAACTGCAGTTGGTGTGTTTTGTAGGTTGAGCTGATAGTTGAAATTATTGGGATGCCTGGGTGGCTCAGTCAGTTGAGCGTCTGACTTGGGCTCAGGTCACGATCTCACGGTTCATGGGTTTGAGCCCTGCATCAGGCTCTGTGCTGACTGCTTGCTCAGAGCCTGGAGCCTGCTTCAGATTCTGTGTCTCCTTCTCTCTCTGCCCCTCCTCCTCTCACGCTTTGTCTCACTCTGTTTCTCAAAAATAAATAAATGTCAAAAAAAAATTTAAAAAAAAAAGAAATTATGGCCACCGACTTTATATTTTTGCTCTTTTAGTGCAAAATGATGATTGTGATCATGTGATCGGTCGATCTGCTGGGAGGGGCGTGGAAACCTGCCGGACACGTCCTAGTTCATAGGGAGACCTGACTGGAGGCCACAGTTCACAGGGATGTCATCTGACTGGAGGTCGCAGTTCACAGGGACGTCCTCCTGACCGGGTTGCCGTTCACAGTGTATCATTAACTACGGCATTAACGTCCCTTCAGTCCCGTGTTCTAGCGAGCAGGGAGCACAACGGCAGTGGGCGAGGTGGCACGCTCCCAGTGGGCCTGGTGTAAACCACTCTAGGCAGAACCTGGGTGCTAGGAGTCCAGGGCACTGGGCACAGCAGGCCCGAGGCAGGCAGTCCCTTCCCCCAGGGGAGCGTTCCTGAACCCTCATTCTGGGAGGTAGGCAGTAACCAAGCCAACCGACGGACGGGGATTTACGTGCTGATCGTTGGCATGACGTTGTCGTAACAGGATGGCGGGGGTGGGATCGACCCCCAGCCCGGCGCCACAGAGCTTCGGCGGGGATCACACAGCCCCCGACGGGGATGGGAGGGCTGGTCTGGCGTGTGCACCCCGTCCCACTTTGCTGCGGCACGGAGAGAAGTGGCGGCCCCGGGGAGCCTTGACCTGAGGTCCCCAGGTGAGCTCCGGAAAGTGTTGGTGCCGAGAAGTCAGCGTGATGGGATCCCGACGGTGGTCACGCTCCTACTTGTGCTGCGCATCCGGGAGATGTTTCGCCGGTTAACGTACGAACTTTTTCTAGAAGCTGAGCGTGTGGGACAGGGGTTTCTCAACTGGTTTGCAGGAAGTTAAGCCATTCCGATGACGGAGTGGAAATTTGGCCAGTCCTGAAGGCTGTCGGCCTGTGCCTGGCCCACTCCGTCAGGAGCCCGCGGTTGTCGCGTGCACCCGGAGGGGCAGCGGGGGGCAGTCCCGGGGAGGCTGCAGGGACCCAGGGAAGCTCAGGAAGGTGAGAACACTCCTGGCATAAACCCTGTTGCTTAAATTTACTCACAGCCTTCACCAGACCTCCAAAACGTGCGGACAAAGCTGTTTGTTCTCCGTTCTCTCCTGGCCCCTAAGTCAGAGCAGTTCGCGTTAGAAGTCGTTCAGTGCTGGTCCCTGGGCGCCCTGTCAGGTGCCGCTTCTTGGCAGAGTGCCTCCCGTGTACAGCCACGTGGCTCACAAGGGAATGAAGTCCAGATCCAGGGTCAGGCTGTGCCACCTGCCACGCAACGGTCTTGTCTTTAAAAACAAAAAATGAAGGGGCGCGCCTGCGCGGCTCAGGTCATGATCTCATGGTTTGTGGGTTCGAGCCCCGCGTTGGGCTCTGTGCTGTCGGCTTGGAGCCCGGAGCCTCCTTCGGATTCTGTGTGTCTGTCTGTCTGTCTGTCTCTCTCTCTTTCCCTCTCCCTCTCCCTCAAATAAATACTTAAAAAAAAAAAAAAAAATGGAGACCCTCCTTGAAAGGCAGGCCAAGTCCTGCCTCCTGAGCTCGACTCTGCTTCCCTGGATTGTGATACGCCTTTGAAACCCAATACCGGGCTGGCCTCAGCCCCTCCCGAGTCCCTCTCTGCCCTGACACGTAGTGAAGACACGTCTTGATCAAAAAGCACAGAAGAGGCTGGGTCCCCGCTAGTCTCCGAGACGTGTCCCGTCACCCGTATTCTCACCTGCGTTCTGAAGTGAAGCGGGGACGTGCGTGTGAGCGAGAGGGGAGCGGCCTGCGTCCTGGCGTGGCCGTGCTTGCCTTTCTGGGGGAGGCGTTGTTTCTGAGAAAGGGGCTGTCTGTCCCGTGGC